>NC_081184.1:79929486-80529486 GCF_029867415.1 Vicia villosa | reverse complement strand
TTCTCTGAACTTACTAGAGATGAGTTAGTTTCCGGTCTAACAGAACTTCTGGAATTCAAGTCTCAGATTAGTCTCAAATACAAAAAGCTGAAAAAGCTATTTGAATTTGAAACAAAGAAGCTTGAGTTGGAGAATTCTGAATTAAAAGAAAAACTTTTAAAATTATCCAATAACGTTGGATCTCCTTCTGATTCAGAAAAATCCACTCCTAGTCTAAACCATATTCTGAAAGAATATGATTTAAGTTTCAGGAAGTTCTTATCTAGAAGTATTGGCAGAAGTCAGCTAGCTTCTATGATATATGCTGTGTCTGGAAACAAAAGAGTCGGCATTGGTTTTGAGGGTGAAACCCCATACAAACTTGAACCTGTTGATGAAATGAAATTCACATACAAGCCATTGTATGATCAGTTCAAGTATGGCCACTCCCATGATATTAGGCACACTTCACATGCTCAAAGTTTTCACATAACACACACCAAAAAGCATGTGACACAACCTAGGAAATATCATGAAACTCACATTAAAAATTATCATGCTGTTCCTCCTATTGCTTACAATGTTAAACCCAAGTTCAATCAGAACTTGAGAAAATCTAACAAGAAAGGACCCAAGAAGATGTGGGTACCAAAGAAAAAGACTATTTCTTTTGCAGATTCTCTTGGCGACAAAGAAGATAAAAGTCAACATGTCATGTCACCTGGACTCAAGTTGGTCTCAACACTTGAAGGGAAGAAGGACTGTCTTCCAAGTTCTGGTACTTAAATCTGTTGAAGAAACTATGTTCGTAGGAGATCAGAAAAGAAAGTTTATTAGTCTTGGAACCATTTGTTTTGTTTGTTTCTAAAGCAATGATGTTTCGTTCTTGATTATTCTGAATGCTCTAAATGCTACAGAATATACAATATTGAAACATTGATTGTGGACGAATCAATAAATATCTGGTTTGATGATAAGCTTGTTTCTGATGAAACAAAGCAGCTTAAGAATTTCTGCAGATACAGTTTTGTCTTATCAGAAGCTGCAGAACAAAGAAGTGAATCTCCAGAAGCTGTGTATATCAGAAGTAATGGATCAGAAGATCATTCAGATTTATATCAGCACACTTCAGAAGGAGTGTTTCCAGAAGAGAAACTTGATTAATTCAGAAGCAGTGATCGGAATCAGAAGGCGTAAAGCCTATTGAATATTTCACACCTGTCATCCATTATCTGATGATGAACACGTGTCTCTACGGTCAGTACGAAGCGTGCAGTTGAAAAGACGCCGACCTAGGTAACTGTATTAAATCATTTCATTTACCATGCTATCTCTCCTCACGTCACTCGTCATTTAATGAAATTGATTTCTTTTGATTCTGAAACTATTCATTTTGTTTATTTATTCTTTTTCATTCTCTATTTTATATTCGTCTCCTTATATTCTTTTCAAATCATATCATACATCTTTTTCGCTTCCTTGTCTCTCTTTCTTCTTGCATTCTCTCGTTTGAAAAGTTCTTAGCCGTTTTCTAAAACCCTAATCAAAAACCCAGTTCTCTTCTCTTGTTCGTTTTTGTTCATTCTGCATCCATGGCTGCCTTCTCATCCCAAAATGTTGATACATCTGTTCCTCACCATCTCCAAGAAGAAATTTTTCAACTTACTCCTGTTGTTGCATGCTCTATTCCCAAGGACAAATTAGAAGTTCTATGTGAACTTATTGTTGATTTTGACAACCTTGAAGAACATGAATTTCATCTTAAAGAAGACATCATCTTTCAAGGATGGACCTCGTTGTTTGCTGAGTTCGTTGGCCCAGTTTATCCGGATCTTGTCAAGGAGTTCTGGGCACATGCTGTGGTTGCTCCAAAATCAATACTTTCTTTCGTCCATGGAAAGTTTGTTGTTATTACTGAAAACATCCTAAGAGTGATGTTTGATCTGAAAAACCCTGAAGGGGCTTTTGAGATTGATCAAAGGGCAGTTTGGGAAGATGTTCTATCCACTCTCTATCCAAATGTCAAGAAAACAAAAAGCGTCAAGGATTTGAGAGATGTCTACAAAATCTGGACAAAGATCATTCTTGGGTGTTTCTACCATAGGAAAGGAACACATGCCTCGGATTTCATCAGTAATGAGCAAAGGTATATTCTTTATTGCATTGCCACTAGGAAGAAGGTTGATGCGATCTACATCATCTTCAACCATTTGTGGAAAGCAGTAAAGGATTCCAGAAACGCTTTCAGAGAAAAAGGTGGAACAATCATTCCTTTTGGAAGGATTATTTCAAATCTTCTGGTGCATTCAAAGATTGTTGAAAGCTTGGAATCTGAAGGTATTGTGAAAGACCTTGCTGTCACATCTGGGGCTTGTCTGAATGCATTCACTTTGAAGAAGATGAAAGTAATTAAGACTATCAGTAAGACTCCTCAACCTCTTACTGATACAAGAATCAGAAGAGCACCTGTTCTTGCTGAGTTTGAAACTTTCTTCAACTGTGAGGTACCTGTAGTCAAAACTAGGTATCTGTTATCACAAGAAGAAAATAAATATCTCAAAAATCAAGAGAAGGGTGCTCCAATGAAAATAAATAAGAAGAAGGAAGAAAGGACTAAAAGAAAGCATGATTATCCTTCTGCTGTCTCTAAGAAACAAGATGTTTCTAAAGAGGTCATTGCAAAGGTTGCTAAGTCTGTCTCTGATGAGTTTGAGAAGAAAGGGAAAGAAGCTGTTGAGAAGAAGAAAACAAGAAAAAGGAAGATGATTCTTCAAGAGTCTAATGAAGAAAATGTCTCTCAAGAGGCTGAGAATCAACCAGAAGTTCTGGCATATGTCAGAAGGAAAGAAATCTCTAGCGGCAAAGCAAAGATTATTGAAGAGCCGAAGAGTAAGAAGCAGAAGAAGACTGAGGATGTGGCCAAAGCTTTTCTGAGAGGTTCCAAAGGTATATGCATTTCTGAACCTGATTCTGTTCCTGCTAATCGTTCAGAAGTTGCACCAATAGAGGTTGTCCCTACACCTGAACCAGAAAAAGCCACATCAGAATCACCTGTCTTTGTCCATGTTCTTACACCTCCATCTTCTCCTATAACCATTCCTTCCTCTCCACCTACCATAAATCCTGTTCTGGATATACCACCCCTTCAAACTCTCTTTCCATCTCAACCTTCTCCCAATGCCACCTTTGAACATACTCCCTCCACCTCTCAAAACAATCTTTGTGATTCTCCTCATCCAACCTCTGCATCACATGAGCAGCTGCTCCGTGATTGCAACTACACTCCCAAGCCTCGTCCTGAAGCTGAAGTGGTAGTGTTAGATTCTGATACTGAAGCAGAATCTTCTTATAGGTTGGATAGAGAACCTCATCCGTACTTCACTTCCAACCCTGCCTTTTCAAAAACCCAAATAAAATTCCGCCCTGTATATCCTATTGGTGTAGTTTTTGAAAAAATAAAGAGGAATCTCAGAAGTATCTTTGATACTCTCAGAATTGCTGAAAGCTCTGGATTGAATGATGTTGCTATGCAGAACTTCTGGAGGATCTTTCGCAGAGAATCAGATGCTCTGTTTTTAGAACTTCAGGAAGCCTGTGTGGCTGCTGCCCCACGACCTCTTGGAATTCTAAGGAATTATGAAGACTTCTGGTTTGCTAGTCTCAAAGGAAGACATCTGTTGGAAGAGAAGCCCTTCTTGGATGAGATGGAACAATTAAGACTGGCTGCTGAAATGGAAGCAAATCCATGCAGGGATATTGTTATCTTTATTCCTGATTATCCTGTTCTGCTCGGAGACTTCAAGACTCTCTTTGACTATCTGAGGGAAAACCCTTCTGAGAAAGACCCAAGCTTGGTCATTCCAGAAGTTGTTAACCCACCAGAAATTGAAGGTCCTTCTGCTCCCAGGAATCTAGCTGCCATTCTTCAGGCACTTGAGAATGGAGACTCGGAAATTCCTGCTGCAGAATATGGAGATGCTTCTATACAAGAAGCAGATGCTGAAGATCATGTTGCTGAATCAGATCCTGTTGAGGAAATCCCTGCAAATGATCTATCCATGGAAGCTACAGATCAAGTTGCTATTCCTGTGATTGAAAGCGGTGAAGCTTCTTCTGATGAATCTTCTCGTCTTGCAAGGACTCTGGAAGAAATTCAGAAGAGACAGGATGAGCAAAGCTCACTCAATGCTGAGTTTAGAACTTTCATGGTGAGGCAAGATGGACACAACAATGAGGTTCAAGAGATGCTGGCCAAGATCTTGTCAAGGCTAGGGCCATCTTAGATTGAGTCTGTGTTGTTTCTTTCTTTTCGTTGCATCTGTTTTTTTTGTGCATCTGATCTTACTTATCCTCATGTACTTCTGTACCTGATGTTTGAACTTCAATGAAATCATCTTCCTCCTCTGTGTGTCTCTTTTTGTTTGTCTCTGAATCTTTTCTGTTTTTTGATGATATGACAAAAAAGGGGGAGAAGATAAATGATAAATGATTTGATTAATCTATCAGTTGCTGGGTAAAGCTCCCACACATTTACTAACAAGAACTGATTAATCTATCAGTTGCTGGGTAAAGCTCCCACACATTTACTAACAAGAACTGCAAGTTCTATATGGTTTAAGTGTTTTGCAGGTATAAAGAAGTGAAGAGAATCTTCAAAGCAAACACAAGAAGCAAAACCATAAGAAGTGTTATTCTGTAAAAAGAATAATCTATCAGTTGCTGTCAAGCTTCAGAAATCAGAAGCAAGAAAGAAGAATGAATCAGAAGCACTGATAATAGAATTTGATCCATATTTGTCTATTTGCTCTGACAAAATTCTATTTGCTCTGATACATTATTTTAGCCTATATGGCTCTGATACATATCATGTGTTCTAATATACATTTTATGTTCTGACTCGTTCATGCTGACTTTTGTCGTTTAGTTTTTGTTCTGTAACATTTCAGGATGTAGAGATGCTCTGATGATGCTCTGGTACATTCAACAATGTTCTGATACAAATCTAGCATGAAGTGATGTTGGTAGAAATTCAAAGCTCTGAAGCTATCCGAGGGAAGCAGAAATCAGAAGCTGTGAATGTTCTAAAGATCCAGAAAACTCAAGTTCTGAAGCTGTCCTAAATGGAAGCAGAAATCAGAAGCTGTGAATGTTCTGAAGATCAAAGAAATTCAAGTTCTGAAGCTGTCCTAAATGGAAGCAGAAATCAGAAGCTGTGAATGTTCTGAAGATCAAAGAAATTCAAGTTCTGAAGCTGTCCTAGATGGAAGCAGGAATCAGAAGCTGTGAGTGTTCTAGGGATCTAAAGAAATTCTAGTTCTGAAGCTGTCCCAAATGGAAGCAGAAGTCAGAAGCTATGAATTCTCTGAAGACAGAAGCCTATGTGATCGTCTCTACCGAAATAATCAGGGAAGTCTTTTATTAAAGTTCTTCGAGTATTTATTTCAGGGGGAGATTATTTATCTCAGAGGGAGATTGTTAATCTCAGGGGGAGACATATTCATATGCTTATGCTATAGCTGTGTAATTTGTCTTTTGCCGTCTGCTCTTTCTGATCGCAAATTCATATCATTTATATATGTTTTTGTCATCATCAAAAAGGGGGAGATTGTTAGAACAAGATTTGTTCTGATCAATTATCTTAGTTTTGATGATAACAATAATATGAATTTTGCTTAAGATAATATGGTACTCTAATCCAATGCAATTTCCTTTTCAGGAAATATATAAAGAGTATGCATAATTCAGCGCTCAGAAGCTTTGTCTCAAGGGTTCAGCATGCAACATCAGAACATGGTCTGGCAAGACATCAGAAGATGGTCGAAGCAGAATCAGAACATGGGTCTATGGTAGCATCAGAAGAACATGAGATCAGAAGCACTGAAGTTCTGATGGTATCACGCACAGAAGCACTTCAAGGTCAGAAGATCAGAAGATGCTTTGCACCAAGCTGTTTGACTCTGATGATATTCAAACGTTGTATTCACAAACATCAGATCAGAAGGAAGTACAAGTGGCAAGCTACGCTGACTGACAAAAGGAACGTTAAAAGCTATTAAAGGCAACGTCAGTAGACACAGCGTGAACAAGGCTCGAGGTAGTTGACAAAAGCGTATAACATTAAATGCGATGCTGTACGGAACACGCAAAGCATTAAATGCACTCAACGGTCATCTTCTCCAACGCCTATAAATATGAAGTTCTGATGAGAAGCAAGGTAAACGATTCTGAACAAAACAACTCATATTAACTTGCTGAAACTCTGTTCTATTCAAAGCTCAGAATCTTCATCTTCATCAAAGCTCACTACATTGCTGTTGTAATATATTAGTGAGATTAAGCTTAAACGTTAAGAGAAATATCACAGTTTGTGATTATAGCTTTTAAGAAGCAATTGTAATACTCTTAGAATTGATTACATTAAGTTGTAAGGAACTAGAGTGATCGTGTGGATCAGAATACGCTAGGAAGTCTTAGAGGGTATCTAAGCAGGTTGTAACTAGAGTGATCGTGTGGATCAGAATACTCTAGAAAGTCTTAGAGGGTATCTAAGCAGTTGTTCCTGGAGTGATCAGTGTGTGATCAGAAGACTCTGGAAGACTTAGTTGCTGACTAAGTGGAGAACCATTGTAATCCGTGCGATTAGTGGATTAAATCCTCAGTTGAGGTAAATCATCTCTGCGGGGGTGGACTGGAGTAGTTTAGTTAACAACGAACCAGGATAAAAATAACTGTGCAATTTATTTTTATCTGTCAAGTTTTTAAAGCTACACTTATTCAAACCCCCCCCCCCCCTTTCTAAGTGTTTTTCTATCCTTCAAAAATGACCTTCTCAAATCTTGATACATCTAAGTAGCATTAGGATGAATACTCAAATCACTACGACGCACTTCATCCAAAGTCTTCTTTTCAAATCCAAACATTAGGAATACAAACTTGATCATGACATCCCATGACATTGTTCTTATCAATCCGAAGATCACTCTCTTTATCTTTGACTAATCAATGTCATCTTATTAACCCATTCAAATCCGATTACTGACCTTTTCTAATCTCATCAAGAATACCATAAGTAAGGTTTCACGTATCAAGCTCAACACCTGAAGAAGTCGCTTCACAAACCAAACTCAAATCTCACAACTGTTTCAACAATCACAAAACTCGATTCATTGATATAGACGAATGCGATGGTTTCTCATATTCAACTTGTTCTGATCAAACGAATACTTCAAACTCTTGTAGTTACTTACACATAAAAATCTCGATCCGAATAATTAGTGCCTTCAAATTTCCCAAACAGAAACAACAACTGCCAACTCTAAATCTTGTGACAGATAAATCCTTTCAAAAATCTTAACTTGCATAAAAGCATAAACCACCATTTACCCCTTTCTTCATTAGAACTTCTTGCAAACCCAACAAAGAAACATCCCAAAACACCACAATAAGTTCTAACAGATCCGGCAAAATCAAAATAGGAGTGATAGTCAACCTCCTCTTAATCCCTTGAACATTCACTTCACTCAACCAAAAACTCCCATAAGGAAACTTCGCAAACAACTTCTTCTTCCCAACACGGACAAAACAATTCTACAATACTTAGCATGGTCATCTTCACACTAATGATACCCATACCTCAAATCAAACTTGCAAAACAAACAAGCTCAAACCAACTTGATCCATCAAAATATAAATCCTCGAAAGTGGATACTTTTCCTTAATTGTCACTTTTCTCAATTGCCTAAAACCGACACAAAGCCTCATAGAACCTTCCTTCTTAACCAACAAAACACGTGCACCCTACGGCGACACACTCGAACGAACAAACCTCTTCTCAAGAAAATCCTTAAGTTGACTCCTCAACTCTTTCAACTCAGAAGTTGGCATCCGATACGGAACCCTCGACACAACAATAGTTCTAGGAACTAAATCCGTCAAAATAGAACTCCAAGACGGAATTCCCCTTTTCGATGATGAATCACTTAAACCTTCAAGAAACACTTATACAAATGCGTAACTATCTGCAATTCCCACAATCTCTCTTTCTCAAGAACATCCAAAGTTGTCGACAACATAAACAACGTCGTACCACCTTGCACCGACTCATTCACTTCCAATATTATCAAACTAGCCAGATAAACCTATCACGTCCAGTACGATCCCGTCTACTATCAACAAGAGATTAAGGGTGATCAAGTCCTCAATTTGTCAATAGGTAGCCGACAATCATAATAGAGTATAAACTATCAGTACCAACATTAATAATATTCTTTTCCAATTCTTGCTCATAGCACAGTAGCACTATGATTCCATAATTCACAAATATCTCAAGATCATTTGAACCAACTAACACCGACGTCCGATAGCTACGTATCGAAACACTTCTAACAACGTCAATAACTCCTACCACCGTCTCAATTACTTACCAAAAATCCTACAACAAGGTCTACCACAATACTTTCCTTAATCACTGATCCAACAACGACAACTCACACAAGGCTACTCAAACAACAACTTCACAGTCCATCGGTAGCGTTAGAGCATCATAACTCTCTAAACTCCATTCTTTAGAAATAACCAAAATCTACTACGAGACACTCCAACTTGATTAACAACCAAAGTCTTAAGTCCAAGTCACATTCTCTTCAGAAAACAACCAATTCCAACAACACTAGTACTGCTGCCCTCAGTAGCATGCTAACATCTTGCAATTGAAACATATCCGAGAAGCATATCTTCTCCCCCACTAAGCTTCAAACCATTCCTACATACAACCGGCTAGAGGCACAACAAGTACTGACAGTGCTCCACACATTTATCACGTACTGAGGAATTATACAACATTAGACAACACAGGCCGGACAGACCGACCTGCTCTGATATCACTAATGTAACACCCCAATTCTACCAAAGCATTTAGGCAAGAAAATATCATAGTGTTAAAATGTCATACAACACAATTAGGATGTTACACTAAGTAACCAAACAAACACCTAGAAAACAAACAGCCATCAGCGATGCCAAAAGCATACAACACCTCTTCCAAAAGACTCCCAAAGCGGCTAATCTGCAGGATGCCACTCAAGCATCAAATCAGCAGAAGGGTGAGTATATAATTCATTACGAATAAGTATAATATATATAGCGATTAACACACAATTAATCAAAATACAACACACGGATCAACATAATAGCTCATGAATAAAAGTCACGACAATCCACTCATTCAACCACAATCGATATATAAGTAATGCGACACATGAATGATGACATAAATTATAAAGACAGACAATGATGAATGAGACTCGACTATGCATATGCATGTGGAACCAAATCCAGAGTAAACTCCTCCTTGTCATTATGACAAATACACCTGCCGAGTATTATGCTAGGACTTTATACCACTCAGGAAGCCCGCAGGCTATTGTCATCGAGCATGTAGCTCCCACTGACGACCTCTTGCCACTCAGGCAAATACACCTTGTCGAGCATTATGCTGGGACTTTGTTCCACTCACGAAGCCCACAGGCTATTGTCATCGAGCATGTAGCTCCCACTGATGACCTCTTGCCACTCAGGCTAATATACCGTTACCGAGCATTAAGCTCCTACTGGTAACCAATGCCCGCAAGCCACCTGTTAATAGCATTCCGCCATTAACATATTGAAATGTTATGCTGTGCAAATATATGACTCTATTACACGACAACAACATCATCAACAATATAACACGGTCACATACTCACGTTACACCGTTTATATTCTATCCAAAAGGATACATCAGCAATTAATAACATCGTTATCAATTATATCACACCATAATTACCACACAGGCATTAATAAGCACCCAACACACATTCACCGTCAAAACATACTGGCCAAATTGGCATAAACAATCGCATATTTGCATCACATCAAATTAATATTTTCCATCGGCCCACAACTTCATCAATATATCAACAACAAGTTGTAATAACAACTATTCAACAATGATAATACATCATTCTCATAACAACAATTACTGGCCATAAGGCCACACATCATGTTAACAACAAATAACCAAACATCGTCACATATCAAGAATGAACATCCATTAATACATAACATATACGAACATGATTTCATGTTAATCCACACATCAACAACAATTGCAACCAAGCACTATGATTATCTACCAATCATATCGCGCATATAAACAATTATGTGTTTTTATCAACAAAACCTCATAACTAATTAATCACAAGCTAACCAAACCTATTCCATCATATAGAACATCCAGTTAGCTTCCTAACGCTTCGAACGGCGTATAAAACAGGGTTAAGGATCAAAAGTTATGATCGTTACAAAATCTGCCAAAAATTGGAAAAGGTGTAGGTCGACGCATGGAAAACATAGATCGACGCATTGAACTCCTGCCACCCTCGGGTATGCGCACGCCGACCCAATAGGTCGACGCATTAATTAGAAAATGCAGATTTTTGCCTTTTAGGCTGCATAGGTCGACGCAAACCTCTGTGTAGGTCGACCTAAGCTTCGTAGAAACCCTAAAATCATCATTTCCACCAACCAAACTCTTATAAACATTTCTATAACACCTATACATCATTATAACATCAATACAGCTGTCATACCCCAAAATTTGCTCGATCAAATCTGTATCTTTTAATTCATCAGGGGTCAAAATTAAGAGCCATGGGGTTTGACATTCCTATTGTCAAACCCGCCCTCTTATAAAATATCCTGAGAAATAAATGGGGTGCGATTAACAGGTGTTTCAAGGGTTTCATCATTTGTTAATATTATTTTCCTTTTACTAACATTTGCATTTTTTTGGATCATTATTAATAATTTTTATTACTTCTAACTATTAATATTTAATATTACTAATTTGATTATTAATACTAATATTAATATTAGGTGATATTATTATTAATATTATCTAAGGTTATTATTATAGAATTTGTATATATTAACTATTACTATTATTAATTTTATTATTAGTCATTTTTAATTTTTATTAGGATTATTAACTATTATTATTAGAATTAGTTTTAGGATTATTAGGTTTAGTTTTAGTAGGCCCATTAGGCATAGAAAACCCTAACTGTGACTAATATAAATAGGATTGATTTTAACAATTAGGGGAGGCCAACTCCATCCGCGAAACCCTGGTACCTACCATTCATATACTTTCACGCCTCCAAGTATTGAAGAGAAAAACAACTTTTTTTCTCTCCAGCCGAATTCTCGCCAATTTACCAACACAAACAACCCCATGTACATATTCCATTACATACAAAATCACTCTCAAAATCACCACACAAACTCAAAAGTTAATATTCGATAACCATAACTACACCCCACTTATAACGAGAACACTCGTCATCGTTTTGGCTTTGAATTTCAACCTTTGAAATAGCCTTCTATGTGACTGACTCAATCCATCTCTAAACTCATCCAAGAGTTGTATATAAACCATGAACCATGAAGCAAAAATCCAACCGAGTTCCATGACAACCCAAACAAAAATTCAATAAGTTAAATCTAAGAACTTGAATCAAGGAATAATGAAATAAATTGCAGCAACTTTTCTTTTCTTTTTTTGCAGAGAAGAATACTAGAAAAGCCGGGGCACGTCAAGTGAACTCCCTCTGCTTCAGAGGTATATCCGTACTCACCGGCAGCCACCACGGGATTCCGTCCCGCGCCACCGATTGCCGTCCGTGGAGACACCTCCCAACGCCAGGGACCTTTCCGCTCCAGCGCCGGCCTTCACGCGGCCACCACACGCAGCCCAAAACGATGCGTATCCACACCGCCGTTCTTTCACCACCGAACCCAGCAACCTCCGCCGTGAGGAGAGAAGAAGACGATTGGGGAGGAGAGTATTGGGGATGAGGGCATGCTTTGCTGTTCCGTGCGTATTGTAGTTGTTGATGGATCCACGAGAGAAGTACTGAGGACAACAACAATGGGGCCCACGATTTTGACTGGTTTTTTTATTATTCAACTTAAATAATGATTTATTATATGAAAACTATGGGAGGAAACATTGATAGCAAAGTGATCCAGCGCAGGTGGCACAAGCTTTGTGATAGGAACCTCACGAACCTGGGTTCAAGCCAGGCGTGAGGCATTATTTTTCTTCTTTTTCCAATGAGTTTCTTGCAGATCCTGCGTGCATGCCTAAGTTTGGCTTCCCATGTGCCCTTAACCAGCAACCATGGGATCTCCTACAATTCAGATCTAACGCACCAGGATGAAGGCACATACCATGAGCACTCAATCCAGCCATATGCAATCCGGTCCAGGTTTTTTTAATTATATTTAGATAATTGTTTAATTATATTTATATATTAATATGTACATAATTTATTTTAAATAGGATTAGAATATAAAATTAGGATTAGGTGTAAACTAGGCTTAGGATTCACAATAAAAACCTATATGGGTTATAGATATTAGGGTTTGCCCGATCCCATTGCCCATTTGCCAAAATATTAATTCTTGAATAATTCTCTCCTCGACCCGACTAAATCTATTAGTCGCATTAGACGAGAGATAAAAAGAATAAAACATTAATTCCTTAATTAATTCTCTCCTCGACCCGACTAAACCTATTAGTCGCTTTAGACGAGAGATAAAAATATATAATTTAAAACACATTTAATTTGCTGCCCGCGACGATCAACCTATCGATCTGAGTAACCAGCAATGCCCATTAATCTGTTAACTATAATGATCAAACCTATTGATCATCGCAGCTAACGGTGCCATATCAAATCAGGGTTGTACGCCCAAAACCTCTAAAAAAACACTAAACCACGATACTACGGATTTTCATCCCTTCAATTGCGATTTTCAAATCACAACTTCTAAAACTACGACAGGCCATTCAAAAAGTCTTTAAACAATTTCAAACCACAAAATTCAATCCTATGGCGTACAACCCTGTGCCCGAACTACGTTGACTCTGATTCTCCATAAGGAGGTACGTAGGCACTTGGCAACAAGGCGAGTCTCCCCCCTTCAAATCTCAATTCAGTTCTAAATCTCAATTTTCACCCTATTCACTTCCTTAGCTATTAAACCTCTATAATTTTGCTATAAACCTTTACCTTAGATTCAAAGCCGATAGGAAAGGGTTGAGGGTGCCTAACACCTTCCCTCAACCTGATTATAATAACTTACCCCGATCTCTATACTGCGTAGGGTTTCCTATTCGCCCTTCAGAATAGGTGGCGACTCTAAAAGTCTAATTTTTAGGGCAGGTTGCTACAGCTGGCGACTCTGCTGGGGATTAGTGATAACAAAACTGTAAATTATTATGATCCTTTAGGTTTTGGCAGGGTCTAGGTTTTGGCGAATCATTTAGGGTTTTGGCGAAATTTTTAGGGTTTGGTTAGTTTGCCAAAATTAGGGTTTGGTTTAGGATTTAGGTTTTCCTTTTTTTTATTAAATATTTAAATTTTTATTTATTTATTTATTCATCTGCAATTTATTCATTCATTTACGGTCAATTTAATTAAATATTTTTATATTTGTTATTTTATTGTATTCTGTTGGGATATTATAAATTGCGTTAAACCTAAGCGTGGGAATTATAATAATGACCAGAGGGGAATTACATCGCCTACGAGTCTTATTATAATTCCACTCAGAGTGGGTTGAATATCCGGAAAGGTCTGATACGAGGCTCGACCTTGTTGAGGGCTGGACTTGGTATTTGGCTGATCTCTCTGGGAACCTACCCTTAAAACTCGAACCTCATGGATAAATGAGTTGTTCTAAAATCCAAAGAGACAAAAAGTCTCGGCGGCTACGAACGATCCCATGAGACCTTCTAGAACATACCAATGGGAAGGGTAGGCACCCTAAGCCGTTACGTCGAACCTATGAACCTAGGGCTTATGTGCTTACATGCTTATTATATATGTGCAATTTATATACTGCGAATGCCTTGCATTTTAATTTTTGCAGGTGCTCCTACGTGTTCCCTGGCCCACAGGGACTCTATTTCCAAGTCCATGTCCTTCCCACGAAGGACACCTCCATTTGCGCACGTTGATTGGCCTCACGATGACCATGAGACCTAGTGACTGTCATGAACGGTCACTCCGCGCCCGCATCTACGCACTCCCTAACCTGTGGGGAGTTTCCTTTTATATCCTTGTACTCTTACAACTATGTGTCCTTCCCACGAAGGACACCTTCGTTTACACACGTCGATCGGCCTCACGATGGCCATGCGATCTAGTGACTGTCCTGAACGGTCACCCCGTGCTTACATATACGAGTTCCCTAGCCTATAGGGATTATATTTCTAAAAACATATCCTTCATACGAAGGACATCCTTGTTAGCATACGTCAATTGGCCTCTCGATGGCCATGTGATTCGGTGACTATCTTGAACGGTCACCCAATGCTTACTCCTACGTACTCCCAAGCCTATAGGGATTTTCTTTTACATCCGTGTGTTTTCACAACGACACGTCCTTTCCTGAAGGATAACTTCATTAGCATGCGTTTGATTGGCCTCTCGATGGCTATGAGATCAAGTGACTGTCTTGAACGGTCACTCCATGCTTGTTTCTGCGCACCCTCTAACTTGTAGGGTTTGGATTCCCATCTCTACATCTTTCATCCCTGGCCTGTAGGGATTTCACTTCATCCGATATCGTCCTTATATAGGTTGTGTTCCGCATAGAGAACCTTCCCACTAAGGACAACTTCATTGGTACACGTTGATTGGCCTCTCGAGGGCCATGAGACTTGGTGACTGTCTTGAACGGTCACCAACCACTACCTTCTGCATACTCTCGAATCTAAGGGGATTTTCCGTAGCGTGTCATAACATTTATCCTACAAAAATTCCACGAGGGTCTAATGTCGCCTCTAAGGCTATCCCTAGGATCATATGTTACACGTCAGCATTGCATACACGGAGTTATAATACAAAGAGTCTCTCGCAGACCCACACATTCACATTTTCATGCATTCATTCATACATTTACATTTGCATTTCTACCTTCGCCCGCACCCACACTTACCGCGCTAGCCGATTTCCTGAGACTCGCAAAGCAAATCAAAAGGATTGTAGACTATGGAGAAAGGAGGATGAATTATCAAGAGCGAACTTGGTCTCACAAGGAGTAAAAAAGGATGCCTTTCGTCATGCCGCGTGTCCATGCCTTGTCGTAACAGGATTGTAAATACAACAAAGGTTATCATCGAGCAAGGATTAGTTCAACAAAGAAGTTCCCTCATAGATACACTCAAGATGTATCTAGTCATAAAGGGGTTCACCTTAGAACATATCAAACTCACAAGGACGCTCTACGATAACCTATGGGCAAGGGTCAGTCAAACTGGGGTAATACCCTGAACAAAGATGCATGACTACGATGGAGGGAATGCGACATATGCTAACTCCATACCAAGGGGCAAAAGGGTCATAGGTTCTCTTTATCAATCTACAAACTCTGGGGGTTACAAATGGTGTGATACTATCCGTAGGAAAAGCAAAAGAGGTTCAGTCAAGGAAACTCATGAAGTTCCGATACGACGAAAACCCACCGCTAACAATTTATTCCCTAGAGGTTTTACGTGCCCAAGGAGAATTCGAGGTCGGCCTTACTTTTACAAGTCTAAAAAGCTAAGAAGAAAAACGAGGTCAACGGATTTACAAAGGAGATTACCCCCTAAGATCAATAGGTTTTTCCACGCTCAAAATTTCAACCTCTACGATCGCTAAGTGCCACTTAAGATAAAAGTTGTACCTTCGGATTAATAATTCTAATGGGATGACCATGCAGGTTTTGGAGTCGATTCATTCGCTCACTACTACGACTTTCTAGTCGCACACTTCTATTTTTAGAATTATTAACAAACTTGAGGGAGAATGACGAATACAAATGACTAAGTCCAGCTAAACATATGCTTTCAAGGTAAGACCGAGCCGAGGATGTACAGGCATTGCTTCAATTCCTAAACAGTGGAGATATAAGGATGTTAATCCCTCGTTACCCCCCTCTTGCCAGGAGTTGGAGTTTGTTTCTACTTTTCAAATAAACCTTGATTTTAACCAGGGGCAGGGTAGACTTCAATTAATTCAATGGTGTATTTTGGTTGTCAAGAGAATCAGTCAATCCAAGCAAGGGTTCAAGCATAAGGATCAAGCAAAGCAAAGGTTCGAGCACATCTTCTTCCTCGCATTCATCTAAGAATGAGGAAGTAATGGAGATAACAGTCTTCTTCCTCATTACATCATTCAAGATCGAGGAAGTATCAAAGGCGAAGCTTGCAAATCAAAATCAACATAGCAGTCACAACATTCAACATCCAAGGATCAATCTCAAAAGGAGTATTCAAAAGAAAAAGGAAAAAAAGCGCCCGCTAAGTCAAAACGGAAAATTTCATAAAAGAAAACAAAAATGACTTAGGCAAAATTTAGGGCATCCCGGTGGATCAAACTCAAAAGGGTTGGTTCATGCAAAAATAAGGGATAAAAACAAAGGCGAAATACAAAATCTTGTGACTGTCAAACTATCAAAGCTTCACATTAATGCTTGGAGCTCTACAATATTTTTGGGTCTTTACTAAAGGCTTCTGCTAAACATCAGAACTGATTTTCTTACAAACAAAGCACATCCATTGGATTAGGCGAATTTTTAGGATCTGGAGAACATCAAGGAGAAAGGGGTTGGGTTAAATAAATTTTTGAGCCTTATATCCATTGTTTCTTAAAACATGAACCAGGCCAAGTTACAACATTCAAAAGTCCTAATTGAGGCAAGGTCAACTATGAAAGCATATCAAGCAGGATTTTGTTATACTGACTCCTAAAGTTTGTTAAAACTATTTCTAAACCATTGTGCTTCTTCAAGCATTCATTTCTAAACCATCCCGTCCTAATTCATAACGGACTTCGATTTCAAAACTTGCATACACATTGCATTGGAGTTACTTCTCAAAGGATACAACGTCATCTACAAGTATACACTTAGCATCGAGGAGACCTCAAAATTGGTTTAATCAGAGGCGATCTTTCTAATAAGGACTCTGGAATGGGGGGAATCACATCCAGGGGGTTCCCCTTAACAGGGGAAAAAACTCAAGGATCGCAGGGGCATACGAGCAAAAATCCTATTAATTGGGGGCATTCTTCCTAAAGTTCAATCGACTTGGGGCACATCTCGAAGCAATCTCAATCAAGGGCAAGTCAAGCATGGGATAAATTCAAAATGGATAGAAAACTATGAATAACCCTCCATATCTGGCAAGTCAGGGGCACACCCTTCAATATAAACGTCGAAGCATATGACAAGGCTATTTCCTGGGGCACTTCCCTCATAAGCATCTTTTTCCACAAAAATACTGGGGCAATGGATATCAAATCCATAAGACGCACAATAAAAGGAAAAGGCGTCTTCACACTTTACAACTTCGAATCAATCTTTCTCCTAACTACGATCTTCAAAGTTCAAAAGCAGTTAGTGGGAAATCGTGCTAGCATCCAACAACCTTACAACTGTAGCGAGCTATATACGCTCTTGGTTATCAAACAACCTATCATTGGGGTATCATGCAAACACATCTAAATCATGCATTACATACAATGGCTGATACATTACACCACACCTTTTTAGGTAGTCTTCTTTAAGACAAATCCTATGATCATTTCCGATAACCTTTTTAGGTAGTCTTCTTTAAGACATTCTTTCCTAAGAACCTTTTCAGATAGTCTTCTTTAAGACATTCCAAGAACCCTTTTTAGGCAGTCTTCTTTAAGACGTTCTCTTTCTAAGAACCTTTTCAGGTAGCCTTCTTTAAGACAAATCCTACGATCCTTTCTAGGAACCTTTTCAGGTAGTCTTTTCCAAGACATTCATCATCCTTTCAGGAACCTCTTCAGGTAGTCTTCTTTAAGACATTCTAAGAACATTTCTAGGTAGTCCTCTTTAAGACAATCATCGTCATTTCCAATAACCTTTTCACCAGTCTTCTTCAAGATATTTTTTTTTCTAAGTACCTTTTCACGTAGTCTTCTTCAAGACATTCCTTCCCTAAGTGCCTTTTCAGGTAGTCTTCTTCGAGACATTCTTGTTCTAAGTACCTTTTCGGGTAGTCTTTTTCAAACAATTTGGCATCCTTTTCAGGAATCCCTTCAGGTAGTCTTCTTTAAGACATTCTACGAACCTTCCTAAGTAGTCTTTTCTAAGACATCCATTATCCTTTCCAAGAACCTTTTTAGGTAGTCTTTTAAGACATTTCTTCCAGCCTTTTCAGGTAGTCACCCTTAAGACATTCCTCTTTTCTCTGTTGAAAACCTTTTTAGGTAGACCTTCAAGACAGATGTTCACTTCCATTCCGGAAACCTTTTTTAGGAAGTCTTATAGAAGACATTATTTCGTTCCACTCATTACATCAATCAACATAAGCATGAGCATAAGCATCATCCCACACGTCAAAACATCCAAGTCATCATAAATCATTGTCATGCATTACCCATGTCGCTTCACTCCAACATCAAACCATGCATATCATCTGGTACATTCATATACTATAAAGGCCCAATTCTCATTTGCAAATCCAAATCCTTACAAAGTCCAGTTCTCGTCCTGGAAAACCATCAAATCTAATTCTCGTTTGGTAGTCAATTCCCGTCTGACTGTTACATCAAAATCCAAATCCCATTTCAAATCCTATTCCAATTCCCATTTCAAATCCTATTTCAATCCCATTTCAATTTCTATTTCAAACTAAATCGTAACCCTCGCGTTACGTCTTATCACGGCAGTGATAATGGCAATTTCAAACTAAATCGTAACCATCGCGTTACGTCTTATCACGGCAGTGATAATGGCAATTTCAAACTAAATCGTAACCCTCGCGTTACGTCTTATCACGGCAGTGATAATGGCAATTTCAAACTAAATTGTAACCTTCGCGTTACGTCTTATCACGACAGTGATAATGGCAATTTCAAACTAAATCGTAACCTTCGCGTTATGTCTTATCACGGCAGTGATAATGGCAATTTCAAACTAAATCGTAACCCTCGCGTTACGTCTTATCACGGCAGTGATAATGGCAATTTCAAACCAAATCGTAACCCTCGCGTTACGTCTTATCACGTTAGTCCCTTGGCAGCGATAATGGCACCTTCTATTTCAATCCAAATCGTAACCCTCGCGTTACGTCTTATCACGTTAGTCCCTTGGCAGTGATAATGGCACCTTTTATTTCAATCCAAATCGTAACCGTCGCGTTACGTCTTATCACGTTAGTCCCTTGGCAGTGATAATGGCACCTTCTATTTCAATCCAAATCGTAACCCTCGCGTTACGTCTTATCACGGCAGTGATAATGGCACCTTCGATTTCAATTCAAAATCGTAACCTCCGCGTTACGTCTTATCACGGCAGTGATAATGGCACCCCCTATTTCAAACCAAATCGTAACCCTCGCGTTACGTCTTATCACGGCAGTGATAATGGCACCGAGCTCATTTGCAATAGCCAAAACTCATTTCAATTTCAATTTCAGTCTCAACCCTAACCATGACCTATTGTGTTAGTCCCTGAGCAGCAATAAGTCACGTCTTATCACGTTAGTCCCTCGGCAGTGATCTTCTTCAAAATTTCATCAATAACAAACAAGGTTTTATTTTTTCTTTTCCAAAGTTACTAACTGCAACTAACATAACTAACAATCATGCATCATTCAATTAACATACCTCATTCATACATAATGCATATACATACATCGCTCTCATTTATTTGGAGAAGCTCACTGCACCATAACATCGCATAAAATTCAGGTTGCCTTTTTAGGCCGTGCTACAAAAAAAAAAAAAGCATATGGATCCTTCCAAAAAGTATATGCTTCACAAGGAGAAGGGTATTTACCCTGGATGGCATCTTTAAAGCCCATCTCCCATGGAATTTCTTCCCAACAAAGGCAAATTTCAGGGCATTTCAGTGTTCAATCATCTTCTACCTTTAGATTACGATAGGCAGACGTGCCTATCCGACTCTTCAGGTTTAAGAAGATTGAACAGGGGCAGCTGTCATACCCCAAAATTTACCCGATCAAATATGTATCTTTTAATTCATCAGGGGTCAAAATTAAGAGCCATGGGGTTTGACATTCCTATTATCAAACCCGCCCTCTTATAAAATATCCTGAGAAATAAATGGGGTGCGATTAACAGGTGTTTCAAGGGTTTCATCATTTGTTAATATTATTTTCCTTTTACTAACATTTGCATTTTTTTGGATCATTATTAATAATTTTTATTACTTCTAACTATTAATATTTAATATTACTAATTTGATTATTAATACTAATATTAATATTAGGTGATATTATTATTAATATTATCTAAGGTTATTATTATAGAATTTGTATATATTAACTATTACTATTATTAATTTTATTATTAGTCATTATTAATTTTTATTAGGATTATTAACTATTATTATTAGAATTAGTTTTAGGATTATTAGGTTTAGTTTTAGTAGGCCCATTAGGCATAGAAAACCCTAACTGTGACTAATATAAATAGGATTGATTTTAACAATTAGGGGAGGCCAACTCCATCCGCGAAACCCTGGTACCTACCATTCATATACTTTCACGCCTCCAAGTATTGAAGAGAAAAACAACTTTTTTTCTCTCCAGCCGAATTCTCGCCAATTTACCAACACAAACAACCCCATGTACATATTCCATTACATACAAAATCACTCTCAAAATCACCACACAAACTCAAAAGTTAATATTCGATAGCCATAACTACACCCCACTTATAACGAGAACACTCGTCATCGTTTTGGCTTTGAATTTCAACCTTTGAAATAGCCTTCTATGTGACTGACTCAATCCATCTCTAAACTCATCCAAGACTTGTATATAAACCATGAACCATGAAGCAAAAATCCAACCGAGTTCCATGACAACCCAAACAAAAATTCAATAAGTTAAATCTAAGAACTTGAATCAAGGAATAATGAAATAAATTGCAGCAACTTTTCTTTTCTTTTTTTGCAGAGAAGACTACTGGAAAAGCCGGGGCACGTCAAGTGAACTCCCTCCGCTTCAGAGGTATATCCGTACTCACCGGCAGCCACCACGGGATTCCGTCCCGCGCCACCGATTGCCGTCCGTGGAGACACCTCCCAACGCCAGGGACCTTTCCGCTCCAGCGCCGGCCTTCACGCGGCCACCACACGCAGCCCAAAACGATGCGTATCCACACCGCCGTCCTTTCACCACCGAACCCAGCAACCTCCGCCGTGAGGAGAGAAGAAGACGATTGGGGAGGAGAGTATTGGGGATGAGGGCATGCTTTGCTGTTCCGTGCGTATTGTAGTTGTTGATGGATCCACGAGAGAAGTACTGAGGACAACAACAATGGGGCCCACGCTTTTGACTGGTTTTTTTATTATTCAACTTAAATAATGATTTATTATATGAAAACTATGGGAGGAAACATTGATAGCAAAGTGATCCAGCGCAGGTGGCACAAGCTTTGTGATAGGAACCTCACGAACCTGGGTTCAAGCCAGGCGTGAGGCATTATTTTTCTTCTTTTTCCAATGAGTTTCTTGCAGATCCTGCGTGCATGCCTAAGTTTGGCTTCCCATGTGCCCTCAACCAGCAACCATGGGATCTCCTACAATTCAGATCTAATGCACCAGGATGAAGGCACATACCATGAGCACTCAATCCAGCCATATGCAATCCGGTCCAGGTTTTTTTAATTATATTTAGATAATTGTTTAATTATATTTATATATTAATATGTACATAATTTATTTTAAATAGGATTAGAATATAAAATTAGGATTAGGTGTAAACTAGGCTTAGGATTCACAATAAAAACCTATATGGGTTATAGATATTAGGGTTTGCCCGATCCCATTGCCCATTTGCCAAAATATTAATTCTTGAATAATTCTCTCCTCGACCCGACTAAATCTATTAGTCGCATTAGACGAGAGATAAAAAGAATAAAACATTAATTCCTTAATTATTTCTCTCCTCGACCCGACTAAACCTATTAGTCGCTTTAGACGAGAGATAAAAATATATAATTTAAAACACATTTAATTTGCTGCCCGCGACGATCAACCTATCGATCTGAGTAACCAGCAATGCCCATTAATCTGTTAACTATAATGATCAAACCTATTGATCATCGCAGCTAACGGTGCCATATCAAATCAGGGTTGTACGCCCAAAACCTCTAAAAAAACACTAAACCACGATACTACGGATTTTCATCCCTTCAATTGCGATTTTCAAATCACAACTTCTAAAACTACGACAGGCCATTCAAAAAGTCTTTAAACAATTTCAAACCACAAAATTCAATCCTATGGCGTACAACCCTGTGCCCGAACTACGTTGACTCTGATTCTCCATAAGGAGGTACGTAGGCACTTGGCAACAAGGCGAGTCTCCCCCCTTCAAATCTCAATTCAGTTCTAAATCTCAATTTTCACCCTATTCACTTCCTTAGCTATTAAACCTCTATAATTTTGCTATAAACCTTTACCTTAGATTCAAAGCCGATAGGAAAGGGTTGAGGGTGCCTAACACCTTCCCTCAACCTGATTATAATAACTTACCCCGATCTCTATACTGCGTAGGGTTTCCTATTCGCCCTTCAGAATAGGTGGCGACTCTAAAAGTCTAATTTTTAGGGCAAGTTGCTACAACAACACATACATACCATAGAAATAACCTAACATCAAACTTTTCATGGTTGATTGATCAATCTTTCTCAAAACCTAATATTTTCTTCAAACTCAATCAAGCCATGGAAATGGGAAAGAAAATGGAAACTCATGACATACACACAACAAAGATATCATTTAATTACCATACAATCCACCATTTTTGGTCAAGCATAGACAATGAACCAGAACAAGAACAAGAACAAGAACAAGAACAAGCTATATAAACCATACAAATGCATAATAAACGACATACTCCCCCTTACTTTGGTTTGATTCTTCATCTTCTCCAAAACTCTCTTCTTCACTTTCTCTCCATCTTTGCTATTCTTCTTTTCCTCTACAAAACGCAGAATATTACCTTAATAATATTTCTAGTACCAAAAATATGAAAACCTTCAATTAAATATTAGTTCGCCATCCCGAAAAAATACCAACTGAAACGACTCCAAAAACGGTAAAATTCCAATAAACGTCACAAACGTTCAAATTAAGCATATACTTATTTTTCCGGGCGTTACAGAAGGCACTAGAAAAACAACCCCCCTTTACCATATTACAAAACCAAATAACAAATGTAAGGAAAAAAACTCAACTTCTCGCTTAAACATATCGTCTTCCCGAAACTTCCAACAAATCCAATTATTTTAAAAATCATGCAAATCCAATTGTTCCAGACATTGGGTGGGTGAGGTAGCTCAGCTGGCACTTGCTAGTTGAGTTAAGGGTGTTGTTGGTCCAGGGTTCAACTCCTGGTGTCATACCCCAAAATTTTCCCACCACATTTTTATACTCATGTTCATTTAAGCATCAAAGTCTCAATGCTTGACTGACTGTACACTATCCTAAGCAACAACCCTCAAACTAAAGTTTTGATCTTTTCAAAGTAAAGTCAAGTTCTGACAATTCAAGTGGACCTCATAACCTCTCATATGCTTCAAAAGATCCTCATTCCAATTTTCAAGTTCTGATTCAAAAGATTTCTCACCCAATAGCCCAAACGATCAATAATCGACTTATTGACCTAAAAGTCAAACTGTGGTCAAAGTACAGTCAAAACTCCTGATTCTTTGTCAACATCCTTATTTTGAAGTATCATTCACCATTTGATCAATAATTGATCATGGTTCATCAAGGAAAGATAAAAAATCAACAAATCAAAAATTTCTAAATTAGGGTTTGTATAGGAGAAAATCAACTGAACTTTGACCAGCCATAACTCTCACATGGAACATAAGAAATTTCCCATCCAAAGCTCATCTTGAAGGAAATTAAATTCCCTACAAATTTGTCTCTAAAATTCCAAGTCTAAAAATGCTTCATTGGAGAGATATGGACCAAAACATTATAGGTCCTTTTCAAAAGTCAACAAGAAGTCATTTTTTTCAAAAGGACACACAGGGATCATGGAGAACTATTTTAACATGGGACCAAAAACACTGGTTAGAGGACTCTTCATGGTTTCCAAAAAGTCCTAGAACTCCTCCATTTCTTAAAAATTGAGGGAGATAGGCCTTGTCAAAGTTGGAAAAATTTGAGAGAGAAAATGTGAAACAAAAGGCTTCAAATTGAGATTTTTTCGCAAAGGAACCCAAATTTTTATGGCCCAATCTTGCTCCTTAAGTTACCTAGAAGATCCAATCTTAAAGCCACGAATTATTGACAATTATTGGATATTTAGTGAATTTTATTCATTAAAAATTATGGGAAAAGTCAAAGATTCAATGAAAATTTTGAAAAGATTTGTTTTAGTTATGATCCCAATCAAATTTAATCATTCAAATACCTCATATTGAGTGTGAAATTCGTGAAAATTAAAAGGAGGTTAATTAGGTTGAAATTGTGCAAATTTAGAAAGATTTAGAAGGAATTTCCAATCAAATTCCAATAACTTGATTCAAGGAGACTTGGTCCAAGTTTGTTAACCTATTCTATTCTATATATAAGCATAAACATAACCAAGTGCAGAGGGGGAGAATTGAGAAGGATTGGAAGTCAGAAAGAACCCATACAAACTTCAAAAACTCAAGAATAAGTCAAACTCGATTTCCAGGTTAAGGCTTAATTCAGGGCATATAAAGTATTCTAACATGTTCCTGGTTCACTTTTGAAGCTATTCCAATCACTTTCCAAGGCCGCATCGTCCAGAACCGTCTCCAACACTCACAGTTTGCATCCAGTTTTTTGTGATTTCGTTTACAATGATTCATACCTTCTCATCATGTTTCGATTATAAATACTTGTTTATCATGATGCCTTGAATGTTTGTGGATAATTTATTTGATGTTTGAGTGCATAAACCGTGAGACACCATTGTTAGGGTTTGTGGACTTTAAATTAGGGATTTTAGTTTGAGGCAAAATCAATTCAAACCGACGGTCCTATCATGATTAGAAGGCGATTTCGAGATGAACCATGGGTTTAATCGGAATTTGTTTAGGGAATTTCGTGGGTTAGATATTTGCAAGGTTGTGGCTACCATGGAGTTCGTAGCAGAATCGAAGCTGGAGCGTAGGGAAGAAATTCAGGCCCAACGAAAGAGATGAACAGTGCAGCGTGCGTTTGGTTTTTTTTTAATTCAATCCATTAATTTTTATCAATATATTTTTTTGTGGGTGTTGCATTTACAAGTCATGCAGGTGGCGCGGATGGCTAGAATGTTTTGTTGGGAACCCAAGGACGCGGGTTCAAACCTCAACATCCACAAAATCCCCATGTTTTTTAATTAAACGCAAAGCTTCTTGATTCAATGCCTTCAACCCCACGAGCCCCAGCATGCGCTCCCTTCATCAGGCGTCGGATCGTCAGCGTCTAAGATCTAACGCGCCTGATCCTTCAAGCACACCATAGTCATTCACAAGACAATCACACCAGATCACTCAGTTAAGTTTTTAATTTTTTTCATTTTAATTATATAATCTCTTTTTTATTTATATATATATATATATATATATATATATATATATATATATATATATATATATATTTATTTCTTTTATAAATTTTTCTTCTAACAAAACCTTTATTTATTTTTTTACAAACAATAACAATTATATTTTATTTATAATACTTTATTATGTTTATATTTTTATAAAATTTATTATATTTATTCTATTTATAATATTAAGTATATTTGTTTTATTTACTTATTTTAATTAGTTTATGTGTTTAAATATATTTAATAAAATCATATTTATTTTAGTTTAATTAAATTATGAGTTTGTTTTTTTACCCGATTAAATTATTTTCTTTTCCTCGATTTAATTAATTAGGTTGCGAAACCAATAATTAATTGAATCGATTTTGTTGCTTTACTCAATTTACGCCCGAATCTGGGCTTACGAGAAATTGCCCTACACTGCATAGTATTTTTGTGTATTGTTTTCAGGGTTAACCTCGAGGCTATTCCCAACTACAAACCATATCAGATCAAATCAAAAGCTAAGTTCTTTATACATTTTCCGTTTTCTTTTTATATTTTTGATTAGGGTTAACCATATCTGCTTTTGAATTGATAATGCACTCACCCCTTTTTGGTTTCTATTTTTCCCACATTTTCAGGGCTGGTCAACCAGTCAGAGCTCGAATGTTCGGTAACCCTAAAATTCATCTTTTTATTTTCTTATTATTATTACTTATGCCAAACCCTATTGCACTATGAATCCGCTGGTTTCTTTTTCCCCTTCCCCATATTATTGTGTGGTTAGTAATCCTAGGGAGTGCAAGCCTGTTAATCGAATTAGAATCACCTAATTACAAGATAATATAATCGAATCTGATCACGTGATTGTTGCACCCACGCACACTATTTTGGTAACCCCTCTTGTTGCCTGTTGCGTGTTGCCTTGTTGCCTTGTGTTTTTTTTGCAGAATAGCCATGTCCCTCCAATACGAGGATACCCCAGCCATGTTGCCTTGCTTAATGCAAAGATCATAAGTCCCTAATGATGCTGCCTTCGATATGCTAAATATTGTCTCGTCCCTCGGAAGTTGCCTACGAAGGGCCGAGGTATCCTCTGGTTGCCTAAACGAAAAGGTTATTCTAATCTTTCCCTTAGACTACCTTCCTCCTCTATGGCTAGGGACAGTCTTTGGTGAACGATAACTCGACGACCGTTTAACCTCCAAATGAAAGGCTTCCTGCCCTCTTATGGCACGGATATACCCTTTCACCCTGAAAGGCTAAAAGAACCTTTTTTTCAAATATCAAGGTAATTTGCCCTTAATTGCATGCTCTGTTTAAAAATTCTTTTTCTACTCTTTTTCATAAACCTTCAAAAAGGCTACGCTCATTTACGAGCTAAAGTCCTTATTTCTTCTTCTTCTACATTTCTAAAAAACTTTTGGCTTCAAAACTAAAGAGCAAAGCAATTAAGAGCCCATGGAAAACCATGGATGCAAAGGGTGTGTTATACCCCAAAATTTGCCCACTTCTTTTTTCAGGAAAGTTTCAATATGAAAATTAAGAGTCTCATATAAACATGGATTTTTTCAAAATATCCTGACATATGAAGAACTTGGTTTTCAGAATTTTTCTTACACAGTAACTTGGCTTACAGTGGAATTTATTCTTACGCAAACGCCAAATACTGTTCTTTACTTCACAAATACTATTTATTTATTTTACAGATAAATAGTACTAACACAGTTCATGCAGGGTTAAATCTTTTTGCAGGCGCAAAAGCAGGAAACTCACACTGTACTGGTAACAATTGTTTTTGTTTTCCCACTAACTTTTGTGCTATATTCCATTATTTTCAAAATCTTTTCAAATCTATCCTTTCAAATTCAAATCTCAACTTTATTCTATCCATCTCTCTTTTCCCAACAATACCTTACACTTTCTTTCAAATCTCACTACCACTCAAATTTCCTTTTGTACGGAATCACATCATTCCCCAACGTCTCTATCATCTTTCCATTCTATAAATACCTCTCATTCTTCCATAAAATCTCACATCAAATTCTAATTCATTTCTCAAATTTCCACTTCATAATCCATTTTCTCTTCTTCCCTAACAAAAATGGCAAAATGGATAGAGACACTGTCTCTTACAGTCATCACCATTGCTACGGTGATCATGACTTTCTTCTGCCTGCACAGTCCTGAGGAGTGTGGACCTGCAATGGTTATGCTCCCAATCATCTACATGCTATTGTTCATAGCATGGGTCATCAATCGTCATTCTTAAAATTTGCCGTATTTCTTATTTCTTAAACGTACCGTTTATTCGTCGTACTGTTCAATATAGTATGTAATATTTATACTGTCAGTATTAAATGTTGTACTAGTTGTCATAATATTGCTTAATTACTAAGATAATATTTTGTGTATTTTCTGCCAGTCAAATATTTCTATTTCTGTGCATTAAATAATTTTCAGGTTATTATCGGTAATTTTGCCCGCATACCGTAAATATCAGTTATTTATTATGTTTCTGTTTTCTAACAAGTCATGTAAATAAATTTTCATGCTTCACACCAAACAAAAACAAAAATAACAACAAAAAAAAAAAAAAAAGAAAATTAACTTTGACGGTTGATTTTTCACTTTAACTGCTGCTTCAGTACACGAACAGTCGGTTGACAGACAAACTGCAGACAGTACAATTCACAGTGATTTGTACAATCAATCAAATCAATCATTCACAATTCAAATTTCCAAGATTTTTGTGTTAGAAGTCTTCTGAATATCACATGATTAGCAGAAACTCAACACTGCACAAAAATCAGGTACGCTTAACTGCCTCCTATACAGACAGTCCCTAATCAGGGTTTTTCTTGTTTTAACAGGAGCAACAAGTTTTGAGAGCTCAAATGGATTTCATATACATCCATACATCTCAAAGTACCATCATACAAATTTTCAAACTTCAATTCACTCAGACGCACCGTCAGCAGCTCAAACAGTCAACAGACGACCCGTTTGACCAAAAAAGTCAACTGACAGTCAAAAATGAAATTTTTTGTCAAAGTCCATATTTTGTCAAAGGATTCAACATTTGATCATTGGATGATCACAATTCATCAAGGAAAGATCAAAAATCAACAAAACCCTAAGATTCAAAATTAGGGTTTTTGCCTGAAAAGTCAACTCAACTTTGACTGATCATAACTCTCTCATCCTTCATCCAAAAAATGTCAACCAAAGCTCATTTTGAAGGAAATTCAATTATCTTTCAAATGCAATTGATCCCATGGTCATAGCATTCACCATTTGAAAAATATGGCCAAAGACATTACAGGTCATTTTCAAAGTCAACAAAAAGACACTTTTTTCAAATGGACACACAAGGAGAACCAAAAATCATTTTGATATGAGACCAAAGACATTGGTTAGAGGACTCTTTGAGGTTTCCAAAAAGTGCAAGATCTCCTTCATATGACAAAAATTGAAGGATTCACACCTTGTTGAAGTTGGCTAAATTTTGGGAAAATGCATGAAATCAACATTGCTCAAAAATGTTTTTTTTCCAAAAGATGCCAAGTTTTTATGGTCCAAACATCTTTGCCATGTTACTATGGGCCTCCCACGACCAAGACAAAGCCCACATCTTTATTGGCCATTTTTTGCATAATTTTATCTTATTTTAAGATTAAAATTAAAGGAAAATTGCATGGATAATTGGTGGCTTGATCTCCAAGCATGACTCACCTCCAAAGTATTCAATTTTCTGCAGAAGATTGATGCCCAAGGCAAGAGCATTGAATGTAGTCAAGGCTTGGTCAAAAATTCAAAGTTTTTTATTATTAAAGAACCAAAACTTTCAACAAAGGCAACAAAGCTTCTTAGCTTGAGTTCCAAGCAACTTTGGGCTATAAAAGAAGCATCATACTTCAGCAAAAGGAGAGGGACACACGAAATATATCAAGGCATAGTCAAGAAACTCATCAAAATTCTCTCAAAATTCCATAACTTTGTAAAATTCAAATTTCATTCTCCAATCAATATTAATACAAATCAAGCTTTTTAATCATCTTCTCCAACATCATAGAGTAAGATTAAACTCTTAATACAAGCACATGAGAGTCGTATAAGACATTCAAAGTTCTTCATGTACATATGCCTTTAATTTTCGTTTTCATATATACAATTAATATCAATGTAAACTAACCATTCTATCATGCTCATAAGGTCCCATGTAGATGATCTGGGTCTTAACATGCCAACTCCCACGTGAAAATTAGCCTATACCATTAACCATTGAACATGAGTGTTCATACTTGAATCCTTTCGAATCCATAGTTACAAGGCTTGAATTGAAAAACTAACACCACCATCGTGTTCAGGAGACAATTTTAAGTCAGTCTGGGTCCTTTTCTTTTTCGTTCATGGCTGTTTTTGTAGGTTTTCAAAAAGCATGGAAATCTGAAGGAAAATCCGCAGGAAATTCCATAAGTAAATCCGCAGCTAATTTCGCAGGTACCAAGGAAGAAGATGATGAATAGTGGCGCTGAAATTTTGACCGCTTGCGTGGCAATTTCTAATCATCCCATTCGCTGGTCAAAAAAACGTGGACCCCACGTTGAACCCTTGACTTCAGCATGATCACATGTTGAACCTCAAACCATGTGCATCATGTATCCACGCATCTGGGCCTTTGATCTCCATCAGTTCTTCATCCAACGCGCCTGATCCAGCAATCCACACCATGGACTTTCAATCATGCCACACCAGATCATATCCTTTTTATATTTTCTATTTTTATTTTATTTTTATTGCAAAAATAATTAAAAATACTTAAAAAATTCCAAAAATTCCACAAAAAATATTTTAGACTTCTAAAAATATATATTATTTTCTGAAATAAAAATATTTTATTTTTCTTCATAATTTCAATATTTTACATAATTAATTAGTATATGTTTATATATTTACTTTTTAATTATTCTAACCAATCAAAAAATCATAAAAAAAATTGTTCTTTGTGTTAAATATTGTTTATATATCATAAACTAATTTTGTACATATTTAGGATAATTTTATCATTAAGTTTTAATTATTTGTGTAATTATTTGCATAATTATGTTTTGATTAACTTAAAATATCCAAAAACAAATTTCAAAAATTCCAAAAAAATTAGTTTTGTTATAAAATCAATTAACAAACATTTTGTACATATTTTTAAACTTATTTGCTAGGTTTAATCATATTTCCATCTTTTCTTTATTTTAAATTAATTAATAATGCATTAATTATATTTAAAATAAATCACAAAAATACAAAAATATGCCTTTTATTTCTTGCAATTTAAAATTCCTAGATAAATGTATAGGATGTCAAATTCATGTAAATAGGCTAGTTTACATTTCCCGCACAATCGATGTAATAGCGTAGATTTACTTTCTGCACTTTACATTTCCGCATTTTAATTTCCAGCACCCATATAAACTGCGTGTATGTCAAAGATAAAACTGAACCGTCAGATCACTAACTTCAAAGATAAATATCTGAATTCAATCACAATCACATTTGCACCTCCTAGGGTAACCCCTTTTCACTCTTTTCAAAATCAAAGTTACATTTCTACTGTTTCGAGTACAAAATCGAACCTTTTGTTTATATCCGACGAATGGATAGATTTTTAAAGGGAACAAGGATAAAGACCTCCTAACTCAGGGTAGACCTCCTAGTTTGCTTGCTCAAAATCAAAACAAACAAAATTCTCATACACTGTTGTTTTTTAAAACGAATTTTCCAAAAGACAATATTTTGTATACATCCAAACACGGATCATTACAAAATTAACGATCTTTTCAAAACATCTTTCGAAAGATAAACAAGCATTTGTATATATCCGCACAAGGATCATTACAAATTCTATTTGCAAAGGTATTTCAAAAACACAGGTAAAGCATTCCGAATCAATTGAAAAGTAAAGCAAATGAGCTAAGCAAACTAAAGAGCCCATGGATAACCATGGATACAAAGGGTGCTAACACCTTCCCTTTGTATAACCTACCCCCTTACCCAGAATCTCTCAAAGGTCTTTTTTCTGTTTCTTTTATAAACCTTTCCTTCATTGGATAAAATAAAAGGTCGGTGGCGACTCTGTAAACTTTTTCAAAAGTGACGCGAAAGCGTCCGATCGACAAAAAAGAGTCAGTTCACGTATCCCACCCACGGAGGGGTATGGCCCGAAAGGACGGTCCACAGGGTGCCTTACACCTTCACTTTGCATAAATTACCCCCCGAACTCAGTTTTCTTTAAAAAGGTTTTTTCCTGTTCTAGCCTTTCTGATATTTGGATAAAATAAAAGTCGGTGACGACTCTTGCTATCTGCACATTTCGATAAAAAGTCAGTTCACCGTATTACAGAACTGGCGACTCTGCTGGGGATATTTCGAATAAAAGAGGGGTTACCTTAAAAGTTTAGGATTCACTTAATTGTTTTCTATTGTTTACTTTGTTTGTTTTATTTTTTAGGGGCGTTTTGGGAATTAAATGAAGGACGAATCTTGTTCCCGGATTCAAGAACACTTAAGATTAGGAGTGGCATAGTCATGGCGACCTCTTTCACATATGTGGGAGATGAGTCAATATGAAGTTCACGCTTGAGTTAGGACTCCATAGCATATGCACACCTTTCTCAAATGAGGGGGGTCTATGTATGTGTCTACGGGTACGCCGGATCTCAAGGACCTTTAGTTACCCTTAACCCATCCTGGCCTTTAGGAACGTAGTTGGGGGACTACTCTTGACAAATGTTGAGAACTAGTCGCTACCCGATACTACAATTCAGATAGGTCCTTTCTTAAAGTATCATTGCATGATGCGAATGTATCATGTCCGAGGGTGCTTTAGAAGGGCTGACAATTCTAGATAACTTGTAGAACCCGTTGCTGAAATCTACTTATCCATAGAAATACCCTTGGGAAGGACACCTGATCAGACCCCATGCAAGCCTTAAGCCAAAAATTATGTGACTCGTGTGACTTGTGTGACTTGCCTGTGTTTGATACTAACCTTCGTTTCCTTGCAGGTTTTGTTAAAAGGACTTGTTCGCCCTTACTGTCTCACGCTTTTCCTAATGAACTGCATTCGCATAACATCATGACATCATGACATCATAAGCATAACATGATTTAACTAACCCTTTCAAGGATCTTAGGAATTTAGGGCGCACAATTTCAGGTGCCTTTGTCAAAGATTGAATTCCTATCAAAGGGGAAAGAGGATTTATTTTCCTTTGGCCACAAACCTTCCAATTCAGAGACTCGATACCTATCCAGGGGCAAGAGGATTTATTTTCCTCTAGCCATGTACCTTCAAATTCAGAAGTATCCCGAATCAGAGGCGATGACCCACTCGATATGGTGAGCTTGATTCTCAAAGAAGGACGTCCAAAGACGAAAGCCAAAATTCTCTAGACCTAGCTGTGTTTGATTCAATGTCTAAACGTTGCAAACTTAATTTCCTATAGATCCTTGAAAGCATTGCATTTGCTTTCATAACATCGCATAACAGGTTTCTTACCATAGGTCTCTCATCTCTCCTCGCTGATTATTTCAGTATCATGAATCTCGAACAATCAGTTAAAGATCTCCAAGCTCAAAATGCCGAGTTCCAAGCCTTGATTATGAATTTGTCCAAGGGGCAAGAAGAGCTGAAAACCATGCTGACTAAAAAGAAGAAGAAGAAGGGTAAAAAGACTCAGGTGAAAAAGCTTAGACCTATCTTGCGACTCAGGGATGCCGAAACCTCTAAGGACAGTGACGAGGACGAGCAAGATGATGATGTTAGTATCAAGACTGATGTAAAATGTAACCATGATTCTGCCAAGCCTTCTGAAGAAGAGGATTATTATCATGAGTACAAACATCCCGATGACAAATACAAGTTCTTCGAAGAACGTATGAAAGCCATGGAAATCCAGAAGGTACCTGGACTAGACTTTGAAGAACTAGGACTTATCTCATGGGTTGTCATTCCTCCGAAATTCAAGACTCCGACCTTTGCTAAGTATGATGGAGTCTCTTGTCCCAAAATACACTTGAGGTCTTATGTAAGGAAGATTCAGCCTCATACTGCTGATAAGAAGCTCTGGATCCATTTCTTTCAAGAAAGCTTATCTGGAACACAACTCGAATGGTACTATCAACTGGAGGGCACCAACATCCATACATGGGAAGATTTGGCAACTGCTTTCTATGTGCAATATCAATATAATGTTGACCTCGCACCAACTCGCATGCAACTACAAAGCATGTCTATAGGCTCTAATGAAAGTTTCAAAGAGTATGCTCAAAAATTGAGAAATTTGGCTGGCAGAGTTCAACCTCCGTTGACTGACAGGGAATTGGTCGATATGTTTATGAGTACGCTGACCGGTCCTTTCTATAGTCATTTACTGGGAAGTTCATCATCTGGATTCACTGAACTCATACTGATTGGGGAACGTGTCGAGAGCGGTATTCGAAGTGGCAAGATTCAAGTGGCTACATCCTCAGGTGCTACAAAGAAGCATTTCAATGGGAAGTCAGATTCCAATGCTGTGTATGGGCAGAAAAGGAGAAACCATGACCAATCTATTGGGGCAGATCTGAGCTCCACACAAGCGACTCAAAAAAATCGTCAAAACAAACAAGACACACCCAAGCGTCAATTCACAAGGATCAATATGTCGCTAGCTCAAGCCTTACAGCATCTGCTAAAGGCAAACCTGGTCACCCTAAGGGATCCCCCTAAGAATCCTAACACCTCTGCTCCTAACTACAAACCCAATGCGAGGTGCGCATATCATTCTAATAGTTCTGGACATGACACAAAGAATTGTTGGCCGTTGAAAAATAAGATCCAAGACATGATCGACGCAGGCGAAATTGAGGTCGACTCCCCTACAACTCCTAATGTGATCACTGCTCCCATGCCTAATCACAACAAGATTGCTAATGCAGTGGATGGCTAAAAAGATGGACTTTTAGATCATTAGATTTACTTTCATTTGCAATTTCTTTCTTGTTTGTTTAAAACATTTGACTTATGATAAACATTATATGTTTTAATAATCATCATCAGTGCATTGCATATGTTTGTCTTGAATAAATTATTTCGCTATCACTCGTTTTAAATTGTGTATTTAATTTGCATATGTTTTGTGTTTATTCAACTCCTGCTAAGCCGTAAGCCTTTTGAGGGAGGATGACGAAAACGATACCGCAACCTCATACAAGTATGCTTTTGAGCGGACTATGCTGACGATGTACAGACATTGTTTCAATTTCTAAACAGTGGAGATATAAGGATGTTAATCCCTCGTCAACCCCTTTGAGCCTAAGAAGTAGAAGTCTCTTTCTTGTACTAATTAAAACCCTTGATCATAACCTGGGGCAGGGTAGTTCTCAGTTAAGTTGGCTGTGCATTCTATTTTAAAGAATCATTCAGTACACCTTTCAATAAAGGTTTCAATCACAAGCGTTCATCCGCACACATCAAAGAAGTGTTGGAGATGTCAATCAAAAGCCAATGATGGTACATCAATCATTAAGCAAGGCAGTCAATATCTTTCAAAAAAAATGAAATGAAAAAACATATATACAAAGAAAAGCCTGCTAAGTCAAAAATCACAAAGAAGACTTAGGCAAAAGTCAAGGCATCCCGCTGATTGTAAGCTCAAAATAGACAGTTCAGGAAAAAGTTAGGGATATCAAAAGATGAAAAAAGAGAAGTCAATAAATTCCTGAACAACACTATGTTGTGACTACCAAAGGGAAGAAGTGACTGCCATCTCAAAAGTTCTCTCTGCTTGTGAACCATCATCATTATCAAAGGTGCAAACCCAAAAGTCTATTAGAACCTGAATCCATAAGTTGAATTAACTGAGCTTAGGACTGAAGATCATCACGAAGAGGGGTGGGTACAACCAAAATTTGAGCCTTTATCCTTTTGTTTCTTAAACCGTGAACCAAGCCACGTTACAACCCTTGAAAGTCCTAACTGAAGCATGGTTAGTTCGAAAACATATTGTCACAACAAAGGTATCCCGACTCCTTAAGGTTTACCACAAATGCTAAGTTGATATCTCATTTTTACAAATGTCATGTTTTTATAAACATCATGCTTTTACATCTCCAGTTTTAATGTTTTTTAAAAAAAAACTCAAGACAGACATATGCATTGCATCTCATGAATTCATTATTAAACATATTCTGCTACATAATTTCAAATGTTAGCATCAGAAAGAACTTGCACAGGGTACAACTAATGACTGAAAGTTATCCCGACAAACAAGATTACTCCGAGAAGCAATGTCTCCTACGTATACAAGGGGCATGTCACGCTTTGCCCAATCAATCTGGGGCAATCAAGTCAAGATTCGTAGAATCTCTCAAGGGTGCCAAAACAATCAGGGGCATGCATCCAAGTAGATCTGAAGCTACTCCTCAACCAACATAGGACATTGTCTTAAGCCTATGATTACTAGGGCCATGTCTCCCATGACACACATCTCATAAAGTCCTCGCAAGGCGAATCTTTTCAAAATTCCTACTAACAGGGGAAATTCTATGCAAGTCCAGTTTAACATCTTGATCAAAACTCAGTGGTATGTCCTAAATCAAATCCAAGAATGGTAGCTACTATAATACTGGGGGCAACTTTCAAGACACTCATGTCTCCCCACAGAGCCGGGTTCACAAGATCATATCCCCACAGAGTAATCATTAAGAAGATATCTTCAAATGGCTCCCCAACAGAGTTTACATCTTCAACACTACCGGTTCTCCAACACGTTGCTCTTCTCCAACATGGCTTACTAATATCTTTTATCCCCAGTCGGGGTACATCAAATTACTATTCATCCCCAAGCATAAATCATAAATCTCCAACTGAGCATCTTCAAGACAAGATCAAACAATAAAATCACAAGGATATAGAGATTTATCTTCTCAGTCAAGACAACATAAATCATATTCACATATCACATGTCATAAACATATTCATACATCGCATACATTACCTCATAATGAGCTCATGCATAACGTACAAGTTTCTCATTTATTTTTAGGGACTCATTACATAATACAGGCATCATGACATTGCATAAAAATTGCTATACCTATTGCAGAATACAAGTACAGACAAATGAATGAAATCTCCAACTTTCAAAGATCTAATTAAGCTACTACGAACGGTACTAACACGATCATCTTCCAAGATCTAATTCATTTACCACGAATGGTGGTGACACGATCATTTTCATAGATCTAATTCAGTTACTACAAACGGTACTGACACGGTCAGAGATCTAATTCCATCATCACGAACGGTGTGGACACGATCAATTACCTCTTCAATCTAGTTCAGTTACTACGAATGTTGCTGACACGACAAGAGATCTAATTCTATCATCACGAACGGTGGAGACACGATCATCTTCCCAAGATCTAATTCAGGTGCTACGAACGGTACTGACACGATCAACCTTTAAGGATCTAATTCTATCATTACAAACGGTGTGGACACGATCAATTCTTCCAAGGTCTAATTCAGTTACTACGAACGGTGCTAACACGATCAACATTCCAAGATCTAATTCTATAATCATGAATGGTGTAGACACGATTAAATTTTCCAAAGTCTAATTCAGTTACTACGAACGGTGCTGACACGATTAATCTCCAACAAACACTTCTCAAATACAAAGGATTCAGTCTAACGCACGACTCATCTTTCAACCTAACGCACGGTTTTCCAGACATCTACGGATGAAAATTGGATTAGTATAACGCACGACTTATCCTTCAACCTAACGCGCGGTTTTCCAGACATCTACGGATGCAATTAGTCTAATGTATGACTTATCTTTACACCTAACGCACGATTTTCCAAACATCGGCTGATGCAAAATAGACCCAGTCTAACGTACGACTCAACCTAAGCCTATTCCTCAGAAGCAGTCTAATGTACAACGCATTCTGACTCTCCAGTATATCAAGTTGGATGGCATCTTCAAGCCCATCTCAATCATACATCTTCTCCAAACACCTGGATGGCATCTTCAAGCCCATCTCCGACAAAGGTCCCTACTTCAGCTAGGGCAAATTCCTGGGTATTCTAGTGTTCAATCCTCTTCTACCTTTAGATTCCGACAGGCACTGATCAGTCAACAATTTTACATATTTCCCATCAATTATTTGGTAAGAAATCGCTCATTCCGGTAATACCATGGTTTAGTTTTATATCATTTTATTTAATTTTCTAACATTTTGCAAATTAGTTCTTGTTTTAATTTTTTTATATAAGATGATTTTGAGACGTTGTTTTGGTAGTGTTTATTAATTTCAGGAAAAAAAGAAAGTTTCTAAAAGAATTAGAACAAGAGCAGAAGAAAACGTGGGCTGCCAGTGTCGTTTGACGCGGGCTGCCAGCTTGACGCGGGCTGCCAGTTTGACGCGGGCTGCCAATGTCGTTTGTCGCAGGAAGTGTCGCGTAAACAGCAAGAGAAGGGTGTGGGCAGAAGTTGACACGGGCAGCCCGTGTCATTTGCACGGCCGTGTCAGCGTGAATGTGCAAAAATTCTAAATTTTTGCTGTTTGTTCAGTTTGGACTCATTAAGGGCAATTTTGTGATTCTGCACTAGATGGAAACACAATATCACTACTTAAACCTATTTTTCAAGGAAAGAAGGCATCTTTGGAGAATTGAATTTTTATTTTTAACGTATAATTTGGGAGAAGAGCAGATTGATGCAATTGTTGGGAAAACGGAGATCTCTCAACCGCGGAAGCTATTGAAGATCAAAGTCATCCTAATTCTATTGTAATGAATTTCTCTTTCACTATGTTTGTTTTTAATTTCATGAACATGAGAGGCTAAACCCCCCAATGCTAGGGGGTGTCCCTGATTTCCTATTGTATTGTTGTTATAAGGAATTTCATACACAATCCCCTAGTATTACTTTACTATTTGTCTAATACAAGTTTATTTAGTTGTTAATTTTTAATTCATATTTTATAATTTTGCAAACAACATTGAAACAAATCAAGGGGTTTTTGTTCAATTGAATTTGTTAAAACACTTAAGTTTATGCGCAGTCCTCAAGAGATCGACATTGGGGATACCCCCAATTATTACTACATCGAGAAAATAGTACACTTGCTATAATTTTCCGATCAAGTTTTTGGCGCCTTTGCCGGGGACTGCCAAAATATAAGTGATTAACTATTCAATTGAAATTTTGTTGCTCTGCAACTAATTTTTTTTTTTCTGCAATTTTTATTTTTGTTTTTGCTCTCAACTAACCATTGTCTAATCTTGTATGCGAGGCAAGGCCTTAGCGGAATTTCTTTTCGACGCAGAACCAAAAAGATCATTGCGAGAAAGACTTCGAGAAGCTAAGCAAAAGAGACTGGCATCAAAAGAAGAATCAACCATAGTTTCATAACCGGAAAACGAAGAAACACTATCCAACCAATCCGAGCAGTCAGAGTTAGAATATGAAACTATGGCAGAGGATCCGCCTCCCGCAGAAAGACTTTTAGGTGATTATGGAAGAGCTAACGCACCACTTGACCGAATGACAATAGTAAATGAACCGGTCAATGTGGCACATTTCCAATTACATCCCTCTACTATTCGCTAGTTAGAGAGCAAACCCTTTTCAGGAAGAATCAACGAAGATGCGAATAAGCATCTATAGAGACTCCTTACCACCACAACATCATTGAAGATTGAAGGCCATTCTGAAGAAGCCAAGATACTTGTGATGTTTCCTCACTTTATCCGAGGATGCGGCAGAGTGGTTTTACTCACTTCCAGCTGGGAGTATCACAACGTGGCAAGAGATGGAAAATGCTTTCCTTAATGAGTATTTCCCTGCTTCAGTTTTCATTCGAAAAAGATATGACATTGTCAATTTGAAACAAAAAGAAGGGGAATCACTTGGAGATGCATATAAGAGGTTCAAGAGGTGTTTGGTTGCATGTCCCACTCATAACATGGATCCAACTGAGCAAATGCAAACTTTTGTGAATGGTCTACGAGTCAAGATAAAACAGCTTATAGACACTGCTGCAGGTGGATCAACTAATTTCTCAACAGCCACTGGTATCAAGAGGATCATAGAAGCAATTTCCTCTAATGAGCATATTGAGTTGTATGATCGCACAAAGAACCAAACTGGAGGAAAAATTGATTTAAAGCTTGGAGATCAGGTTGTTAAAATGGAGGATCAAATTGCAGCTGAAGTCGATAGAAGACTCAAGAAGATGACTGTTGAGACTCAAACTGTGGCTCAAGTTAAACCGGCTCAAACTGTCAGCTGTGAGATTTGTAATGGCCCTCACCAAACTGTGTATTGTTTGGCAACTCCTCAACAAATTGAAGAGATAAATTTCTTGAAGCAGAACAATCCTTATTCTAACACCTATAATCAGGGGTGGAAGAATCATCCAAACTTCTCCTGGAAAGATCAGCAACAACAAGTGCCTCAGAAGGCAGAATGGGAAGTAGCTATTGAGAGATTGGTCGGACAATGTTCGCAGTTTCAAGAAGAGACGAGAAAAAACCATAGGAACACCACAGCTTCAATTAAAAATCTGGAAGTTCAAGTGGGTCAGATAGCACAACATCTCACTCTACAGGCACAGTACCCTTCCGAGCTCAACTGTGAAGAATCCTAAAAACCAAGAGAATATCAATGCTGTCTCAACAAAAAGTTATAAAATACCAGAGTCTGAAGAAAAAATGGAAATAGATGACAATTTGGTAATAGAGGTAGATCTTGAAATAAGAGAGTATGTGAAAGAACCTGAAGTAGTGGCACTACCGGATAAGCCAATTGAAGAGAAAAATAAAAATGAGGCTAAACCGGAGGTTAAATTACCATTCCCCTCTAGAGTAGCCACAAAGGATTCATAAGGGAAGGATTTTGAGAAGTTTGCTGAAATGTTCAAAAAGTTAGAGATTAACTTACCCTTCTTTGAAGCACTGGAGAATATGCCTTTGTACAAGAAATTCATGAAAGAAGTGATTTCTAAAAAGATACCAGTAGGAGTGGAACCTGAAGTGGTAACTGAAAAGTGTGGTAGAGTCTCACCAGAAAAGAGGATCCCAATCAAGAAGAAAGACCCTGGAGCAGTGGCAATTCCTTGCACTATCAATGAAAGATCGTTCAAGAAGGTGTTAATTGATTCTGGTTCTAGTGTAAGTTTAATGCCATTGTCTATCTTCAAAAAGCTTGACATTGGAAAGATAAGCGAGAGTGAGACCAAATTGAAATTTGTTGATCACACCATTAAGTAGTCATATGGGATAGTTGAAGATGTATTGGTGGAGATCGGTGAGTTTATCTTTCCAGTTAGGTTCCACATTATGGATATTCTCGAAGATGAAGAGACTCCTATCCTTCTTGGGCGGCCATTTTTGATTACTAGTCGATGCAGTCTGGATCTCGAGAAAGGGACACTAACAGTAAAATCATTTGATGAAGAGGTAACAATGAAGGTCTTGGACGTCAAAAAGAAAGGTGCATGTGGAAATAATAAATCGTCGGTTGGTATGATTAGAAGTGAGGGAGAAAGCAAAAGTCCAAAACCCCTCCCAAAAAAAGTATCAAGCATAGTCTTTCATGTGGCCTCAGCTCAGGCATCTATTATAAGCTCTACGCTCATTCAAGAAGTCAAAAAGAAGAAAAAAGAGGACAATCAAAGTGAGAAGATGAAAGTGGATAGCAACTTGAAGAGAAAACCAACCAGGTTTGGAGAAGTGACAAGCAACCAGGTTTGGAGGAGGAAGTACCCTCCTTAATAAAGGGTAATGGACCGTCGAGCCATGCGACGTTAAATAAAGCGCTTCGTGGGAGGCAACCCACGATTTTAATAATGCGGTTTACTTTTTGTTTTGTTTTTCAGAAAATAAAGAAAAGTGGGTCTCTCTGGTGAAAGCTAGGAAGCAGCAGCTGGAGTCGCAGTACCCTCTGTGAGATCACCCTCACTATCTAGAGTTTAAACATTGAGGTCAATGTTTGGTTCAAGTGTGGGGGGGTTTTATTGCATTCTGTTTTTATTTTGAGTATTTGTTTTTCCTAGTATTTCTATGCTATTATGTTTACCAGGTGTTATAGATTGATGAGATTTACCGTATGGTTCATGGAGTGGTAGTAAAAGGATGAAAGATCCAACCAAAACTTGCACCCCAGGCATCCCTGAAAGTTGATTCAACAAAAAATAATTGTTGGACGCAACTTGATGACACTGGACCGAGATTGAAAGATGGTACACACGAACCGGAAAAGGAGCAACATCACACGATAAGTACTATGGATCCTGTAAGTTATGCCCAACATGGTGAGAACACAAAAAGCCAGAAATATATCATCACAAGAGAGTAGTCAGGTATGACTTTATCACTTTGAATTTGCGTATGTTCTACTCATATGACACTACATGTTGACACACACCGAGGTACGTTCATTGTGTTAACATTGAGCCTTTCCATCCACCCTTCATTATGTTTATCCATTGCAAACCCCTTTGAGCCTGTATCCCTTGTTTGTGTTAACCACATGTATTAACCCTTGGCCAAAAAGAAAAAAAAATTCCATTTTTTCCTACCCTGCTCGGCATAAGTGTGTGAAGTTGTTGTTAAGTCAATGCAAAATTATAAGTTTGGGGTAGTACACAAAAACAATATATGTGTTGAAAGAAAAAAAAACAAACAAAAAAGAGAAGAAAAATTGTTGAGACATCAAAATGTATAAAAAAAAAGGAGAAGAATTGGAATTAGCACTTGCCTAAGCAAAGAGATATCGCTAATTCATCATACGCTCAAAGCAACAATTGAGTGAAGCTCAAATAGTAGAAACGGTGTGATTGAATCCCATGATACTAAAAGGAGCACCAAAACAAGAAAAACAACACAAATGCTGAGCCTACACCCCTTGCATATCTTATTTCTTGTTTATCCCACCTGTCCTAAGCCCCGTTACAACCCAAAGACCTCAAAAACTGTGTGCAGTGTGTTTTTGTATGAAAGTAGAATGTATTCGAAGTTAAAAGTTGGTATTGCATATTATGACTTGTGAGTGAATTGTTATTCTTAACCCAGAGAGAATTGGTGAGATGTGTGAAAAAGCTTACAGGTGAAGGATTACTTTAATGTGGAAGTGAAGTGGGCTATTCGGGTTGTGTAACTGACAAGATTGACCGGAATGGTGGAAGTTGAGTTGCGAAAAGCACAGTTGTATTGTGGTAACCTAAATTCAGGGGTGACCTCAGTTTTGTCTGTTCATGCATTGCGTGAGGACAAGCAATGAGATAAGTTTGGGGTTGTGATCGGTCACCAATTTTACATTTTTCCATCAATTATTTGGTAAGAAATCGCTCATTCCGGTAATACCAAGGTTTAGTTTTATATCATTTTATTTAATTTTCTAACATTTTGCAAATTAGTTATTGTTTTAATTATTTTATATAAGATGCTTTTGAGACGTTGTTTTGGTAGTGTTTATTGATTTCAGGAAAAAAAGAAAGTTTCTAAAAGAATTAGAACAAGAGCAGAAGAAAACGTGGGCTGCCAGTGTCGTTTGACGCGGGCTGCCAGCTTGACGCGGGCTGCCAGTGTCGTTTGTCGCGGGCTGCCAGTTTGACGCGGGCAGCCAGTGTCGTTTGTCGCGGGCAGTGTCGCGTAAAGAGCAAGAGAAGGGCGTGGGCAGAAGTTGACACGGGCAGCCCGTGTCATTTGCACGGCCGTGTCAGCGTGAATGTGCAGAAATTCTAAATTTTTGCTGTTTGTTCAGTTTGGACTCATTAAGGGAAATTTTGTCATTCTGCACTAGATGGAAACACAATATCACTACTTAAACCTATTTTTCAAGGAAAGAAGGCATCTTTGGAGAATTGAATTTTTATTTTTAACGTATAATTTGGGAGAAGAGCAGATCGATGCAATTGTTGGGAAAACGGAGATCTCTCAACCGCGGAAGCTATTGAAGATCAAAGTCATCCTAATTCTATTGTAATGAATTTCTCTTTCACTATGTTTGTTTTTAATTTCATGAACATGAGAGGCTAAACACCCCAATGCTAGGGGGTGTCCCTGATTTCCTATTGTATTGTTGTTATAAGGAATTTCATACACAATCCCCTAGCATTACTTTACTATTTGTCTAATACAAGTTTATTTAGTTGTTAATTTTTAATTCATATTTTATAATTTTGCAAACAACATTGAAACAAGCCAAGGGGTTTTTGTTCAATTGAATTTGTTAAAAGACTTAAGTTTCTGCGTAGTCCTCAAGAGATCGACACTGGGGATACCCCCAATTATTACTACATCGAGAAAATAGTACACTTGCTATAATTTTCCGATCAAGTTTTTGGCGCCTTTGCCGGGGACTGCTAAAATATAAGTGATTAACTATTCAATTGAAATTTTGTTGCTCTGCAACTAAATTTTTTTTTCTGCAATTTTTATTTTTGTTTTTGCTCTCAACTAACCATTGTCTAATCTTGTATGCGAGGCAAGGCCTCAGCAGAATTTCTTTTTGACGCAGAACCAAAAAGATCATTGCGAGAAAGACTTCGAGAAGCTAAGCAAAAGAGACTGGCATCAAAAGAAGAATCAACCATAGTTTCATAACCGGAAAACGAAGAAACACTATCCAACCAATCCGAGCAGTCAGAGTTAGAATATGAAACTATGGCAGAGGATCCGCCTCCCGCAGAAAGACTTTTAGGTGATTATGGAAGAGCTAACGCACCACTTGACCGAATGACAATAGTAAATCAACCGGTCAATGTGGCACATTTCCAATTACATCCCTCTACTATTCGCTAGTTAGAGAGCAAACCCTTTTCAGGAAGAATCAACGAAGATGCGAATAAGCATCTACAGAGATTCCTTACCACCACAACATCATTGAAGATTGAAGGCCATTCTGAAGAAGCCAAGATACTTGTGATGTTTCCTCACTTTATCCGAGGATGCGGAAGAGTGGTTTTACTCACTTCCAGCTGGGAGTATCACAACGTGGCAAGAGATGGAAAATGCTTTCCTTAATGAGTATTTCCCTGCTTCAGTTTTCATTCGAAAAAGATATGACATTGTCAATTTGAAACAAAAAGAAGGGGAATCACTTGGAGATGCATATAAGAGGTTCGAGAGGTGTTTGGTTGCATGTCCCACTCATAACATGGATCCAACTGAGCAAATGCAAACTTTTGTGAATGGTCTACGAGTCAAGATAAAATAGCTTATAGACACTGCTGCCGGTGGATCAACTAATTTCTCAACAGCCACTGGTATCAAGAGGATCATAGAAGCAATTGCCTCTAATGAGCATATTGAGTTGTATGATCGCACAAAGAACCAAACTGGAGGAAAAATTGATTTAAAGCTTGGAGATCAGGTTGTTAAAATGGAGGATCAAATTGCAGCTGAAGTCGATAGAAGACTCGAGAAGATGACTGTTGAGACTCAAACTGTGGCTCAAGTTAAACCGGCTCAAACTGTCAGCTGTGAGATTTGTAATGGCCCTCACCAAACTGTGTATTGTTTGGCAACTCCTCAACAAATTGAAGAGATAAATTTCTTGAAGCAGAACAATCCTTATTCTAACACCTATAATCAGGGGTGGAAGAATCATCCAAACTTCTCCTGGAAAGATCAGCAACAACAAGTGCCTCAGAAGGCAGAATGGGAAGTAGCTATTGAGAGATTGGTCGGACAATGTTCGCAGTTTCAAGAAGAGACGAGAAAAAACCATAGGAACACCACAACTTCAATTAAAAATCTGGAAGTTCAAGTGGGTCAGATAGCACAACATCTCACTCTACAGGCACAGTACCCTTCCGAGCTCAACTGTGAAGAATCCTAAAAACCAAGAGAATATCAATGCTGTCACAACAAAAAGTTATAAAATACCAGAGTCTGAAGAAAAAATGGAAATAGATGACAATTTGGTAATAGAGGTAGATCTTGAAATAAGAGAGTATGTGAAAGAACCCGAAGTAGTGGCACTACCGGATAAGCCAATTGAAGAGAAAAATAAAAATGAGGCTAAACCGGAGATTAAATTACCATTCCCCTCTAGAGTAGCCACGAAGGATTCATAAGGGAAGGATTTTGAGAAGTTTGCTGAAATGTTCAAAAAGTTAGAGATTAACTTACCCTTCTTTGAAGCACTGGAGAATATGCCTTTGTACAAGAAATTCATGAAAGAAGTGATTTCTAAAAAGATACCAGTAGGAGTGGAACCTGAAGTGGTAACTGAAAAGTGTGGTAGAGTCTCACCAGAAAAGAGGATCCCAATCAAGAAGAAAGACCCTGGAGCAGTGGCAATTCCTTGCACTATCAATGACAGATCGTTCAAGAAGGTGTTAATTGATTCTGGTTCTAGTGTAAGTTTAATGCCATTGTCTATCTTCAAAAAGCTTGACATTGGAAAGATAAGCGAGAGTGAGACCAAATTGAAATTTGCTGATCACACCATTAAGCAGTCATATGGGATAGTTGAAGATGTATTGGTGGAGATCGGTGAGTTTATCTTTCCAGTTAGTTTCCACATTATGGATATTCTCGAAGGTGAAGAGACTCCTATCCTTCTTGGGCGGCCATTTTTGATTACTAGTCGATGAAGTCTGGATCTCGAGAAAGGGACACTAACAGTAAAATCATTTGATGAAGAGGTAACAATGAAGGTCTTGGACGTCAAAAAGAAAGGTGCATGTGGAAATAATAAATCGTCGGTTGGTATGATTAGAAGTGATGGAGAAAGCAAAAGTCCAAAACCCCTCCCAGAAAAAGTATCAAGCATAGTCTTTCATGTGGCCTCAGCTCAGGCATCTATTATAAGTTCTACGCTCATTCAAGAAGTCAAAAAGAAGAAAAAAGAGGACAATCAAAGTGAGAAGATGAAAGTGGATAGCAACTTGAAGAGAAAACCAACCAGGTTTGGAGAAGTGACAAGCAACCAGGTTTGGAGGAGGAAGTACCCTCCTTAATAAAGGGTAATGGACCGTCGAGCCATGCGACGTTAAATAAAGCGCTTCGTGGGAGGCAACCCACGATTTTAATAATGCGGTTTACTTTTTGTTTTGTTTTTCAGAAAATAAAGAAAAGTGGGTCTCTCTGGTGAAAGCTAGGAAGCAGCAGCTGGAGTCGCAGTACCCTCTGTGAGATCACCCTCACTATCTAGAGTTTAAACATTGAGGTCAATGTTTGGTTCAAGTGTGGGGGGGTTTTATTGCATTCTGTTTTTATTTTGAGTATTTGTTTTTTCCTAGTATTTCTATGCTATTATGTTTACCAGGTGTTATAGATTGATGAGATTTACCGGATGGATCATGGAGTGGTAGTAAAAGGATGAAAGATCCAACCAAAACTTGCACCCCAGGCATCCCTGAAAGTTGATTCAACCAAAAATAATTGTTGGACGCAACTTAATGACACTGGACCGAGATTGAAAGATGGTACACACGAATTGGAAAAGGAGCAACATCACACGATAAGTACTATGGATCCTGTAAGTTATGCCCAACATGGTGAGAACACAAAAAGCCAGAAATATATCATCACAAGAGAGTAGTCAGGTATGACTTTATCACTTTGAATTTGCGTATGTTCTACTCATATGACACTACATGTTGACACACACCGAGGTACGTTCTTTGTGTTAACATTGAGCCTTTCCATCCACCCTTCATTATGTTTATCCATTGCAAACCCCTCTGAGCCTGTATCCCTTGTTTGTGTTAACCACATCTGTTAACCCTTGGCCAAAAAGAAAAAAAAATTCCATTTTTTTCCTACCCTGCTCGGCATAAGTGTGTGAAGTTGTTGTTAAGTCAGTGCAAAATTATAAGTTTGGGGTAGTACACAAAAACAATATATGTGTTGAAAGAAAAAAAAAACAAACAAAAAAGAGAAGAAAAATTGTTGAGACATCAAAATGTATAAAAAAAAGGAGAAGAATTGGAATTAGCACTTGCCTAAGCAAAGAGATATCGCTAATTCATCATACGCTCAAAGCAACAATTGAGTGAAGCTCAAATAGTAGAAATGGTGTGATTGAATCCCATGATACTAAAAGAAGCACCAAAACAAGAAAAAAAACACAAATGCTGAGCCTACACCCCTTGCATATCTTATTTCTTGTTTATCCCACCTGTCCTAAGCCCCGTTACAACCCAAAGACCTCAAAAACTGTGTGCAGTGTGTTTTTGTATGAAAGTAGAATGTATTCGAATTTAAAAGTTGGTATTGCATATTATGACTTATGAGTGAATTGTTATTCTTAACCCAGAGAGAATTGGTGAGATGTGTGAAAAAGCTTACAGGTGAAGGAGTACTTTAATGTGGAAGTGAAGCGGGCTATTCGGGTTGTGTAACTGACAAGATTGACCGGAAGGGTGGAAGTTGAGTTGCGAAAAGCACAGTTGTATTATGGTAACCTAAATTCAGGGGTGACCTCAGTTTTGTCTCTTCATGCATTGCGTGAGGACAAGCAATGAGATAAGTTTGGGGTTGTGATCGGTCACCAATTTTACATATTTTCCATCAATTATTTGGTAAGAAATCGCTCATTCCGGTAATACCAAGGTTTAGTTTTATATCATTTTATTTAATTTTCTAACATTTTGCAAATTAGTTATTGTTTTAATTTTTTTACATAAGATGCTTTTGAGACGTTGTTTTGGTAGTGTTTATTGATTTCAGGAAAAAAAGAAAGTTTCTAAAAGAATTAGAACAAGAGCAGAAGAAAACGTGGGCTGCCATTTTCGTTTGACGCGGGCTGCCAGCTTGACGCGGGCTGCCAGTTTGACGCGGGCTGCCAGTGTCGTTTGTTGCGGGCAGTGTCGCGTAAACAACAAGAGAAGGGCGTGGGCAGAAGCTGACACGGGCAGCCCGTGTCAGCGTGAATTTGTAAGAATTCTAAATTTTTGCTGTTTGTTCAGTTTGGACTCATTAAGGGCAATTTTGTCATTCTGCACTAGATGGAAACACAATATCACTACTTAAACCTATTTTTCAAGGAAATAAGGCATCTTTGGAGAATTGATTTTTTATTTTTAACGTATAATTTGGGAGAAGAGCAGATCGATGCAATTGTTGGGAAAACGGAGATCTCTCAACTGCGGAAGCTATTGAAGATCAAAGTCATCCTAATTCTATTGTAATGAATTTCTCTTTCACTATCTTTATTTTTAATTTCATGAACATGAGAGGCTAAACCCCCCAATGCTAGGGGGGTGTCCCTGATTTCCTATTGTAATGACAATTTGCTTATTTTATTAGTAATTTCATAACTTTTTCACTATCATCTTTTTATATAGTGTTCTTAATGCAAACTATTATTGGAAAATAAGGTTTTGATTTATGGTTAACGTTAGGTCAGAAAAACCAAGGTTAATGGTTTTATATAAAAATATAAATCCATATCATCAAGGAATTGAGATATAGATTTGTAACCGTAACTCTTCTGCTAAAACAAAGAGATTAGTATTCTTATTATACAACAAAGGAATTTGGGTATAAAGGGAATATTAAATGATTTTCTCTAAAGGAATTTTGGAAAGTCACACTCATACTTTGGTGATGATATGAATTAGTATTTATCTGATTAATTTTAAGTGTATTGTTGTTATAAGGAATTTCATACACAATCCCCTTGCATTACTTTACTATTTGTCTAATATAAGTTTATTTAGTTGTTAATTTTTAATTCATATTTTATAATTTTGCAAACAACATTGAAACAAACCAAGGAGTTTTTGTTCAATTGAATTTGTTAAAACACTTAAGTTTCTGCGCAGTCCTCAAGAGATCGACACTGGGGATACCCCCAATTATTACTACATCGAAAAAATAGTACACTTGCAATAATTTTCCGATCAGACACACATGCCAATCTACATCTTCAGATATAAGAAGATTGAACAGGGGCAGCTGTCATACCCCAAAATTTGCCCACCACATTTTTATACTCAAGTTCATTTAAGCATCAAAGTCTCAATGCTTGACTGACTGTACACTATCCTAAGCAACAACCCTCAAACTAAGGTTTTGATCTTTTCAAATTAAAGTCAAGTTCTGACAGTTCAAGTGGACCTCATAACCTCTCATATACTTCAAAAGATCCTCATGCCAATTTTCAAGCTCTGATTCAAAAGATTTCTCACCCAATAGCCCAAACGATCAATAATCAACTGATTGACCTAAAAGTCAAACTGTGGTCAAAGTACAATCATAACTCCTGATTCTTTGTCAACATCCTTATTTTGAAGTATCATTAACCATTTGATCAATAATTGATCATGGTTCATCAAGGAAAGATAAAAAATCAACAAATCAGAAATTTCTAAATTAGGGTTTGTATAGGAGAAAGTCAACTGAACTTTGACTAGCCATAACTCTCACATGGAACATCAGAAATTTCCCATATAAAGCTCATCTTGAAGGAAATTGAATTCCCTACAAATTTGTCTCTCACATGCCAAGTCTAAAAATGCTTCATTGGAGAGATATGGACCAAAATATTATAGGTCCTTTTCAAAAGCAACAAGAAGTCATTTTTTTCAAAAGGACACACAATGAGCATGGAGAATTATTTTGACATGGGACCAAAAACACTGGTTAGAGGACTCTTCAAGGTTTCCAAAAAGTCCTAGAACTCCTCCATATCTTAAAAATTGAGGGAGATAGGCCTTGTCAAAGTTGGAAAAATTTGAGAGGGAAAATGTGAAACAAAAGGCTTCAAATTGAGATTTTTTCGCAAAGGAACCCAAATTTTTATGGCCCAATCTTGCTCCTCAAGTTATCTAGAAGATCCAATCTTAAAGCCATGAATTATTGACAATTATTGGATTTTTAGTGAATTTTATTCATTAAAAATTATGGGAAAAGTCAAAGATTTAATGAAAATTTTGAAAAGATTTGATTTAGTTATGATCCCAATCAAATTTAATCATTTAAATACCTCATATTGAGTGTGAAATTCGTGAAGATTAAAAGGAGGTTAATTAGGTTGAAATTGTGCAAATTTAGAAAGATTTAGAAGGAATTTCCAATCAAATTCCAATAACTTGATTCAAGGAGAGGGGGAGAATTGAGAAGGAATGGCAGTATGAAAGAACCCGTACAAACTTCAAAAACTCAAGAATAAGTCAAACTCGATTTCCAGGTTAAGGCGTAATTCAGGGCATATAAAGTATTCTAACAAGTTCCTGGTTCACTTTTGAAGCTATTCCAATCACTTTCCAAGGCCGCATCGTCCAGAACCGTCTCCAAAACTCACGGTTTGCATCCAGTTTTTTGTGATTTCGTTTACAATGATTCATACCTTCTCATCATGTTTCGATTATAAATACTTGTTTATCATGATGCCTTGAATGTTTGTGGATAATTTATTTGATGTTTGAGTGCATAAACCGTGAGACACCATTGTTAGGGTTTGTGGACTTTAAATTAGGGATTTTAGTTTGAGGCAAAATCAATTCAAACCAACGGTCATATCATGATTAGAAGGCAATTTCGAGATGAACCATGGGTTTAATCGGAATTTGTTTAGGGAATTTTGTGGTTTAGATATTTGCAGGGTTGTGGCTACCATGGAGTTCGTAGCACAATCGAAGCTGGAGGATAGGGAAGAAATTCAGGCCCAACGAGAGAGATGAACAGTGCAGCGCGCGTTTGCTTTTTTTTGAATTTCAATCCATTAATTTTTATCAATATATTTGTTTGTGGGTGTTGCATTTACAAGTGATGCAGGTGTCGCGGATGGCTAAAACGTTTTGCTGGGAACCCAAAGACGCGGGTTCAAGCCCTAGCATCCACAAAATCCCCATGTTTTTTAATTAAACGCAAAGCTTCTTGATTCAATGCCTTCAAACCCACGAGCGCCAGCATGCACTCCCTTCATCAGCCGTCGTATCGTCAGCATCCAAGATCTGACGCGCCTGATCCTACAAGCACACCATAGTCATTCACAAGACAATCACACCAGATCACTCAATTAAGTTTTCAATTTTTTTTCTTTTTAATTATATAATCTCTATTTTATTTATACATATATATATTTATTTCTTTTATATATTTTTCTTCTAACAAAACCTTTATTTATTTTTTTACAAACAATAACAATTATATTTTATTTATAATACTTTATTATGTTTATATTTTTATAAAATTTATTATATTTATTCTATTTATAATATTAAGTATATTTGTTTTATTTACTTATTTTAATTAGTTTATTTATTTAAATATATTTAATAAAATCATATTTATTTTAGTTTAATTAAATTATGAGTTTGTTTTTTTACCCGATTAAATTATTTTCCTTTCCTCGATTTTAATTAATTAGGTTGCAAAACCAATAATTAATTAAATCGATTTTGTTGCTTTACTCAATTTACGCCCGAATCAGGGCTTACGAGAATTTGCCCTACACTACATAGTATTTTTGTGTATTCTTTTTAGGGTTAACCTTGAGGCTATTCCCAACTACAAACCATATCAGATCAAATCAAAAGCTAAGTTATTTACATTTTCCTTTTTCTTTTTATATTTTTGATTAGGATTAACCATATTTGCTTTTGAATTGATAATGCACTCACCCCTTTTTGGTTTCTATTTTTCCCACATTTTCAGGGTTGGTCAACTAGTCAGAGCTCGAATGTTCGGTAACCCTGAAATTCATCTTTTTATTTTCTTATTATTATTACTTATGCCAAACCCTATTGCACTATGAATCCGCTGGTTTCTTTTTCCCCTTCCCTATATTATTGTGTGGTTAGTAATCCTAGGGAGTGCAAGCCTGTTAATCGAATTAGAATCACCTAATTACAAGATAATATAATCGAATCTGATCACGTGATTGTTGCTCCCACGCACACTTTTTTGGTAACCCCTCTTGTTGCCTGTTGCGTGTTGCCTTGTTGCCTTGTGTTTTTTACAGAATAGTCATGCCCCTCGAATACGAGGATACCCCAGCCATGTTGCCTCGCTTAATGCAAAGATCATAAGTCCCTAATGATGCTGCCTTTGATATGCTAAATATGGTCTCGTCTCTCGGAAGTTTCCTACGAAGAGCTGAGGTATCCTCTGGTTGCCTAAACGAAAAGGCTATTATGATCTTTCCCTTAGACTACCTGCCTCCTCTACGGCTAGGGACAGTCTTTGGAGAACGATAACTCGATGACACTTTAACCTCCAAATGAAAGGCTTCCTGCCCTCTTATGGCACGGATAGACCCTTTCACTCTGAAAGGCTAAAAGAACATTTTTTTCAAATATCAAGGTAATTTGCCCTTAATTGCATGCTCTGGTTTAAAACTTCTTTTTCTACTCTTTTTCATAAACCTTCAAAAAAGGCTACGCTCATTTAGGAGCTAAAGTCCTTATTTCTTCTTCTTCTTCTTCTTCTACATTTCTAAAAAACTTTTGGCTTCAAAACTAAAGAGCAAAGCAATTAAGAGCCCATGGAAAACCATGGATGCAAAGGGTGCCTTACACCTTCCCTTTGCATAAATTACCCCCGAACTCAGTTTTCCTTAAAAAGGTTTTTTTCCTGTTCTTTTAGCCTTTTTGATATTTGGATAAAATAAAAGTCGATGGCGACTCTTGCTATCCGCACATTTCAATAAAAAGTCAGTTCACCGTATTACACCTGGCAACAACGTTTATTTATAATAAAGTTGTTGATGATTTATAAATCAACAACTTTAAAAAAATAAAAAATTGTTCCAGACATCCAACCCCTAATCCTCTTTCAATTTCAAAAGTTCAAGCTCTCATTGAATCATGTACAACAAAATATAAGGGTTTTTTAGATAAAGTAAACTCAAATATATAAACCCTACAATGAAACGAAAGCAAGACGATGGTTTATCCTGTAGAAGGAAAAACGAGATATCTCCTATGAAACGAATACAAGATTCGCTGCTTCACGGCTTCCTTCAAACAAAAATCGGTGTTTACGACGGCCATGGTAGTCATCTCATTCTTAATTTACTCACTTCTAAAACAATTTGTATCCGTGTTAGTGTCGGTGTTTATATTTCTTAGCTTATCTCACTAACATGTGATCATTGACAGGTGAGGGTGCTGAAACAAATTGTAGTTTACTATTGTAAGGTCCTTTAATTGGATTGGACCTATAATGGACTCCATTCACGGCATGACAGTCCAAGTGAGGGTGTTCCTCGGGTTCTTGTATGCTTCAGCAATGTCGGTTCATTTCACTTTCGGTTTTCTTTAATTTTCTAGATATCTTAGCTGAAGAAGATTTGCATAGTCGTTAAAATATTATGTCTATTCCTTTTCTGTAGAATCTTATCAGAGGAGAGCCCCTCAAGCTTGTTGACGCTGGAGAATCCTAAAGAACCTTTGTTTACATCAAAGATACTATTGAGGTTTTCCTATTGATGATGGTAGGTTATGCGATGTTATGTTCCTCTAATATTTATTATTGTTGTCGGTTCCTCTGCTAAAGATTTTGTGACATGTTAGTCGATAGGAAAACCCCACTAGAGCCAATGACCACATCTCCAATGTAGGTAACCCAAACAATGAGGTTATAGTTAGGAAGCTTGCTGAAATGATGATCCAGGTAAAATGATTATTAGTATCATTTGGTTCTAACGTTAGAATTTAACCATGTTGGGATTCAACAATGACGTTCTGTTCCTTCTACAGGTCTATTCAAAGGTAAGTGGAGATTAACCTCTTGAAACATCTACAATCGATGTGAGCTCGAAAGAATTTCACAATGAAGGATATGATGACAGTGACAAGATAATTATTGACATGGCCATAATCAATAAGAAGCTCGGTACGTTTAGGTTTTAGTTCCGTTTTCATCTTCCGTTCGTTTGCCCTATTTGCTCTTCAACATTTCTAGTAAATTTACCTGTGAATTCTTAGAAGCCTATAAATACAAAAGTGGACGGCTGTTGGGAAAACTGACCTATAAGTGATTTCTAGACTTACAATATAATTTTCAATTAATGACAATGCCGTTCGTACATTTCGCTAAAAGTACTATGTAACAAACAACATTATTACTCTTTATTGAAACACTCTTAATATAACTATGTTTGGTTCAGTGTAAACAACATGGAGCTAATATGGCATTAAGAAAACCTTTGGGTAGCAGCCCCTGACTGCTATAGTAACTGTCAACAGATTGTTTAGTCTTGCAACTGCTCTTGCTGCGTGATAGTGTTACCCCTATGTTTCGAAATTGTGAGCTCTCTCTTCCTTATCAATGTGAGTGCATCTCTCATTTTTCCTCTTTTGTAATTCTGCTACATCCGTGTATGTTTTTACCTATCCTACCTTAAGAACTGCTAGATACCAATGGTTTATCAATTATATATCTTCTGACCAAACCAAAAATCATTTGAATGCTCTAAATCAATTAGTTATAAACTTGCTTCTTTTCTGTGATATGCATACTTTTAGGCTATGTTTGGGAGTTTGGAGGGGAAGGGAGGGGAGGGCTTTGGAAAATAGGAAGAATTGGGTGAAAAGGTTAAAAGGATTTTGGGTTGGAGGGTTTTGGAGGGTTTGAGTTTATTAATAACACCAAAAACCCCATAAAATGGGGGAACTCAAAAATTATATTGAAGGAGGGTTTTGGAGGGTTTTGAAGGGTTTAAATAAATTTTCCAAATATCTTTTAGGTTGTTATAGTATTGTGAAAATTAAAAATTTAGTAATGATAATGACTCTTTTATCATTCTAAACAAAATCATTTTTTCAAAAAATGTCAAATATTTTCCTATATTTTTTTAAAATTTCATTTTTGGAAGCCTTCCCCTCCCCTCCCCTCCCCTCCAAACTCCCAAACATAGCCTTAGCGTCATTTGCTTCCTTGAAAAAGTCTATAAGTTAATGCTAGAAACACTCTTTGACTAATCTTATATGGTAAAGGAAATTCATACAGGTTTTATTTAGAATAACTTTTATGGTGAAACCATAAAGTTAAACTAAAAACATCAATTATAACTCCAAATGTACTTTTTCGTGCTACATATAAATGTGCTTTAGTTTGATGAAGAAAATAGGTAAATGAGTTCAAATGTGGAGATTCAAATTGTTATTTATTCATTTATATTATATTTATAGGTCTACACAAAATAAATTATTAATTTGGTTTAAGTTTCAAAATAACTTTTGAGAATGAATGGTTATCGGGTTTAGAAGAACATAAGCCAACTTTCATTGATATCCATCAACTGTTACAACAAAGTTTTGGATGGAATAAGCAAAAACATGAATACATGCTTGAGTCTAAATCTAAATTAAGATTGTTTTGTCACCCTACAAAATACAAACTGGAAAAAAGTATAAAAGGAAAGTTGATTCAACATGTTACTGACCTATTTAAGGTATGCCCTGACCCGTTCCCAACACTAGTTGGAAGATTTGGTTTATACCTATGTTTATATATGGATGTGTTAGCATTTCAGTAGCATGTTAACATATAAACATATTTCTAACAAAGAAGTACATATGCACTAGTGTTAAAATACTTTTTACTGATAAAAGGTTTTTTATTAATAGAATTAATCACACTTATTTTTGCAGTCTATTGCATCAAGTTTAGTTTATTCCTTCCACTTAACACAAAAATGGGGGTTACTAATTTTCTTTCTGTTTTTGAAATTCTGTTTAGAGTTGAAATTGATTTGGCTCTTATGTTGGCACATGCGTTTTTAAATTCTAGGTATTTCTACTATAATAAGATGTGGCTCTCATACATATTCTAGCGAAAATGCGACCACACAATTAATTATGGATTATGTTTTGCGTATAAGTAAATAAACTTAGTACCTTGATTTCCAAATATGTATGTTATAATTAGTTATTTTAGTGTTGACAGAAACCAAACATTTCAAGGCCCATAATAATTATAATCTATGAATAGTTATTTCTTGAAAGTTAATTTATATAATGTATTTTACTTTAGTGGTTTGAAGAATTTTCAAATACTTTTCATTGTTCCTAACATGTAGTTTTTTCACTTGATTTCTCGTTGTTGAATCACTCATATATGCTTGAACTGATGACTTTAATCTATTTAAATATTAATGATCTTAGCTGGAATGGTTTCTTGCTAACATGTGTTTAGTTTCATTAGTGATTGTTAAGTTTAGTCTTTTAGTTATTTATCATACATGTAGGCGGGGTGTTGAATTTTGTGTTTAGAAATTTAGTATTGTAATTGTATATATTTCGAGTGGATATCGTGATGGGGGGGTATACAATGGTGACATAAAATCCATAAAACTATCATCTATAGTGATTAGTCTTGTAATTGTTTTTGAAGGTTTTATATAAGACGCGAAGGGATACATATTTGTTGTTGGGTGATCAGTGGGAGGCGACGTGCACCTGCATGGCGCTGAGTATTGCAGCTTGTATGTTGGGGGCTTGGGTGATCAAGTATTTCTTTACTTGATTTTGTGTTGTGCATGATGGTATGTTTGACAAATATAAGTACAAAATGGATTTACTTATGTCCAGCTAAATGAAATATAGACTAGAGTTGCTTCTGTTCAAATGCATGGACTCGCTCATGTAATAAATTTCTCTGTCGGCTACTTCGATAAACTTCTTGGCAACATACCAGTTTGATTTCAGTGCACTCATACATGAAGGTTGCTTACACTTCCTTCTATTTTGTGCTATTGTCTGTGGTATTAAACTTATAATTAACTTTCTAATAAATTGAAGAAAAGAGTTTTGGTGCCACTATAACTCGCAGATTCTACACTTTTGGGTCTATTACTTGGATGTTTGAGTGATGGTTCATTAGAAAAATCAGAGATATAAGAACTCTAGATAGATGATTGTCATGATTATATGCAAACCTGAAAGATATCCATATACAGGATTCTTAGAGTTTGAAGAAATTAAATCTTGCTGCAGTGGACCAGTAACTTCAGTCTGATAGTGATGTTGGTAAGCTAAACTCAGATCTGGTTGCTACCACCTCCACCAATCTTGTTTTGTACAGGTTTGTTCCATTAGATCTACTAAATTCATGAAACTATACTCTTGGTGTAACGTAGCCTTAAATAACAGTTTATAAAAAAAATTCCTGAGCTACACCCAACTAATATTTTTGCCACATCATCACCATATTGATAGTATTCATTTTGACTCCTTAAATGTAATATTATCATCAATCAAGTTCTCTATATCAATTTGATGCTTCTGATCTTATGGACTTATTGACTTCATTTTTTATGAACAAATCAACGGATTTTAGCTATAAATTATAATGTGTTTTGTTTTTGTGATAGTAATGGTTGTGTTATTTTCTTGGTCTTTTTTCAGTTGCTTTTAAGGATGAAGGTGCATCTTAGCTATAGATTCATGTGTGAAACAAGGTGAAGTAAGAGGCTGCATGACTATTTTGTTCTCTGCCACCACATGGATTCAATGTTTCTGGAACTTCGCTTATTACTTTTATTTTAGGATAAGTTGCTTCTGTTAAATTCTATTAACTTTTAGTATGTGTAAGAATCATTAAACATATTTATATAAATTAAATATGAGTTTTTAATATATTGATGATGTCTCATTTAGCATTTTATAGTTACGATAGATAATATATATGTATATAAAAAATTAATATATTTAGCGGGGGTTAGGATGGTTTAAAATTAAATCTAAAACAAATAATGACAGTTGAAACTGTAATATCCCGATCTTTGACACCGATAATTATCATTTAAATGAGTAAATGGTGATTAGAGAGAGATCATTGGTCTTATTCTCTATTAATCTAAAGAATGGTTATTAGAAGAATTAGTGGAGTGGTTAGAAACAAAGAGGATTGGTTAGAATGGAACTAAATGGCATAGTGGTAAATCTCATTTAGTTGAAGGGCATTTTGGTCATTAGTCTTCAATTGCATGTGGACCTAAGGCCATGTTTGGTGGAGTGTATTACAAATCACACTTTATGAGTGGATTTGAGAGGAAGAAAGAAAGAGAAGCTTTTACTCATCATCATCTTCCCCATTTTCGTATTCCTTGATACAGCTCCACTAAATCAGGTATATCTCTCAACTCGTAACTCCGATCGTAACGATTCTGGTCCCATTGGAAAGCTAACGAATTTCTCTTCGATTTGCACCTATGGTTCGTGTTCATAGCTTGTTTATTGGTGGAGATAAACGCATTTGAAGATTGATGATTGATGCTGAAAGTGAGTACAAGAGTGGTTACGGGTTTGATCATATTAGAGGTGAAGTGTTGGTCAAAGAGAGAGTTTAATGGCAGCAAGAACTTCTTTCTAACCTCCCTAAATCCAAGGTGAGTCCTTAGTTAGAGACTTTGGGGAAAATTAAGGGAATTGCATGTTTGGGGTTTAGGGATTGTGAGAAATAATTATAAATCCATGACACTAACATGATAATTGTGTTATTTGTTGGTTGTTATTGTTATTTGTTGGCTGGATATATCTTTAAATCGTGCATGCAGGTGGATTCACGGGGTTAAAATACCCCAGGACAGAACTGATGAGTTCTGCATTTTTCTGTGTCTGCTATGGTTCGCTAAGCGGGCTAAGGCCGCTAAGCGGATGCTGAACATTTTTCCAGAAAATCGCGAGTCCGCTAAGCGGACGTGAGGCCGCTAAGCGGAAGATGCTGTTTGTGGAAAAATAAAATATCGCGAACCCGCTAAGCGGACAGGAGCCGCTAAGCGGAAGATGCTGATTGCAGAATTCTATTTCTTACCCCTTGAGTGCAGTTCTGGTTTTATTCGTAACCGGACTCCTCCCTATTCGATTATGTGTACCTGTTGATGGTATGTGACACCGATAATCATTAAAGTTTTGTATTTCCATTTGATTATTCGGAAATTGTGAATTATGCATAATTGAATGTGATGGTGTAACTACTAATGCTTGTTCCTTAATGCTTTATGAATGCAATGTGATGGAACATGAAAATGTGGTGATGTCCAATGTTTTGGTTAAACATTCGGACTGGTTTGTATTATGACCTTACACTTGATGCGTGTACGTATGCTTGAATCGAAGTGGCCGGGGGCTAGGTTGGGATATACCTCTTACTATGATGTAAGGTATTATCCTGGATCATGTGGTCCGTGGAATAGTCCGATGTTATGATCAGAGGTCGCGCACCTGAGCTACCGTTGCAGTGTGCTCGTGAGTGTCGTGAGGGGCTTATACTCATTGTCGATGACACACTTGTGTGCTCGGTATGGTGGGGCTATGTGGCCATGTAGGCTATTACATAGTGATTGTAACTCACCTCTAGTAAAGTCATGTAGACTAATACTAGGCTTTCGCCCGGTGGGACCATGCGTCAAGGTGGCGGTTTGTACTCGGTGTAACCCACTTGCGTGAAGAAGGTTAATGGGACAATGACGCCATTTAGGCTAATGTCATCTCGCGGCCACTTAGGCTTGTGCGAACCCGTTTAACCATCTTGCAGTGAGCTTGTACAAGTCCCTTGACACTAGGCATGGGTGGACTCATCGAGGGTGCGTTCGTTCCATAATCTAGCCGAGGTTTATTACACTTCTTGATTCCCCGTATATGGATACGGGTTTTGCATACTTGTTTGTGATATACTTGTGTGTTTGTATGTGATGAGTCCTATGGTGGACGATTCCTTGTTTTCTCCGTACTTGTACCGGATGTGAGGATAACCCCGAATTAATGGTGGATTCGGTTTGTTGATGCATGTACCCTGTAGAACCGAGTGGACCCATAGGATAGGAGGACTCACTGAGATTTAGTAATCTCACCCCAATCAACTTATATTTTTTCAGGTGCAGTTTAGTAGCGTTTGACAGATAGCCGGATCGGATTGACGACTTAAAGTGGTGATGGCTCGGAGACCTCGTCAGATCTCATTTTCCGCTGTGCAGATCCATGAAGACACATGTTTTGTAATTGTTAATATTATTCCATGTTGTATTCATATGGATCCTCTTATATCTTAGCTTTTGTATGTACTCAAATACCGATTTTTAACGTTCCATGCATAATATACTAGTCAATTATGTGTGGGGTGTTACAGTTGGTATCAGAGCAGGTCGATTCTCGGCCGAGCCATGAGACATCACTAGCAATTCCTTTCCTCCTCACATGTGTGCGTTGCTAGCCTGATTTTACTAAAATCTCATTCAGTTGTTGAACTTGATCAACTCATCGATTGAGTGTGGGACGGTAGAATTACGGCAGAGCCGCCACGAGGACTCGTAAACCTGTAAGTGTTGTGAACCTAAGTCGTTGAAGTAGGATGAGTAATGGATTGTTTGGACATTGTAAGTGGATAATATTGGAGTCGTCAAGCTTAAGGAGAGCGTTCGACACGAAGTAGTGATACCCGAACTGTCAAGGTGTGGGTCGAGGCAACTAGAACCCCAGTATTTTGATTGGACGGAGTGAAACTTTCTCTAAGTCTTGGTAATAGCAAGGGAAATCCAAATGGGATTGAGTAGGAGCCTTGTAAGTGATATTCTCCGATGATGTTGAGCTCTGAATTAGTAGGATTTTGTACTGATGATGCTGCCGGTGTTAAGTGTGACGGGTGAGCTGATAGGACAGAATGGCCTCAGGAAATGCGGACAGAAGAGTCAGACCTTTCTGATTACGCTGGCATGGGCAGTAATTGGATGGACAGAGTATTGGATCCTGATTCAACTTAGTGTATCTTAGACGAAGGTGGTTACCTAGTAAAGGATGGTGGAATGTATGATTGTGGTAACTTACGGTTGGGCGAGGCTTGAATACCTAGTCGATAGAAGAGGATGTGTATTTCTGTTCTTATCATTTTATATTTAGGTTCTAGAACTACGCTAGATGGAATATGAAATGATGTAGAAGCGTGGAATGCAGTAACCTATGTTCTTGTTAGTTATTCATCTGACTCTGAGTGAAGCCATAGAACTACGCTTAGCGTTGGGCGTTCAGGTGAGTAAGAACGAGCATCTATCTGAAGTATCCAGGGGATGATCATAGATGTGTTGATTGTTTAGAACTATACTTTTCCTACTGAATTATCCTTGGAATCTCATGCATGCGTGGGACGGGTGGGTACGCGCACGGCATGGTAATCCGAAGTTGAACTTCAAATCTTCGTGCTTGGCGTTTTGGCTTTCCGAGTAAGTAAACCTTGATGTGTAACACTCTCAGGTTTTAGCATCCTGAGGGGGGTGATTCGAAGGACTTGAGGAACGATGAGCCTATTGGAAGCCTGTTCAAACACTTGTCGGTTGTGACTTTAGGATACGCGTGGAGATCGTTATACGCCACTGAGGTAGTTTACCTGGATACATGGCCTCGGAGTTAGACCACCATGTTGGTACTACCAGACGGGTATAATGCCACAATATCGCTATCACGCACAAAGATGCGTGAGTCATCTTTTCCGACATGTGTGGGACAAAGGTGACCTGAAGCTCAAGGTAGAATTCTGATTTGGCACTTATGAGATGCAGATCCAGACTCTCATAAGGTATGTGGGATAAGGATCCATACATCGCGCTCGATAGTAGAGGAATGACTAGACAGCCGATGGTGAAATGGATCAAGATCTAATACTATACTTATGGAGACCCTGAGTGATCGTGATCGCGTGAGTTAGTATCAGATTGTACCTTGGGACGTTCTCGTTTCATGAAGTGTTAAGTTGGCACTTTTGCATGAGTGTCTAGGGTGGGACTCATGTGCGGTCATGATATCCTGGTCAGCACATTGAGTGGCTATCCCTTAACACTGGTGACCGGTGATAGAATCGGTGAAAGGTGTCTTGGATTAACTTGGAGTGTGACAGATTGAGAAGAGTGTTTGTTGATACTCCGAGTGAAGGAATATGAAACTTGGGAAGACAAAGACACCCTTGGATCGATAAGTGCTGAGGGGTCAGTATGAGGGATTTACATGGTAGAAAGTGCAATCCCTTGCATTGCGACTACGCTCAAGCCGTTAGAAGCACTGCAATGAAGGATACTACCGAGGAAGTCAGTTAGTATTCGATTCAGAAGTGAGAAAGGCATTAGATGACTGTACGAATGAAGAGTGGCCGTGAGAAGTTGTTGTATCCGTTAAGTCGCTTGACTCATCAGAGATGTTATCACACCAAGAGAATAAAGTTGTATAGTTGGGAAGAAGCTATGTGAACTGTCATGGATGTCGTGAATTGCATTAAGTTATGAAGGGTTCATTATATTAGCCAAGTAACAAGACTTTTTGTAAGGGAAGACATAACAAGTTATGCACTGTGGGAATTAATGGTGAGGGGACGAATCTCTAAGTCAGGGAGACTTCGACTTTCGATGTCATGGAGCCGAATGTGAAACCAACTTGTGTTTAGTGGACCTAGTCCGGATTGATGGAATTATTAGTGACCTAATTTTGGAAACTGCTCATACTCAAGAAGTAGCCTTAGTTGGGGGTGTCTAAGGTCCTAGCACGTACCTTGATGGCACGAATTTTCGAGAAGGAACCTTTGTTATTTAAGAATTGGGTAAACTTAGTAAAGTAATGAAACTAAGTGGACTGTGGACATAGCGTGGCTCAGAGGATTTCAAGGTATGTGACTTGTTGGGATCAGAGTAGCGCAACGGATAAAGGAAGAACCATATAAGATTGGAGATAGAAATGGACGGATTATTTTGAGTCTTATTTTGGAATGGAAGTGTCCCCCTAAGAGAAACTCCTCGAAGTAGCGTTTTGTTCATCTCAGTCCCTTACAAGAGTTCACCATAATCCCGAGACGTGTCGTCAATGGGACGACTTGGAAAGACACTTTGTGGATGGCATGTTGTCCGATGTTTGTAGATCATCAGTTGAGCTTGTAAGCAACAAGTGTTCGATATAGTATTGTGACCGCTGAAGTGCGGAGGTCTAGTGGAGATTTTCAGTTGACACAAGTTCTTTGTGGTTATGTCTTGTGTATTATGATCGTGCAGGAAGACTTGGACAATGGTCACATGTCAGCTTTTGAAGTTCACCTCTCATCAGTGGAATCTTGTGTGAAGTTGTCGAATGACAAGGCTACAATTGCAAGATGATTAGACCTTCGTGGTTTTGCGGTGACGGTTGTTATGTCTAAACTGGAGTAAGGGTAAAGTAAGAAGAATCAGTTGTATAAAGTAAAGGTAAACTTGGGACAATCATCCTAACACTTTGGAAACCAGAAGTTAGGACCAAGATATTTGTCTAACGCCTAATGTCATTGTATGGACTTTGGTAGAGAATAATTTGAAGTGTCGTCATAGAAAGGATTATTGTAGCAAGAATGCTTGGATGGGAAGTAATTCAAGGAGCCTAAGTGAATCAGTAAGTGTGTTGGACAAGGGTGAACACAACAAATTTTGAACGACAGATATCCAACAGGAGTGGATTGCTAGGGTTTCAGAAATTTGGGAGATTCAGTGCAGAGCAGTGAAGGCCTAGGACCTTGGAAGGATAATTCCCAAGGTATGACAAGACGAAGTATCTGAATAGATATGTTGCTTGACGATTAAGGTTTCTAATCATGTATAGTGGGACGAAAGTATTTTGGCAGATTATGTTTATTCGTATGGAATGACCATCAGGCAGAGTAGTGAAATTATCTAAACAAGAGTGTGAGTAACATTCCTTCCCTTGGTTGGATAGATATGAGGGGTTGGTTTTCGTGGTGAACAGAAGGAATTCGAGGACGAATTCCAATTAAGGGGGGGAGAATGTAATATCCCGATCTTTGACACCGATAATTATCATTTAAATGAGTAAATGGTGATTAGAGAGAGATCATTGGTCTTATTCTCTATTAATCTAAAGAATGGTTATTAGAAGAATTAGTGGAGTGGTTAGAAACAAAGAGGATTGGTTAGAATGGAACTAAATGGCATAGTGGTAAATCTCATTTAGTTGAAGAGAATTTTGGTCATTTGTCTTCAATTGCATGTGGATCTAAGGCCATGTTTGGTGGAGTGTATTACAAATCACACTTTATGAGTGGATTTGAGAGGAAGAAAGAAAGAGAAGCTTTTATTCATCATCATCTTCCCCATTTTCGTATTCCTTGATACAGCTCCACTAAATCAGGTATATCTCTCAACTCGTAACTCCGATCGTAACGATTCTGGTCCCATTGGAAAGCTAACGAATTTCTCTTCGATTTGCACCTATGGTTCGCGTTCATAGCTTGTTTATTGGTGGAGATAAACGCATTTGAAGATTGATGATTGATGCTGAAAGTGAGTACAAGAGTGGTTACGGGTTTGATCATATTAGAGGTGAAGTGTTGGTCAAAGAGAGAGTTTAATGGCAGCAAGAACTTCTTTCTAACCTCCCTAAATCCAAGGTGAGTCCTTAGTTAGATACTTTGGGGAAAATTAAGGGAATTGCATGTTTGGGGTTTAGGGATTGTGAGAAATAATTATAAATCCATGACACTAACATGATAATTGTGTTATTTGTTGGTTGTTATTGTTATTTGTTGGCTGGATATATCTTTAAATCGTGCATGCAGGTGGATTCACGGGGTTAAAATACCCCAGGACAGAACTGATGAGTTCTGCATTTTTCTGTGTCTGCTATGGTCCGCTAAGCGGGCTAAGGCCGCTAAGCGGATGCTGAGCATTTTTCCAGAAAATCGCGAGTCCGCTAAGCGGACGTGAGGCCGCTAAGCGGAAGATGCTGTTTGTGGAAAAATAAAATATCGCGAACCCGCTAAGCGGACAGGAGCCGCTAAGCGGAAGATGCTGATTGCAGAATTCTATTTCTTACCCCTTGAGTGCAGTTCTGGTTTTATTCGTAACCGGACTCCTCCCTATTCGATTATGTGTACCTGTTGATGGTATGTGACACCGATAATCATTAAAGTTTTGTATTTCCATTTGATTATTCGGAAATTGTGAATTATGCATAATTGAATGTGATGGTGTAACTACTAATGCTTGTTCCTTAATGCTTTATGAATGCAATGTGATGGAACATGAAAATGTGGTGATGTCCAATGTTTTGGTTAAACATTCGGACTGGTTTGTATTATGACCTTACACTTGATGCGTGTACGTATGCTTGAATCGAAGTGGCCGGGGGCTAGGTTGGGATATACCTCTTACTATGATGTAAGGTATTATCCTGGATCATGTGGTCCGTGGAATAGTCCGATGTTATGATCAGAGGTCGCGCACCTGAGCTGCCGTTGCAGTGTGCTCGTGAGTGCCGTGAGGGGCTTATACTCATTGTCGATGACACACTTGTGTGCTCGGTATGGTGGGGCTATGTGGCCATGTAGGCTATTACATAGTGATTGTAACTCACCTCTAGTAAAGTCATGTAGACTAATACTAGGCTTTCGCCCGGTGGGACCATGCGTCAAGGTGGCGGTTTGTACTCGGTGTAACCCACTTGCGTGAAGAAGGTTAATGGGACAATGACGCCATTTAGGCTAATGTCATCTCGCGGCCACTTAGGCTTGTGCGAACCCGTTTAACCATCTTGCAGTGAGCTTGTACAAGTCCCTTGACACTAGGCATGGGTGGACTCATCGAGGGTGCGTTCGTTCCATAATCTAGCCGAGGTTTATTACACTTCTTGATTCCCCGTATATGGATACGGGTTTTGCATACTTGTTTATGATATACTTGTGTGTTTGTATGTGATGAGTCCTATGGTGGACGATTCCTTGTTTTCTCCGTACTTGTACCGGATGTGAGGATAACCCCGAATCAATGGTGGATTCGGTTTGTTGATGCATGTACCCTGTAGAACCGAGTGGACCCATAGGATAGGAGGACTCACTGAGATTTAGTAATCTCACCCCAATCAACTTATATTTTTTCAGGTGCAGTTTAGTAGCATTTGACAGATAGCCGGATCGGATTGACGACTTAAAGTGGTGATGGCTCGGAGACCTCGTCAGATCTCATTTTCCGCTGTGCAGATCCATGAAGACACATGTTTTGTAATTGTTAATATTATTCCATGTTGTATTCATATGGATCCTCTTGTATCTTAGCTTTTGTATGTACTCAAATACCGATTTTTAACGTTCCTGCATAATATACTAGTCAATTATGTGTGGGGTGTTACAGAAACCCTCACAGTAAGTAATAAAATCAAAATACACGACAGTTTAAAATTGACACAAATAACTATTTAAGGCGGTTTTATAACCGTCGCAACTAATAACAGCAGTTGGTATGACGGTTTTTCCAATCGTCGCAATACAGCTTGGCGATGCACGTTTCTACAATTGAACCTCAACCGTCGCGCCTTGTAATTTGTGGCGGTTCAAACCGCTATAACTTGCCAATTTTAACTGTCATAATTGACCAATTTTTTTGCACTGAGTGTGTCAGAACGAGTCGTACATTAGACCATATCTGAAAGTAGAATGTCAGAACGAGTCCTTCATTGGACCATTTTTGAAAGTAAGATATCAGAACGAGTCTTTCGTTAGACCTTATCTGAAGAAGAATGTCAGAACGAGTCTTTCGTTAGACCATACTCGAAGATAGAATATCAGAACGAGTCTTTTGTTATACCATATTTGAAGATAGAATATTAGAACGACTCTTTCAATATACCATATCTGAAAATAGAATATCAGAACGAGTCCTTCATTGGACCATATCTGAAGATAGAATGTTAGAACGAGTCCTTCATTAGACCATATCTAAGGATAGAATGTTAGAACGAGTCCTTCATTGGACCATATCTGAAGGTAGAATGCCAGAATGAGTCTTTCGTTAGACCATATCTGAAGAGAATGCTTGCTTGTTAGAGTTTATAAGTTGTTTGATGAGGTTTGGAAAGTAAAACTCGTCAGAATGAATCTTCGACTTGATTATATTTGAGAGGTTTCTTGATTATCTCTGAACTATCTCTAGCGAATACCCGAAACTATGTATCAGAACTAAATCACTTTCTTCATTATCTCTGAACTATCTCTGGAGAATACCTGAAACTAAGTATTAGAACTAAGTCACTGTCTTGGTCATCTATGAACTATCTCTGGAGAATACCCGAAACTAAGTATCATAACTAAATCACTATCTTGATCATCTCTGGAGAATACCCAGAACTAAGTATCAGAACTAAATCAATGTCTTGATCATCTTTTAACCATCTCTGGAGAATACCCAGAACTAAGTATCACAACTAAATCACTGTCTTGATCATCTCTGAACTATCTCCGGAGAACATCCAAAATTAAGCATCAAAACTAAATCATTGTCTTGATCATCTCGGAACTATCTCTGGAGAATATTCAGAACTAAGTATCAGAACTAAATCTTCACCTAGAATGAGTGTCAAAATTAAATTGTTAACTTGATTATCTATGCACTATATCTAGAAGATAATGTTCATTTGATTGTAGAAATAAGCTGAAAATGAAACATTAATTTTATGCAATGTCATGATGCATGTATTATATTGTGACTTTTTTTTTAAATGAATGAGAGTGTTATGCATATGCCACGAGGGATTATGAATGATGCATGGACACAACTTATGTAGTTGGATGAAAGATGCATGGACATAAATTTGAAGCACATTGACAACTATGTGTAGCAAACTTTGATTGGGCAAATAAATCCTTATTCGTTGCTGGAGATGATGGAGATGATGATAACACAATTGTACTGAGGATTCCTATCTTCTGTACAAGAATATTCAGTTGGGGATTTTTTATCTCCACTTGTGGGATGAAAGTAACTTGAATGATCTGATCTTGATGTGCCCTGACTGCGGATAAGAGAGATGAACAAACCTCCGATATACTATCTGACCAAGCTCAGCTTTGAGTCCCAACCTTTACTGCGAATAGTGAGTTTGAATAAACACTGTTTGGAGAAAAGAAAAGTGTAATACGGTGGGAGAACTGACTTTTTTAAATGTTGCGGATAGCAAGAGTCGCTACCGACTTTTATTTTATCCAATGTATAGAAAGGCTAAAAGAACTAGAAAAGACCTTTTAAAAAGATTTTGAGTTCGGGGGGTAGGTTATACAAAGGGAAGGTGTAAGAACCCTTTGTATTTATGGTTATCCATGGGCTCTTAATTACTTAGCTCACTTTTATTTTTCAAAATGTTTGAAGTGTAGTGTGTGAATAGTAAAAATTTTGTTAAGGACTTTAGCTTGTTGTAGCAACCTGCCTAAAATTTTAAATTTCGAGTCGCCACCTATTCTGAAGGGCGAATAGGAAACCCTACGCAGATGCGAGGTTCAGGGTAAGTTATTATAATCAGGCTGAGGGAAGGTGTTAGACACCCTCAGCCCTTTCCTAAAGGCTAATAATTCAAAGATCAGGGTTTCATGGCAGGGTTCATAAAGAAATATGGCAAACAGAATTATAATGACATGATTAGAATTTTGAAGAGGGGGACTCGCCTTGTTGCCAAGTGCCTACGTACCTCCTTAGGGAGGATCAGAGTCTACGTAGTTCGGGAAGGGTTGTACGCCATTAGAATTGAATTTGATTGGAGATGTGTTTTTTTAGAGGCTTTTTGAATGGCCTATCGTAGCTTGATGATTTTGTAGTTTTGAATGGATTTTAGAATTATTTTAGGGTTTGGGCGTACAACCCTGATTTGGCACAATTAACCGCAATGATCAATAGGTTTGATCACCATAGTTAAAAGATTAGGGGTTTTGCACCATTACCAATTCAAATCGATTGATTCGATTATCACTAATAATGAATTAATGTGTTTTATTATTTTTTTATGAATTTTATTTTGTATTGTTACCCCTCATAATCGATTAACACGATTACAAATAATAACAAATTAAATTTAGAACAAGGCAAGATTAATCATCACAATCAATAAGATGATTGCAACCATTTAACCGAATATAATTTGATGTTATTTTTTAATTAACATTTTAATTAAAATTATTATTGCCCATAGCGATTAATCGATTTAATCGGCACGAACAACAAATTAGAATTTTTAATATAAATATCATATAATAATTTATTTATAAAAAATAATTATTATACAATTAATATATATTAAAAGATATTTTAATTAAAACAAAATAAATAATAAAAATTATTTAAGTATATTAGGATTTAGATCCAGTGTGGCAGCTTTGATGGCTCATGGCATGGGGACAGATCCTGGGACGTCAGATCTGGCCTAGTGGTGGTTGGATGGTTTAGATCTGAGCATGTATGATACACCCCAAGGCTACAGGCGCACATGATTAGAATTTGGAAATTCAGAGAAAAAATACGTGGGAGCGAGGGATCGAACCCCCGTCCCTTTACTCAACGTTGTCTCGTCTTGCCAACCAGCCAAACGCGCTTGTTTGCTTACTATACGCGTCCAACAGGATATGTAGGAGACCAAAGCAATATGGGAGCGACGCGCGCGAAAATTCAAACAAGCCAGTGGCGTAGTGCCACGCCGTCGTCTTCCTCACCCATACCTGAACTCCTCCATTAGATTAGCTACGAAATAGCTACGATTTCGTTCGTAGCAAACCCATGATACGAAAATAGCGAACAGCACATATGGGCATAAAAATAAGGCGCGACCCCTCAATTCACTTCGTCTCCCTCACACGAACCCCACTGTACTCCTATTTTCCCCTAATTTAACTTGTACGAGAAAACCCCAAAAAAACCCTAAAAAGCTTGGATCGGCCTCTAATGGCCGATCACCCTATAGCGCGCAAAACTCAATCAAACCGTCCAGAATCGATCATAGCAATTAGGAAAGGCCAAATATACAATCAAAACAACATGAACACACATGTATTATGCTAATCGATCAAAAATTCAGAGGCACTTACTTTGACAAATCGGAGACAATTCTAGGGGTGTTGATGCTATGCTAATGCCTGATCACCTTCAAAATGTCACGATCAAGCTATTGTAACCTTTGAATCTTGTTGAAACTTCCCAATTCTTGTAAATCGAATTTGAATTTTGGATGGATTTTTTTTCGTTCTTGGTTGCACTCTCTTGCGAATTCTTGAACCCCCCCTTCTGTTGCTTGGTGTTGTATATTTATAGGAGAGTAAATTAGGTCTAAAGAGGAGCCCTAGAATCTCTTAAATCAAATCTTGCCATAGTTGAAAAACTTGCTTTGTTTCTTGCATAATAAGCTACTATATTTGGCCCAAATTTAATTTATTCTTCCCTAATCCAATCATCACGAAATTAGCAATATATTTTGTCATCAATGTTGATTGGAAATCACCAATATATATTTTCCAACAAAATATTTGTTTTTTCTTTTAATTAACTTATTTTAAATCATTTAAAAAAAATGAAACAAAATTATATATTAATTAAATAGAAAGTAAAATTTGTGGCATGTGGTTTGGGTAACTTGTGGATCAAGTTTGAGTTATAAAATATAGGCCCATTTGTAAAAATTTCCACTTAGACCTCCTTTGTTTCACATTTGATCATCCAAAATCGCCCAACTTTGATCAAGCATATCTCACTCAATTTTTAAGCTATGGAGGAGTTCTAATACTTTTTGGAAACCTCAAGAAGTCCTCTACAAGCCACTTTGGAATATATTTTTCATTTGGAGCTTTTATCTTGATCATATCCTCCTTGGGAAAAAACTGCTTTTGAAGGATGCCTGAAAAGGACCTGTAATCTTTTGCATTGTATCTCTCAAATAAATCTTTTTTTAGCCCTGGCTTGTGAGAGGTAAAGTTGTAGAGAATCCAATTTCCTTAAAAATAGGCTTTGAGTGGGGAATTTTTGATGTTCCATGTGGAAGTTATGCCCAGTCAAAGTTGGGTTGACTTTCTTCTTAGAAACCCTAATTTGAACCTTTTTGCATTTGTTCATCTCTGAGTTTCTATTAATGGAATCATGATCAATCTTTGATCAAATGATGATTGTACTTCACATACTAGATGTTGACCAAAATTGGGAGGCTTTGACTATGCTCTGATGATGGTTGACTTTTTTTAGGTCAAACCAGTTGACCATGGATTATCTGGACCTTGGAGTGAGTGATCTTTGGAACTGAACCTTGAGCTTTGCATCATTGTGAATGGAATATGGGAGGCAAATTTTGGGGTATGACACTTGTAAATAAGCGTAGCCTTGTTTTTGAAAGTATTTGAAAATGAGTGGGAAAAAGAATTTTGAATTTGAAGAGAGTAAGCAATCAGGAGCATCTACCCTAAGTTAGAAAAATTGTTCTTTTAGCTTTTCGGTTTGAAAAGGCTATCCATACCATGAGAGGGTAGGAAGTCCTTTCATTGGATGTTAAGAGTCATTGAGAAATTATCGTTCGCCATAAAACTGTCCCTACCATATAGAGGGTAGGTAGTCCCGGGGAAGGATAGAATAGTCATTTAATCTTTAGTCAACCGGCGAGGATACCTTAGCAATGGGGACAATCATCATTACCGAGGCAACATCAAGGGAAAAGATCATTTACTGTTAAGGCAACTTCGAAGGACCTATGATCTTATGATGATGAACTGAGAGTAACATTTGTTTTGCTTAGGTATCCTCGTATTCGAGGGACTTGACTATTTCAGAATCGTAACTAAAAGGCAACAGGCAGCATAAGAAGGGTTATCTCAAAGGTGTGTGGGTGCAACAATCATGTGATTATGATTTAATTATATTATCTTGTTAATTAGTGATCTAGATTCAGTTAATAGTCTTGCCACTCCCTATTGTTACTAACCACGCAATTAATATCATGCAGAAAAATAAAGTGCGGAAATTAAAAGTTCATACGCTATTACAAGGCTTCGGGGAGGGGGGTTACATAACCAAAATGGAAAAGGCAGAAAATAAATGCAGAAAATAAACCTACAACTATTACAAGGCTTTGGGGTAGTTACATAATAATTAATAAATATACGGAAAATAAAAAAGCCTAATTACTATTACAATCCTTAGCAGTTACATATCATGAAAAACTATGAAGAAATAAAATACGGGAATAAAAATCCTAATTACTATTACAAACCAGGAGCAGTTACATAAATTATACAAAAAATTACGCGAGAAAGTAAATAGCGGACGAATTGAGAAATCGAGTAAATATTTGAAGAAGAGGATGAAAAAGATTTGATGTTTAGAAAAATATTTTAAGTTAATGTTAATTGAATCCTAAATTAAATTATGAATATCCTAAATCTAATCAATTATTGAAGAAATTATCTAATTATTAAATCAAATCAAATTAAATCTAATCTAATTGAATTTTAAATTAAAATTCAGTCTTAATTAAAAAATCTAATTTAATCCTAATTATAGTCAATTAAAATAAATGTTAAGACAATCAAAACAAATTAACTATTAAAACTAAATCTATTTTGTGATTTTATGGAAATTTAATGAATTAAACAACCTAATTACTAAAACTAAATTAATTAAACAAAAAGGTGAAAGAAAAAGTAAATAGTCTAAACCCTATTCCTAGTCCTACTTAGTTATGGGTTGATTTTAATTATGCAGTTAAATAAAGAAAATTGTATAGAAAGAAGAAAGAAAAAAATTGACAAAAAGAAAGGGTAAAACTAGGGGTCGAACCCGAGTTGGGAAGGTGATTGGCGCTTGTATGCCACCAGTTGTGCCATCGCGCTTTTGGTGTTAGTGGATGGATCGCCGGCGGTTAAGGCGTGAAAGAGTGATGCGGATCTGGTTGATTCGGTGGTTCTGACTGAGTTCCACTTCTCATTTGTTTTCCTCTTCTACGTCTTTGGTAGATTATTTTCCATGTGATTTCACATTCTTCCCCATATGTATTCTCTCTTCTCCATTCACAAAAACAAAGTCAAATCAAAAGAAAACAACACTTTCAGAACAATAATCATGGCCATCAATTGAACCAATAAAAAGCTAACAAAATTAAAAAATAAACAACACCACTTGAGGGCTTCGATGGCGGTTTGTGGAGGAAAGATGCGTGTTGAACCACTCGGTTATACGGTGAGAGGAAGATGTCAGTTCATGAGTTTCTTTTTGAAAGTGTTCTTGATGTTCTTTTACAATCTATGAAGTTGTTATGGTATTCATGAGAGAGTGAAGTTTGATCTTAGAGAGAAGGAGGAGAAAATAATTTTTGTGTTTGTGAGAAGAGTGAGAGTGAGAATAAGGGTTAGAAAGTTATTGTGAATGCCTAATGTGTAAATAGTAGTGATATTTATAGTGTAACTTAGGTAAACAAATATGGAATAAAAAAATCAAATATTAACTATTTATTAAAAGCTTAAATCAAAAATAATTTGATTGTGATCTTTTAAATGATTAATTAATAATTTGATTGTGATCTTTTAAATGATTAACTAATATTTTCTTAAAAAGATCTTTACTTGTTACCAAGTTGTGAAAGTGTTAAAAATAGAACAGATAAAATGAAAAAACTTTCTTTTTTGAACTTTTTGAATATTTTATGATTTTTGGTGATTTTTTTGACTAAAAAATGCATAAAAGTGAAAATTGACTATTTAAAAAAATGCCTATTTAATTGGTGCGAAAATTAAATTAAAATAATTAAAAAATGAAATTTTTATGATTTTTGAATAATGGAAATAAAGTTAGAATTAAAATTAGAAAAGAAATATAAAAGGAGAAATGTTAGAAGTGAGATTCGAGCCCGGGACTTCTCGCTCATGTACCTTTTAACCTCAAACCATTACCAACTGTGCTACGTCAATTATTCGAAATAAAATGACGTTTGCAAATGTATGAGGGAAAATTTTTGGGTATGACATCTGCCCCTATTCAATCTTCTTAAACCCGAGGATGTAGATTGGCTTGTGGGCCTGTCGGAATCTGAAGGTGGAAGAGGATTGAACACTAGAATACCAAGAAATTTTCCCTTGCTGATGTAGAGACTTTTTCTAAAGATGGGCTTAAAGATGCCATCTAGGAAAAGTGTTGTCAGAGACGGGCTTAAGATGCCATCTGGACACAGTATTGTTGGAGATGGGCTTGTAAATGCCTTTAGTTGATGTATTGACGTGTGTCAGACTGAATCGTACATTAGACCGAATTTTTGGTATCAGAATTAAGTTGTTGGCTCGATTGCCCTAAGCAGCTGAAACATATAAGTGAATTGATTGTCGTGACTCAATTGTCGTGGCTCCAGTGTCATGATCGTTTCTGAACTGAATACCGGGATTAGATATATGACTCCAATGTCGTGACTTTAGTGTCGTGACTCCATTATCGCGACTCTATTGTCATGACTTCATTGTTGTGACTCCATTGCCGTGTTCATTTGTGGTGACTCCATTGTCGTGAATCCATTGTCGTGACTTCATTGTCGTGACTCCATTGTCGTGACTCCATTGTCCTGACTCCATTGTCGTGGCTTCATTGTCGTGGCTCCATTGTCGTGACTCCATTGTCGTGACTTCATTGCCGTGACTCCATTGCCGTGTATCCATTATCGTGAGTCAATTGTCGTAACTCCATTGTCGTGACTCCATTGTCGTGACTCCATTGTTGTGACTCCATTTTCGTGACTCCATTTTCGTGACTTCATTGTCGTGACTCCATTGTCGTGACTCCATTGTTGTGACTCCATTGCCATGACTCCATTGTCGTGACTCCATTGTCGTGTTCTTTTCTGAATTGAGTGTCATAATCAAGTCTGTCTCTTTCTATGATCGTGTCAGCACCGTCCGAGGTAACCAAATTAGATCTTAGAAAGATGATCGTGTCTACACCGTTCGTGATGATATAATTAGATCTTTGAATATTGATTGTGTCAGCACCATTCGTAATAACCGAATTAGATCTTGGAATGATCGTCTCCACCGTTTGTATTGATGAATTTAGATCTTGGGTTGTTGATCCTCTCGGATGAAGGATAGAAAAACACTTAGAAAGGGGGCGGGGTTTGAATAAGTGACTTTAAAAACTCTTAAGATAAAAACAAATAACACAGTTATTTTTATCCTGGTTCGTTGTTAACGAAACTACTCCAATCCACCCCCTTAGAATGTTTTACCTCAACTGAGGATTTAATCCACTAATCAATCTTGATTACAATGGTTGTCCACTTAGAAACACTCTAAGTCCTCTAGAGCATACTGATCACACCTTGATCACTCTAGGAAATCAACACTTAGAAACTTCTAAGTCTTCTAGAGTCTACTGATCTCACTGATCACTCTAGGAACCTTTTACAAATCAATGTAAAATAAATGTTTACAAGATTATTCAAATGCTTCTTAGAAAGCTATAATCAAAACTGTGATATTTCTCTTAAGTTCTAAGCTTAAATCTCACTAAGATATTACAAGTGAAGTGAGGTTGAATATGAAGTTTGAGAGCTTTTGAATTTGACACCGTTTCTGTATTTTTGCGCAAGAGTTATGTATTCAGCTTCTCATCAGAACTTCTATTTATAGGCGTATGAGAAGATGACCGTTGGGAGCATTTAATGCGTTGCGTGTTTCGTACAGCTCTGCATTTAATGTTTCACTCTTTTGTCAACTACCTCGAGCCTTGCTTTTACTGCTTCTACTGACTTTGCCTTTTGTAGCTTCTAACATTCCTTTTGTCAGTCAGCGTAGCCTGTCATCTTGTACTTGCTTCTGATCTGATGTTTGTAGATACAACGTTTGAATAATCAGAGTCAAACAGCTTGGTGCAGAGCATCTTCTTTTCTTCTGATCTAGAAGTGCTTTAGCGTGATACCATAAGAACTTCAGTGCTTATGCTTCTGATCTCATGTTCTTCTGATGCTTCATAGACCGCGTTCTGATTCTGCATGACCATCTTCTGATGTCTTGCGAGAGCATGTTCTGATGTTGCAATCTTGAACTTTCTGAGTCAGTGCTTCTGGCGCTGAATTGTGCGTACTCCTCATATAATTCCTGAATTGGAAAATGTAAAGGATTAGAGTACCACATTATCTTATAAAAAATTCATATACATTGTTATCATCAAAACAAGAATATTGATCAGAACAAATCTTGTTCTAACAGTCTCCCCCTTTTTGATGATGACAAAAACATATATAATTGATATGAATTTGCAATCAGAATATCAGATGACCAAAGACAATTACACAGTTATAGCATAAGCATATAATCAGCATGTGTGAATATGTCTCCCCCTGAGATTAACAATCTCCCCCTGAAATAAATACTAGAAGAATTTATAAATAAAAGACTTCCCTGAGTATTTTCCATTTCGGTAGAGACGTTCACTTTGCCTAGAACTTCAGAATATTCAGAGCTTCTGCTTCTTGCTTCCATAGTACAACTTCAGAGCTTTGAATTTCTTCTTGATTCATAGCATGCATGATTGTATCAGAACATTCTTGAATGTATCAGAGCATCTTTACATCCTGAAATGTTTTAGAACAAACTAGACGAAAATAATCAGAGCATGAATGGATCAGAGGATTCTTTAGAGAAAGAACATGTATCAGAGCAAACTTTGATAGATTCTTAAAAAGAATATGTATTAGAGCATATGAGAGAAGAAAATGTATCAGAGCATATTCTGTCACGAGAATATCATAACATTCTTCTTGCTTCTAATCTTGAACCTTCATAGCACTAAGCTTGCTTCAACTTTCCAAGAACATGCTTCTTTAAAGAATTGCTTTTCCTCATGTATTTACTTCTCATGTTGAGCTTTTTCAGAATGTTTTCAATCTTGCAAAAAATCTCAAAGATATAGAACTTGCAAATAATGTTAGGAATGTTGAGACTTAATCCAGACAACGGATATAATAAACCAAATCAATTATCATGTTTCTCCCCCTTTTTGTCATAACATCAAAAAGCATTTAAAAATATTCAGATGATGAAACAACATAGAGTGAAAATGATAATATTTCATTGATTCAACAAAATATCAGAAGATACAAAAGGATAGAAGCAGATGCAAGAAACAGATGCAAGAAACAAGAAAACAACTAAGACCGATACGAATTACGACTAGCCTAGCTTAGAAAATATCTTGGCCAGAAGGTTTTGAATCTCAGCAGTGCTTTCGGTCTGCGTCTTCATAAACAATCGAAACTCATTGTGAGTATCCTCATGCTTATCCAGACGAGAAGCAAGATCAGCTTGATTCTGTTGAAGAGCCTTCATGGTATTCACCAGAACAGAAGGACCAGTAAAAGAAGTGTCAAAGCTATTGTCCATAACTGTAGCATTCTCAACAGCAGCATCAATCATGAGAACATCATCTTGATTTTCCTGAACAGGAAGTTTCTTAGCAGAATGATTCTCAGCATCAGCTTCAGCATAAATAGGAGCAGGGAGTGCAGCTTCTGAATTCTCAAGGTCAACCAAATTCCTTGGAAGTGTAGGAGCAGAAGATTCTGAAGGGTATTCAACTTCTGGATATACCATATTTGGTGCCTTAGCAGAGGAATTCTCCCTTAACTAGTTGAATATTTACTGGAAGTCTCCAGTCAGAACACTGTAACTTGGCTTCCACACAACCATTGCAAGTGGATGCACTTCCTCGAGCTCATCAACAAATTGCTTCTCCTCAAGAGTTTTGCAGTTTCTGATGGGATAGAAGTAGAAATCTTCATAGTCTCTCAAGAATCCCAAAGGGCCAAGAGCTTCTGCTTCAACAACTTTCGGGAGCTTCAGAAGATCAGAGAAGAACTCTCTTTTGAAAGCCCTAAAGAGGCTCCTAGTTGCCACATAATCCTTCCTGGTGTCATACCCCAAAATTTTCCCATAACATTTCAAGATATCTTGGCTCAAGCAGTCTCCTCAGGCTCATATGATATCCAATTGCAAGCATGTTCACTCTCCTCCTAAACAATAAGGACCAAAACTAGGGTTTTGTTTCTTTTCAAGAATAATCAACTTCTGATACCTCAAGTGGACTTCATGGTCTCTCATATGCTTCAAAGGATCCTCACCTCAAGTTTGAAGCTCTGATTCCTAAGATTGCTCAATCAACAGCTCAAACGATCAATAATCGACTGGTTGACCTAAAAGTCAAACTATGGTAAAACCATGGTCAAAACTTCTGATTTTTGGTCAACATCCTCATTAGGAAGTATCATTCACCATTTGATCAAGGATTTATCATGGTTCATCAAAAAAGGATTGGAAATCAACAAATTCAAGAGTTTCTAAATTAGGGTTTTCATAGAAGAAAGTTAACTAAACTTTGACCAGCCATAACTCCCAAATGGAACATCAGAAATTTCCCATCCCATGATCATTTTGAAGGAAATTAAATTCTCTACAACTTTGTCTCTCACAAGCCAAGTCCAAAAAAGCTTCATTTGAGAGATATGGAAGAATACATTACAGGTCCTTCTAGAAGATCTCAAAAAAATAGTTTTTGTCAAAGCCCATATCATCAAGATAAAATCATCAAATGAAAAACAGCTTCCAAAGTGGCTTGTAGAGGACATCATGATGTTTCCAAAAAGTCCTAGAACTCCTCCATATCTTAAAAATTAAGGGAGATATGCCTTGTCAAAGTTGGACAATTTTGAGAGAAAAATGTGAAACAAAAGGCTTCAAAATGGATTTCTTTGCAAAGAGGCCCAACTTTTTAGGATCCAATCTTGATCCTTAAGTTATCTAACGCCCTAAATTTAGTTTCCACGAATTTTGGATTTTTATATGATTTTTTATGAATTTTTAATCTTGTGAAAGTGATATTAATTTATAAAAATAATGTAAAATTCAAATATTCAATTAAGGGTCTCATTCCAATTTCATTCAATCACCATTTATACCATATATCCAATATAATTTCGTGCTAAATGAGATTGGTAAGAGAAGATTAAGATTGAGACCAAATTAGAAGGTTTTTAAAACAAATTTCACTTAATTTCCAATCTTTGATTACAAGAGATTTAGCCAAGTTTTGTTACCCTAATTCATTGTGCTATAAGTACATAACACCAGAAACCAAAGAGAAAAACGAAAATTTTGCCCCAAGAGTCCTGGAGCGATAGAAAAAAAAGTGGAACAGTTGAAGGTTACAGACCAAATTTTCGATTGATTTAGGCCATTCCAAGCATCACACGACATTCCCTGAAGCCTGATGAAGATATCTCGACCGTCACCAATCGTCAATCGCTCTTGAGGCACTACTGTGAAGCTACGATTTGTATTGAAAGTTTCTATTTCCAATTTACGTATATATGCATCATAAATTATATTTGGATGTACATTCATGCTAAGAACCATGTTGGCGGACTTTCTGTGCAATTTAATTGTTGTTTAAGTACAGGAGTTGTGCGACACCATTGTTAGGTTTTGAAGCTCCAAATTAGGACTTTTCGAGAGAGGCAAATAGATCCAAACCGATGGCACCAACGTATTCAGGCGGAGATTCCGAGTCGAAACATGATCTTACTTGATATTTATTTGATGTTTTTATGAGTGTGACATGTGCAGGTGTTCGGATACGTTCGTAATCGTAGCGAGATTCGTAGCTAAAAATGTCTGATTTCAAGGGATGAAGGAGATGGAGACGTGGTGGCCTGCTGATGGTCTGATTCAAATCCATGGGCCCGCGCGTGTTTTATTTGAATGTTTTAATCTTGTTTTTGTATATATTGATACAGGAGTGGCTAGATGACAACAAGGCAAGCGCAACGTAGGTGGCTGGTAGATTTTGATGATAACCCAAATACACAAGTTCGAGCCCTGGCTCGTGTAGTTTTTTCTTTGTATTTTCTAGCTTGCAGATCCAATGCATATGGCCAAAGCGTGACCACAGTACACCCATTTCTAATCATCACCAGATCGTTACCAACAGAGATCTAGGGGACAAAAGTGCTTGCTTACTGTGGATCTTCAGAGGCCAGCCTCACCGAATCTGACCTAAGTTTCTTATAATTTTTTTTACATCAATGTTTTACTTTTTATTTTCTTATTTCTCTTCTAGTTATTTTTATTTATATCTCTTATTTACCTAATTAAAATTTTATTATAACAAATTATAATTATTTATTTTATCGAAAGTTGGAGTTTTCACAATTTTATTCATAATTGTTTTATTATTATTATTTAAAATTCAATATTATTTTCAAATAAATTTTTTTTATCAATTAAATAATTAGGATTACATCCAATAATTATTTAACTAATATATTGATTCGAACTCTCGATTTTTCTCCGTTAACTTTGGTATTATTTCAATTAGTTTATTATTTTATTAACCATGGTTAACTTGTGCCTTAATTACAGTTTGTGAGGTTTGTCTTAGATCATTCATACACTAAACATGCCTCTTCTTTGTGCCCAACTTTCAGGGTTAATCAAAATCCTTTAGCAACGCGCCGTACCAGATCGAAAAGCTAAGTCATTAAATTTTTATTTAATTTAATATCATTTTAGATTTATTTTTTCCTTATGGATTAAATTAGGGTTTGCTTCAACCGCTAATGAATTTGTAATACGCTCACCCCTATTATTTTCCTTTTAATTTTCAGAGTTGATAAGAGTTCGAGGAAGATCAAGGCATTCAAGATATTTAAGTTAATTATTTTTCGCTCTTATTCTTGCTTTTATTTCCCTTTCCCCGCAGGTGTTTATTGTAATAGCGTAGGACTTTATATTTTTCTGCCTTTAATTTCTGCAATTTTAAACTGCGTGGTTAGTAATCCTAGGGAGTGATAAACCATGAATTGAACATAGATCACTAATTTACAAGATAAATATCATCAAAGTTAACCACGTGATTGTGCACCCACACACCTTTAGGGTAATCCCTCTTATTGCCTTATAATGTTGCCTTATTGTTGCCTATTGCCTCTAATTGTACTAAATAGTCAAGTCCCTCGATTCCGAGGATACCTAAAGCAAAGGTTTCCTTATTCAGTGATATCATAAATTTTGTCCCTCGAAGCTACCTCGGTAAAACATGATGATTGTCCCAGTTGCTAAGGTATCCTCGCATGATGCCCAAACATAATGATTATTATATCCTTCCCTTAGACTACCCGCCCTCTTTATGGAAAGGGACAGTCTTATGGCGAACGATATCTCGATGACCCTTAAACATCCAATTGAAAGACTTCCTGCCCTCTCATGGTATGGATAGACTCTTTCAACCTGAAAAGCTAAAAGAACAAATTTCAAAACATAGGGTAATTGCTACTAATTGCTTGCTCTAAATTCAATATATTTTTCCCACTATTTTCAAATGAAATTAAAAAAGACCACGCTTATTTACAAGCTAAAGTTCTTATTTAAACTTTTTCTCAATCTTTTCAAACAATTCAAACAAACAAGTGAGCTAAGCATTTAAGAGCCCATGGATAACCATGGATGCAAATGGTGCCTTACACCTTCCCTTTGTATAACCTACCCCCCGAACTCAAAATCTTTCAAAAGGTCTTTCCTGTTCTTTAAGCCTTTCCAATTGGATAAAATAAAAGTCGGTGGTGACTCTTGCTATCCGCACATTTCAAATAAAGTCAGTTCACCGTATTACAGAACTGGCGACTCTACTGGGGATGCTTTCGATTAAAAGAGGGGTTACCTTAAATTTTAGGATTCACTTTAAATGTTTGTATTGTTTGCTTTATATTTGTGGGGCTGTTTGGGGTTTACCTTTGTGAAAGATCCTAACCCGGATCTGAGTACCTTAGGTAAATGGCATGAGACCAAGGAGACTGCACAGCGTATACTGATGTGGTTGATATGGTGGCCATCGTTAGTGTGACATATTTGTTTGTCTTGGTGTTCCTTGGGATTCGACTCGAGGAAACACTTGGCTGCTGCGTGGTGTCATTAAGCACTAATTGGCCCTTAGAACCCTAGTTGAACTTGACTTTGGCCTATTAGAAAGTAGCGAGGAGGCTGTGTTAGAACAAGATTTGTTCTGATCAATATTCTTAGTTTTGATGATAACAAGCATATGAATTTTGTATGAGATAATGTGGTACTCTAATACTATGCAATTTCCATTTCAGGAATGATATAAAGAGTATGCACAAACTCAGCGCAAGAAGCACTAACTCAGAAGGTTCAGCATGCAACATCAGAACATGGTCTGGAAAGACATCAGAAGATGGTCAAGCAGAATCAAAACATGGGTCTATGGAAGCATTTCAAGGTCAGAAGACAAGAAGATGCTCTGCACCAAGCTGTTTGACTCTGATGATATTCAAACATTGTTTACACAAACATCAGATCAGAAGCAAGTACAAGATGGAAGGCTACGCTGACTGTCAAAAGGAACGTTAGAAGCTATTAAAGGCAACGTCAGTAGACACAGCGAAAGCAAGGCTCGAGGTAGTTGACAAAAGAATGAAACATTAAATGCAATGCTGTACGGATTACGCAAAGCATTAAATGCTCCCAACGGTCATCTTCTCAAACGCTTATATATTGAAGTTCTGATATGAAGCTGAAAACAACACTTGGGCAAATATACAGAAACGCTGTCAAATTCAAAAAGCTCTTAAACTTCATCATCAAACTCACTACATTGTTGTTGTAATATCTTAGTGAGATTAAGCTTAAACTTAAGAGAAAATCGCAGTTGTGATAATAGCTTTATAAGAAGCATTGTAACTTTTAAAAGAATTTGTTTACATTAAGTTGTAAGAACTAGAGTGATCAGGTTGTTGATCAGTATACTCTAGAAAGTCTTAGAGGGTATCTAAGCAGTTTATTCCTAGAGTGATCAGGTTGTGATCATTATACTCTAGAAGACTTAGAAGTTGTCTAAGTGGAAAACCATTGGAATCTCGTGTGATTAGTGGATTAAATCCTCAGATGAGGTAAATCACTCCAAGGGGGTGGACTGGAGTAGTTTAGTTAACAACGAACCAGGATAAAAATGATTGTGCAAATTGTTTTTATCTTACAAGTTTTAAAGCTACATTTAATCAAACCCCCCCTTTCTAAGTGTTTTTCTATCCTTCAATTGGTATCAGAGTGCCGGTTCTAAGGTGAAAGCACTTAACCGTGTTTAGAAAAGATTCAGGAAGAGAAAAACGCTTCAGTAAAAGATGGCTGGTGAAGATACAACAAATACATCTACATCTAGCTCTACTGAGCAACACAATGGAAATGGTAACAATGGTTATACTAGACCACCAGTATTTGATGGTGAAAACTTTGAATACTAGAAAGATAAACTTGAAAGTTACTTCCTTGGTCTAGATGGTGACTTATGGGATCTTCTGATGGATGGTTACAAACATCCAGTGAAATCTACTGGCATAAGGCTTACAAGACAAGAAATGAATGATAATCAAAAGAAGCAATTCAAAAATCATCATAAATGTAGGACTATTTTGCTGAATGCTATCTCTCATGCTGAGTATGAGAAGATATCTAAGATGGAAACTGCCTATGATATATATATGAGTCATTGAAGATGACCCATGAAGGAAATGCTCAAGTCAAGGAGACCAAAGCTCTCGCCCTAATCCAGAAATATGAAGCCTTCAAGATGGAGGATGATGAAAATATTGAGAAGATGTTCTCAAGATTTCAAACGCTAACTGCTGGATTAAGAGTTCTGGACAAAGGCTACACCAAGGCTGATCACGTAAAGAAGATCATCAGAAGCTTTCCCAGAAGATGGGGTCCAATGGTGACTGCATTCAAGATTGCAAAGAATCTGAATGAGGTTTCTTTGCAAGAGCTAATCACTGCCTTGAGAAGCCATGAGATAGAGCTGGATGCAAATGACCCTCAGAAGAAAGGTAAGTCTATTGCATTAAAATCTAATTATAAAAAAAGCACTAACGCTTTTTAGGCTGAAGAAGAAGATTCTGAAGAATCAGAATCAGAAGAAGAAGATGAACTGTCCATGATCTCCAGAAGGGTAAACCAACTCTGGAAGAGCAAGCAAAGGAAGTTCAAGAACTTCAGAAGTTCAAAGAAGCCTGAAAGAGGAGAATCTTCTAGTGGCAGAAGATATGACAAGAAGAAGGTCATCTGCTATGAGTGCAATAAGCCTGGACACTTCAAGAATGAATGTCCAAAACTTCAGAAGGAGAATCCCAAGAAGAAGTTTCATAAGAAGAAGGGTCTTATGGCAACATGGGATGATTTTGAATCAGAATCAGAATCAGACTCTGAAGGTGAGCAAGCAAACCTTGCACTGATGGCCACAGTGGATGTTGGATCAGAATCTACATCAGAATTAGACTCTGAAGAGGTATTTTCTGAACTATCTAGAGAAGAGTTAGTTTCCAATTTAACTGAACTTCTGGAACTCAAGGCTCATCTTAGTATCTAATACAAAAAGCTGAAAAAGCTATTTGAATCTGAAACTAAGAAGCTGGAAGTGGAGAATTCTGAACTGAAGGAAAAAGTTTTAAAATTATCCAAAGACATTGGATCTCCTTCTGAATCAGAAAAATCCATTCCTAGCCTTAATTATATTCTGAAAGAATATGACTCGAGCTTTAGAAAGTTTCTATCTAGAAGTATTGGCAGAAGTCACCTTGCTTCTATGATATATGGAGTTTCTGGAAACAAAAGGATTGGCGTTGGCTATGAGGGTGATATCCCACATAAATTTGAAACTGTTGATGAGTTGAAAATCACATACAAGCCATTGTATGAGCAGTTCCAATATGTCCACTCACATGATATTAGGCTCACCTCACATGCACAGAGTTTTCACACTGCACACACCAAGAAGCATGTGACACAACCTAAAAGATATCATGCTGCCAAACCTAAAGAATATCATGTTGTTCCTCCTGTTAACTATTATGCTAAACCCAAGTTCAATTAGAACTTGAGTAAAACTAACAAGAAAGGACCCAAAAAATTGTGGGTACCTAAGGAGAAGATAATTTCTGTTGCAGATATCCTTGGCAGCAAAGAAGACAAAGCACAAAATGTCATGGTACCTGGACTCTGGGTGCTCGCGACACATGACGGGAAGAAGGTCTATGTTCCAAGACTTGGTGCTTAAGTCTGGAGGAGAAGTCAAGTTTGGAGGAGATCAGAAGGGCAAAATTATTGGCTCTAGAACCATAAGTATTGGTAACTCTCCTTCCATAACTAATGTACTTCTTGTAGAAGGATTAACGCATAACTTATTGTCCATAAGTCAATTAAGTGACAATGGTTATGATATAATCTTCAATCAAAAGTCTTGCAAGGCTGTAAGTCAAAAGGATGGCTCAATCCTATTTACAAGCAAAATAAAGAACAACATTTATAAGATTGTTCTTTCTGATCTTGAGAAACAGAAGGTGACTTGCCTTATGTCTGTTTCTGAAGAGCAATGGGTCTGGCACATAAGATTAGGACATGCTAGTTTGAGAAAGATTTCTCAAATTAACAAACTAAATCTGGTCAAAGGACTCCCAAATCTGAAATACAAATCAGATGCTCTTTGTGAAGCATGTCAGAAGTGCAAGTTCTCCAAACCTACATTCAAATCTAAGAATGTTGTCTCTTCCTCTAGGCCGTTATAACTTCTGCACATTAATTTGTTTGGACCAGTCAAAACAGCATCTGTCAGAGGGAAGAAGTATGGATTAGTCATCGTTGATGATTATAGCCGCTGGACATGGGTAAAGTTCATAAAACACAAGGATGAGTCTCATTTAGTGTTCTTTGAATTCTGCACTCAGATCCAATTTGAGAAGGAGTGCAAAATCATAAAGGTCAGAAGTGATCATGGTGGCGAATTTGAGAACAGAATCTTTGAGGAATTCTTCAAAGAAAATGGTATTACCCATGATTTCTCCTGCCCTAGAACTCCACAGCAAAATGGAGTTGTAGAGCGAAAGAATAGGACTTTGGAAGAAATGGCCAGAACCATGATCAATGAGACCAATATGGCTAAGCACTTCTGGGCAGAAGCAATAAACACTGCATGTTATATCCAGAATAGAATCTCTATAAGACCTATTCTAAATAAGACTCCTTATGAATTGTGGAAGATCAGAAGCCCAACATTTCATATTTTCATCCTTTTTGATGTGTGTGTTTTATTCTGAATACTAAAGATCATCTTGGTAAGTTTGATTCTAAGGCACAAAAATGTTTTCTTCTTGGATATTCTGAACGCTCCAAAGGCTACAGAGTATACAATACTGAAACATTGGTTGTAGAAGAATCAATCAATATCAGATTTGATGATAAGCTTGGTCTTGAAAAGCCAAAGCAGTTTGAGAATTTTGCAGATATAGATATTGACATATCAGAAGCTGAAGAACCAAGAAGCAAAGTTTCAGAAGCTGAAAGTCTCAGATGCAAAGGATCAGAAGATCAAGTTGCTGCATCTTTAGAGAATCTCAGAATTTCTGAAGAGCCAACAGTCAGAAGATCTTCTAGACTCACCTCAACTCACTCAGAAGATGTGATCCTTGGAAAGAAAGATGATCCTATCAGAACAAGAGTATTCCTTAAGAACAACGCAGAATGTCAATTAGGTCTTGTTTCTTTGATCGAGCCAACTTGTGTTGATCAAGCTCTAGAAGATCCAGACTGGATAATTCCCATGCAAGAAGAACTAAATCAGTTTACAAGGAATGATGTATGGGATTTGGTTCCTAGACCAAAAGGATTCAACATCATTGGTACAAAGTGGGTGTTCAGAAACAAGCTTAGTGAGAAAGGAGAAGTGGTAAGAAACAAAGCCAGACTGGTGGCTCAGGGTTATAGTCAATAAGAAGGAATCGACTATACAGAAACCTTTGCACCAAATGCCAGGTTAGAATCTATTCGCTTATTAATTTCTTTTGCCACTCAACATAACATCACTCTATATCAGATGGATGTTAAGAGTGCCTTCTTAAATGGCTATATAGATGAGGAAGTCTATGTCCACCAACCTCCTGGCTTCGAAGACTCTAAGTCTCAAGAACATGTTTTCAAACTTAAGAAATCATTGTAGGGATTGAAGCAAGCTCCTAGAGCTTGGTATGAAAGATTAAGTTCTTTCCTTCTGAACAATGGTTTCACCAGAGGACAAGTGGATACGACCCTCTTCTGTAAAACGTCTAAGAAGGATATCTTAATCTGTCAAATCTATGTTAATGATATTATCTTTGGAACATCTAATGCTTCACTTGGAAAGGAGTTTGCTAAGTTAATGCAGGCTGAATTTGAAATGAGTATGATGGGTGAACTCAAGTATTTTCTTGGGATTCAAATCAATCAAACTTCTGATGGAACTTACGTTCATCAAACGAAGTATGTGAAAGAACTTCTGAAGAAGTTTAATCTTTCTGAAAGCAAAGAATCCAAAACTCCTATGCACCCAACGTGTGTTCTAGGTAAGGAAGAGGTAAGTAAGAAGGTAGATCAGAAGTTGTACAGAGGTATGATTAGATCTCTTCTATATTTAACTGCTTCTAGACCTGACATTCTTTTTAGTGTTTGTGTGCTAGATTCTAATCAGATCCTAGAGAATCTCACTTAACTGCTGTTAAGAGAATTCTGAGGTATCTGAAAGGTACTACTAAAGTTGGTTTAGTCTACAGAAGATCTAAAGAATACAACTTAGTAGGATTTTGTGATGCTGACTATGCTGGAGATAGAATTGAAAGGAAGAGTACTTCTGGAAGTTGTCAATTTCTTGGAAGTCATTTGATCTCCTGGTACAGCAAGAAGCAAGCTACCTTAGCCCTCTCAACAACAGAAGCAGAATATGTTGCTGCTGCTGGGTGTAGCACACAAATGCTCTGGATGAAGAGTCAGCTAGAAGATTATAAAATATATGAGAGTAACATTCCTATCTTCTGTGATAATACTTCTGCCATATGTTTATTAAAGAATCCTATCTTACATTCCAAAGCTAAACATATTGAGATTAAACATCATTTTATGAGGGACTATGTTCAGAAGGGTGTTCTCTCTTTGAACTTTGTGGATACAGACCATCAATGGGCTGATATCTTTACAAAACCCCTGGCTGAAGATAGGTTCAAGTTCATTCTGAAGAATATCAGTAAGGATGTGTGCCTAGAATGAGAAGATGAGAAGATCTTATGTATGGTTAACTTCTGAAATGTGGTAGGACTAAGTGTCTATAAGAAATTCTGATAATGATCAATTAGAAGTTCTGATTCTGTTATTACTAACGTTTCATTATCTAAGTTGATTCAGAAGCTCTTTTAAAGCAAAACAGCTGTCACCAGTCTTTCCATAAACTGAACACGTGTTCACTATTTTTGGACAAGCATGCGTGCAGTTGAGGAGACGCCGCCCTAGGTAACTGTGCAAATCATTTCAGTTTGTCACTTTATCTCTCCTAACGTCATATCTCATTAAATGCAAATTGATGTCATGTTTTTCTGTAATCATTTCATTTAAACCATATTTCATTTATTATTTTCTTTTATTCAATCTTTTAAATAACCCGCTTCATCTTCATTTCATCTTTTTCGCTCTCTCTCTATTCATTTGTCTCTCTCTTTGCATTCATCGCTCAAACCATAGCTTTGTTCTGTAACCAAGCATTTCGCCATGTATTCATCATCAAGTTCTTCTAGCCCAGCAGAAATCTCTTCCACACAAATGCTTCTTAGAAAGCATGGGTATGCTCCGTTGAAGACATGCACAATTCCCACTGAAGATTTGAAAGTTCTTTGTGACTCCGCTGTGGACTTTGAAAATCAGAAAGCACATAGTTTTCAACCTGATGCAAGAATCTTGGCACAAGGATGGTCAAACTATCTTGATATATTGGTTGGACCAATTTATCCGGCTCTTGTAAAAGACTTCTGGGTTCATGCAACGGTTACTCCAACTGCAATCATCTCCTTCGTGTTAGGGCATGAAGTTGTGATAACCGAGAAACTGATCAGAAAACTGCACAACTTGGATGATGAAGAAGGATGCACTGGTCCTCTTCCTGGCAGAGTTAGTTGGCTACAGGTTGAAAAACAAATCTCATTTGCTACTAGTATTGAATCACATAAAACTAGTACATTGAGGGCGTTTTATCAAGTTTGGGCTGAAATTATTCTGGGTTCTCTCCATCACAGAAGGAAATCGTTCTCCTCCTCCTACATCAGTCCTGATCACAAATACTCTCTCTTCTGCATTGGAAGAAGAACTGAACTCAACATTTCCAACATAATTTTTCAGAATCTGAAGACGTCTATTGTAGAGTATAGAGATGAAGAACGTGCGAAGTGTCCTCATCATCCAAGAGATACTATTCCTTTCGCCAGAATGATCTCAGATATTCTGATAGAAAGTGATTTGATGGACTCTCTAAGGACTACTAGAACGTCCCAATTCTTTGGAGTTACTCATGGTCCTGTCATCAATGGTGTTGATCTGCTTAGACTGGATCTTATCAGGGAGGTAACTTATGATCCTGCAAGCTTCCCAGATATTCTGTCTAGAAGAGTTCCTGTTGAAGGCTTTGCTACTTTGTTCCAAGCAGAACTTCACAAGGCTGTCAAGCATTACTTGGAATCTTCTGTTAGGACTCAATCTTCTATTGATCCTGCGTGGATTCGTGGAAGAGTGCTTCCTTCTCTGGCCGATATTCAGAAGAAGGATCAGAAGAAGCAAGAAGCAAGGCTAAAAAGAAAGGCTCAAGAAGATGAGGCCAAGCAAGCCAAGAAGTAGAGGGTCACCTATGATCCTGACAAGGTTAATACTCCAGAATATCAACAACAGCGCATAAGGGAATCTCTCCGTTCTTCAAGAACTGTCAACACTTCTAGGCATGTTTTCACTCCTCCTTTTGAACCACAAAACACCTTCACCATTCCAAATCCTCCCCCACCATCTCTTTCTACACCTGTTCTGAATCCTACACCACTAAATATCCATCCCCCAACTCCTTCTGATATTCCATCCTCATCAACCCCCATCACAAACATACCATCCTCCTCAAACATCCCCACAGATATTCCATCTTCTTCAACCACAGTTGTTTCTTCTTCTTTATCCCATCCTCTACCTACCAGTAAATCCAACCCATACTGTCTTCTCTACCCTGACTACAAATTCACCTTCAACCCTCCTGAACCTGAACCCCATGTCTACCTGGAATTGTTCAGACAAGAAGTTGTTAGTAGGCTGGACCTCTTGAAGGATGCCTTCCTCAATGGTCTTGATAATGTTTCAACTAGAAACCTCTGGAGAAGCTTTCGCCAAGATTTTCAAGTTGAGGCTATGGCTGTTCAGAAGAGACTTGTGGCTGCTGCACCTGGTTATGCTTGGTATCTTCTTGAAACTGATGATGGAAGGTATTTCCATCCCATCAGAAACAGGAGAGTGCTTGAGGAGAAGCTGTGTGTTGATAAACTTGATGAAGCAAGGATTGCTGCGGCAATGGAAGCTAATCCGTGCAGAGAAATTGTGGTCTGGAGACCTAAGTATCCAGGTCTGACTGGAGACTTCAAATCCTTATTTGACTTTTTGAGGGAAAATCCTTCTGAGAAAGACCCCAGTTTGGTCATCCTAGAAGTTGCTGATCCTCCAGAAGTTGAAGGTCCTTCTGTCCCAAGGAATCTAGCCGCCATTCTTCAAGCTCTTGAGAATGGAGATTCTGAGCTGCCTGCTGCAGAATATGATGGAGATGCTTCTATGGAAGAAGCTGATGCTGAAGATCATCCTGTTGGAGATATTCCTGCTGAGGAAAATCATAATGATGATCTGACAATGGAAGTTGCGGTTCAGAATGCTGTCCCTCTAGACAGAAGTTGTGAAGCTTCTTTTGGTGAACCCTCTCTTCTGACAAGGCACGATCAATGCTGAGTTCCGCACTTTCATGGAGAGGCAGACTGAGAGCAACAATGGGATTCATGACATGCTGGCCAAGATCATGTCTAAGCTAGGGTCATCTTAATCCTTGAGTCTTAGTTGTTTTTCTTTGTTTCTTACATTTGTCTTCTATGCATCCTCCTTGTATTTTGTGATAATTCTCCTTTGCCTATCAATGAAAATTATCTTTTTCTTCTCTCATATTGTTTGTTTTTTCATCTGAATCTTTTATGTTTTTTGATGTTATGATAAAAAGGGGGAGAAAATGTGATAAATGATCTGATTTATTTTATCAGTTGCTGGGAGAAAGTCTCCACATTTCTAACAGAACTTGCAAGTTCTATGTCTTTGAGTGTTTTGCAGAAATTGAAGACATTCTTAATAGCTCAACATGAGAAGAAAAGACATGGGGAAAAATAATTCTGTATAGAAACAAGCTCATGGAAATTGAAGCAAGCTGAGTGCTGTAAAGCTTCAAAGAATCAGAAGCAAGAAGGAAGAATGTTCTGATATTCTGATAATAGAATATGCTCTAACTCATTCTTATTCCTTATATGTTCTGATGCATGTTTTTAGTTCTAAAATATGCTCTGTAACATTATTGTTGTTTGCTCTGATACATATTATATGTTTTGATACATATTTTATGTTCTGATTCATTCATGCTTTGACTTTTGTCGTATAGTTTGTTCTGAAACATTTCAGGATGTAGAGATGCTCTGATGATGCTCTGGTACATTCAACAATGTTCTGATACAATCTAGCATGCAATGATTCAAGAAGAAATTCAAATCTGAAGCTGTCCTATGGAAGCAAGAATCAGAAGCTGTGAATGTTCTGAAAGATCTAAGCATATGTGATCGTCTCAACTGAAATGGAAAATACTCAGGGAAGTCCTTTATTTATAAATTTCTTCCAGTATTTATTTCAGAGGGAGATTATTTATCTCAGGGGGATATTGTTAATCTCAGGGTGAGACATATTCACACACTATGTCTATATGCTTATGCTATAGCTGTGTAATTGTCTTTAGCCGTCTGGAATTCTGATTGCAAATTCATGTCATTTATGTATGTTTTTGTCATCATCAAAAAGGGGGAGATTGTTAGAACAAGATTTATTCTGATCAATATTCTTAGTTTTGATGATAACAAGGATATGAATTTTGTATGAGATAATGTGGTACTCTAATACTATGCAATTTCCATTTCAGGAATTATATAAAGAGTATTCACAAACTCAGCGCAAGAAGCACTGACTCAGAAGGTTCATCATGCAACATCAGAACATGGTCTGGCAAGACATCAGAAGATGGTAAAGCAGAATCAGAACATGGGTCTATGGAAGCATCAGAAGAACTTGAGATCAGAAGCAGAAGCATTGTAGTTCTCATGGTATCACGATCAGAAGCACTTCAAGGTCAGAAGACAAGAAGATGCTCTGCACCAAGCTGTTTGACTCTGATGATATTCAAACGTTGTTTACACAAACATCAGATCAGAAGCAAGTACAAGATGGCAGGCTACGCTGACTGACAAAAGGAACGTTAGAAGCTATTAAAGGCAACGTCAGTAGACACAGCGAAAGGAAGGCTCGGGGTAGTTGACAAAAGAGTGAAACATTAAATGCAATGCTGTACGGATTACGCAAAGCATTAAATGCTCCCAACGGTCATCTTCTCAAACTCCTATATATTGAAGTTCCGATAAGAAGCTGAAAACAACACTTGCGCAAATATACAGAAACGTTGTAAAATTCAAAAAGCTTTCAAACTTCATCATCAAACTCACATTTTGCTGTTGTAATATCTTAGTGAGATTAAGCTTAAACTTAAGAGAAAATCAAAGTTGTGATAATAGCTTTATAAGAAGCATTGTAACTCTTAAAAGAATTTGTTTACATTAAGTTGTAAGAACTAGAGTGATTAGGTTGTTGATCAATATACTCTAGAAAGTCTTAGAGGGTATCTAAGCAGTTTGTTCCTAGAGTGATCAGGTTTTGATCAGTATACTCTAGAAGACTTAGAAGTTGTCTAAGTGGAAAACCATTGTAATCTCGTGTGATTAGTGGATTAAATCCTCAGGTGAGGTAAATCACTCCAAGGGGGTGGACTGGAGTAGTTTAGTTAACAACGAACCAGGATAAAAATCATTGTGCAAATTGTTTTTATCTTACAAGTTTTAAAGCTACACTTATTCAAACCCCCCCTTTCTAAGTGTTTTTCTATCCTTCAGGCTGGCTTTGGTTCCGACTGAAATTGGTTGATACTCAAAGCTACACTCATATGGACTGGACATTCAGGACCTTTTCGGTTGGTGATTTGATTGCCGAACTGATGTAAGCGCCTTCGAGAAAGGTCAATGATATGAGCTCCCTAGAACCCGATCTTTATGTAGGACAGGTTGAACCAACTAAACTTCAATGGGGAGGGTACTTACCTGCGAACTTCATGCAAGCCTCTAAACCTAAGGGCACATGTGTGACTTGTTTTTGTTTGCTACTAACCTTTGTTTCCTTGCAGGTTTTGTTAAAGGACTTGTTTGCCCGTACTATCTCACGTTGTTCCTAATAAACTTCATTCGCATAACATTCATGACATCATGACATCATAAGCATAACATGATTTAACTAACCCTTTCAAGGATCTTAGGGATTTAAGGCGCACAATATTAGGTACTCCTATCAAAGACTGATTTCCTAATCAAAGGGCAAGAGGATTTATTTTCCTCTATCCACATACCTTCCAGTTCAAAGGCTTAGCACCTACCAAGGGGCAAGAAGATTTATTTTCCTCTAGCCGTGTACCTGCAAATTCAGAAGTATCCAGAATTAGAGGCAATGACCCACTGGATATGGTGAGCTTGATTCCCATAGAAGAACATCCAAGAATCAGAGTTCTTCAAACAAAGATGCAACCAAATCATTTTCTAAAGTTGCTAACTAAATTTCCTAAAGATCCTTGAAAGCTTTTCATCTGCATTCATAACATCGCATAACAGGTTTCCGCAATAGCTTCCCATTCTCTCTCGCTGTTTATTTCAGCACAAATGGATCTCGAGCAATCAGTAAAAAATCTCCAGGCTCAGAGCATCTGGTTCCAAGTTTTGATTCTGAACTTGGTCAAGGGGCAAGACGAGTTGAAAAACCTTGTTAACCTGGAAGAAAGGGGATCAGCATATGCCACAAAGTTCACTCCATTGCATATACCGTTGTCTCAAAATTCTACGACGACTGCTCAATCGGAATGGGATAACCCTATTGCCTCCATATTCAGTTCCTGTCAATCTTGCTCCTGAGCACAAGTCTAATGCAAGATGTGCCTATCATTCGAATAGTCTTGGTCATGATACCGAAGATTGCGGACCATTGAAGCATATGACTCAAGATTTAATCGATGACAAGATCACTGATTTCAATTCACCTGAGGAACCTCATATAACTAATGATGTGCACAATCAAAAGAGTCGTAATGAATGCAACCAATCCGTGGGGACAATTCTGATCTCTACACCAGTTTACAATAACAACGATAGCCTGACATACCTAAGCACCAACTCACCATGATCAATATGTCATTGGGACCCTCCCAAGAATACTAACACCTCCACTCCTGGCTATAAACTAAATGCGAAGTGCGCGTACCATTCCAACAGTCCTGGACATTACACAAACAATTGTCGGACATTGAAGAATGAGATTCAAGATCTGATCAGTGACGGAGAAATCAAATTCAACCCTCCTGAAACTCCTATGGTGATCACCATTCCTATGCCTGGTCATGACAAGACTGGTTGACATCTAGACGGACGAACTTTTGGATCATTATATCTACTTTCATTTGCAAGTTTCTTTTCTGTTTGTTTAAACATTTGACTCATGATAGACATTATCTGTTTTAATAATCATCATCAGTGCATTGCATATGTTTGTCTTGAATAAATTATTTTGCTATCACTCATTTTTAACTATGTCTTTACTTTGCATAAGTTTTGTGATACTCGACTCCTACTAAAGCTAAATGCCTTTCGAGGGAACATGACGAAAACGATACCGCAACTTCATACAGTGTGCTTTTGAACGAACTATGCTGACGATGTACAAGCATTGTTTCAATTCCTAAACAGTGGAGATATAAGGATGTTAATCCCTCGTCAACCCCTTTGAGCCTAAGGTGTAGGAGTTTTATTTCACGTACAAATTAAAACCCTTTAATCATAACTTGGGGCAGGGTAGTTACTCAGTTAACTCAATTATCTTAGCCGTTGTCTACACGAATAATGATGGGTTCGCGCAACCATTAAGCCTGGCAGTCAATATCCACCAAAAAGAAAAATTTCAAGTCAAAACCTATGAAGGAGACTTAGCAAAAATCAAAACATTCCGCTGACTGTAATCTCAAAATAAACAGTTCAGGAAAAAGTTAGGGATAACAAAATCAATGTCAAAAAAGAGGTCACTACAAATTCTCGAAAAAAAAAGAAAAGAGAATTACAAAAAAGGAGGACTGCCTGTCCAAATAAACTTCTGAGACTTTAACCATCATCAAATATCAATGTTACAACTTCAAGCTTTGCTAAGGCTTAAACGCCGAATTAACTGAGCATAGGATCGAAGAACATTACGAAGATTGGGAAGGGTACAAATAAACTTTGAGCCTTTATCCTTTGTTTCTTAAACTGTGATCCAAGCCACGATACAACCCTTGAAAGTCCTAACTGAAGCATGGTTAGTTCGAAAGCACATTGTCACCAAAAAGGTATCACGACTCCTTAAGGTTTGCCATAAAAGCTGAGTTGATATCTCCTTTTACAAACATCACGTTTTATAAACATCGCGTTTTATAAACATCACGCTTTTTAGATATTCTATTTTAATGCTTTCAACAAAAAAATCAAGACAGACATACGCACTGCATCTCATGAATTCATTATTAAACATATTTTTCTACATAATTTTGAATGTTAGCATTAGGAAGAATTTACACAGGGTACAACTAATGACTGAAAGTTATCCCGACAGACAAAACCACTTCAGAAGCAATGTCTCTTATGTATACAAGGGGCATGACACAGTTTATCCAGTCGATCTGGGGAAATCAAGTCAGGATTCCGAGAATCTCTCAAGGATGCCAAAACAATCAGGGGCATGTATCCAAGTAGGTATGAAACTACTTCCCAATTAACATGGGACATGGTCCTATGATTACTAGGGGCATGTCGCCCATAGTACACATCTCATAAAGTCCTCGCGAGGCGAATCTTCCCAAAGTCCCTGCTGGCAGGGGCAAATCTATGCAAAGTCCAGTTTGACATCTCGATCAATATTCATGGGTGTGTCCTAATCAATACAAGTCCAGGAATGACTGTTACTATAATACTGGGGGCAATGTTCAAGACATCCACGTATTCCCACAAATCCGGCTTCACAAGATCATATCCCCACAGAGTAATCCTCAAGAAGATACCTTCAAATGTCCTTGTCCAATAGAGACCTAGTTCCTCAACGGAGGTCACATCTATAACACTGCTGGTTCTCCGATACCTTTCTTGTGTCCAAAACCGGGTTATTCATCTCTCTTATCCCAAGTCAAGGTGCATCAAGGATCATTCATACAAATGGCTCTCATCCCCAAGCAGAAATCATAAATCCCCAACTACATATCTTCAAAACAGGATCAGGCATCAGAGTCACGATGACCTGGAGATTTATTTTCTCAATCAAGATATTCCAAATGGCATAAACCATGTTCATACATCATATATCATAGTAAATTCATACATAACATACATACGCCTCATTGCATATGCATAACACTCTCATTCTTGTCAAAAATAAACATTACAATACATGCATCACGACATTGCATAAAATTAATGTTGCTTTTTCAGTCTATTCCTACAAATCAAATGAAAATTATCTCCTAGATATAGTGCAGAGATAATCAAGTCAACAATTTAATTTTGACACTCATTCAAGACAGAGATTTAGTTCTGACACTTAATTTTGGATATCTTCCTAAGATAGTTCAGAGATAATCAAGACCAAGATTTAATTCTGATACTTAATTTTGGATATCTTCCAAAGATAGTTCAAAGATAATCAAGACAGAGATTTAGTTCTGACACTTAATTTTGGATATCTTTCGAAGATAGTTTAGAGATAATCAAGACCAAAATTTAATTCTGATACTTAGTTCCAGATATTCTCCAGAGATAGTTCAGAGATAATCAAGATAGAGATTTAATTCTGATACTTAGTTCTGGGTATTCTCCAGAGATAGTTCAGAAATGATCAAGACCAAGACTTAATTCTGATACTTAGTTCCGGGTATTCTCCAGAGATGGTTCAGAGATAATCAAGACAGAGATTTAATTTTGATAATTATTTCCAAGTATTCTCCGAAGATAGTTCAGAGATAATCAATACATCGAGCCCAGATGTAGCCTAACGTACGGCTCATTCTGGTACTTATCAATACAAAGGATTCTATCTAACGTACGACTCATCCTAGGATGCAACCTGGCGTACGATGTAGTCTAAAACAACTATCAAACAAAGGACCCGGTCTAACGCACGACCCTTCCTTCAGCCTAACACACGGCTTTCGATACATCTACCGATGCAATTGGATCCGGTCTAATGCACGACCCATCATTCATCCTAACGCACGACTTTCCTGACATTTATCAAATGCAAAGTTGGATCCCTTCTAACGCACGACCCATCCTTCAGCCTAACGCACGGCTTTCCAAATATTTATCAAATACAAAATTGGATCCGGTCTAAGGCACGACCCATCCTTCAGCCTAACGCATGGCTTTCCAGACATCTAACAATGCAAATTGGACCCAGTCTAACGTACGAATCTTCCTAAAAGTATAGGCTAACGTACGAATTACTTTGACACTTATCAATACGATGGATTCAGTCTAACGTACGACTCATCCTAAGTATATCCTTTAGATACAGTCTAGCGTACGAAGTATTCTGATTCTCAAGTCTATCAAGCTAGATGGCACCTTTAAGCCCATCTTAATCAAATCTCAATACCCTGGATGGAATCTCTAAGCCCATATCCAAAAAAGTCCCTACACCAGCAAGGGCAAATTTCTTGGTATTCCAGTGTTCAATCCTCTTCCACCTTCACATTTCGATAGGCACACATGCCAATCTACATCCTTAGGTATAAGAAGATTGAACAGGGGAAGTTGTCATATCCTAAAATTTTCCCATAACATTTCAAGATATCTTGGCTCAAGCAGTCTCCTCAGGCTCATATGATATCCAATTGCAAGCATGTTCACTCTCCTCCTAAACAATAAGGACCAAAACTAGGGTTTTGTTTCTTTTCAAGAAAAATCAACTTCTGATACCTCAAGTGGACTTCATGGTCTCTCATATTCTTCAAAGGATCCTCACCTCAACTTTGAAGCTCTGATTCCTAAGATTGCTCAATCAACTGCTCAAACGATCAATAATTAACTGGTTGACCTAAAAGTCAAACTATGGTCAAACCACAGTCAAAACTTCTGATTTTTGGTCAACATCCTCATTAGAAAATATCATTCACCATTTGATCAAGGATTGATCATGGTTCATCAAAAAAGGATTGGAAATCAACAAATTCAAGAGTTTCTAAATTAGGGTTTTCATAGGAGAAAGTCAACTTAACATTGACCAGCCATAACTCCCACATGGAACATCAGAAATTTCCCATCTCAAGCTCATTTTGAAGGAAATTGAATTCTCTACAACTTTGTCTCTCACAAGCCAAGTCCAAAAATGCTTCATTTGAGAGATATGGATGAATACATTACAGGTCCTTCTAGAAGATCGCAAAAAAACAGTTTTTTTGTCAAAGCCCATATCATCAAGATAAAATCATCAAATGAAAAACAGCTTCTAGGAGATATTCCTTGTCAAAGTTGGACAATTTTGAGAGAAAAATGTGAAAAAAAAGGCTTCAAAATGGATTTCTTTGCAAAGAGGCCCAACTTTTTAGGATCCAATCTTGATCCTCAAGTTATCTAAGGCCCTAAATTTAGTTGCCACGAATTTTGGATTTTTAAATGATTTTATATGAATTTTTAATCATGTAAAAGTGATATTAATTTATAAAAATCATGTAAAATTCAAATATTTAATCAAGGGTCTCATTCCAATTTCATTCAATCACCATTTATACCATATATCCGATATAATTTCGTGCTAAATGAGATTGGTAAGAGAAGATTAAGATTGAGACCAAATTAGAAGGTTTTAAAAAAAAATTTCAATTAATTTCCAATCTTTGATTACAAGACATTTAGACAAGTTTTGTTACCCTATTTCATTGTGCTATAAGTACACAACACCACAAGCCAAAGATAAAAAAAAAATTGGGCGGAAATTCTGCCCCAAGAGTCCTAGAGCGATAGAAAAAAAAACGTGGACCAGTTGAAGGTTACAGACCAAATTTTCGATTGATTTAGGCAATTCCAAGCATCACACGACGTTCCCTGAAGCCTGTTGAAGATCTCTCGACCGTCACCAATCGTCAATCGCTCTTGAGGCACTACTGTGAAGCCACGGTTTGTTTTGAAAGTTTCTATTTCCAATTTACGTATATATGCATCATAAATTATATTTGGATGTACATTCATGCTGAGAATCATGTTGGCGAACTTTCTGTGCAAATTAATTGTTGTTTAAGTACAGGAATTGTGCGACACCATTGTTAGGTTTTGAAGCTCCAAAGTTAGGGCTTTTCGAGAGAGGCAAAATTGTTCCAAACCGATGTCACCAACATATTCAGACGGAGATTCCGAGTCGAACCATGATCTTACTTGATATTTATTTGATGTTTTTATGAGTGTGACATGTGTAGGTGTTCGGATATGTTCGTAATCGTAGCGAGATTCGTAGCTAAAAATGTCTGATTTCAAGGGATGAAGGAGATGGAGACGTGGTGGCCTACTGATGGTCTGATTCAAATCCATGGGCCCGCGCGTGTTTTATTTGAATGTTTTTTTATCTTGTATTTTGTATATATTGATACAGGAGTGGCTAGATGACAACAAGGCAAGCGCAGCGTAGGTGGCTGGTAGATTTTGATGATAACCCAAATACACACGTTCGAGCCCTGGCTCGTGTAGTTTTTTCTTTGTATTTTCTAGCTTGCAGATTCAATGCATATGGCCAAAGCGTGACCACAGTACACCCGTTTCTAATCATTACCAGATCGTTACCAACAGAGATCCAGGGGACAAAAGTGCTTGCTTACTGTGGATCCTCAGAGGCCAGTCTCACCCAATCTGACCTAAGTTTCTTATAATTTTTTTTTACATCAATGTTTTATTTTTTATTTTCTTATTTCTCTTCTAGTTATTTTTATTTATATCTCTTATTTAACTAATTAAAATTTTATTATAACAAATTATAATTATTTATTTTATCGAAAGTTCGAGTTTTCACAATTTTATTCATAATTGTTTTATTATTATTATTTAAAATTCAATATTATTTTCAAATAATTTTTTTTATCAATTAAATAATTAGGATTACATCCAATAATTATTTAATTGATATTTTGATTCGAACTCTCGATTTTTCTCCGTTAACTTTGGTAATATTTCAATTAGTTTATCATTTTATTAACCATGGTTAACTTGTGCCTTAATTAGGGTTTGTGAGGTTTGTCTTAGATAATTCATATACTAAACATGCCTCTTCTTTGTTACCAACTTTCAGGGTTAATCAAAAATCCTTCAGCCACGCGCCGTACCAGATCGAAAAGCTAAATCTTTAAATTTTTATTTAATTTAATATCATTTTACATTTATTTTTGCCTTATGGATTAAATTAGGGTTTGCTTCAACCGCTAATGAATTTGTAATACGCTCACCCCTATTATTTTCCTTTTAATTTTCAGAGTTGATCAGAGTTTGAGGAAAATCAAGGCATTCAAGATATATAAGTTAACTATTTATCCCTCTTATTCATGCTTTTATTTCCCTTTCCCCACAGGTGTTTATTGTAATAGCGTAGGACTTCATATTTTTTCTGCCTTTAATTTCTGCAATTTTAAACTGCGTGGTTAGTAACCCTAGGGAGTGATAAACCATGAATTGTACATAGATCACTAATTTACAAGATAAATATCATCGAAGTTAACCACGTGATTGTGCACCCACACACCTTTAGGGTAATCCCTCTTGTTGCCTTATACTGTTGCCTTATTGTTGCCTGTTGCCTATAATTGTACTAAATAGTCAAGTCCCTCGATTCCGAAGAAACCTAAAGAAAAGGTTGCCTTATTCAGTGATATCATCAATTTTGTCCCTCGAAGCTGCCTCGGTAAAACATGATGATTGTCCCAGTTGATAAGGTATCCTCGCATGATGCCCAAACAGAATGACTATTATATCCTTCCCTTAGACTACCTGCCCTCTTTATGGCAAGGGACAATCTTATGGCAAACGATATCTTGATGACCCTTAAACATCCAATTGAAAGACATCCTGCCCTCTCATGGTATGGATAGACTCTTTCACCCTGAAAAGCTAAAAGAACAAATTTCAAAACTTAGGGTAGTGGCTACTAATTGCTTGCTCTAAATTCAAAATCTTTTTCCCAATCTTTTCAAATCAAATTAAAAATGACTACGCTTATTTACAAGCTAAAGTTCTTATTCAAACTTTTTCTCAATTTTTTCAAACAATTCAAAAACAAGTGTGCTAAGCAATTAAGAGCTCATGGATAACCATGGATGCAAAGGGTGCCTTACACCTTCCCTTTGTATAACCTACCCCCCGAACTCAAAATCTTTCAAAAGGTCTTTCCTGTTCTTTTAGCCTTTCCAATTGGATAAAATAAAAGTCAATGGCGACTCTTGCTATCCACATATTTCAAATAAAGTCAGTTCACCGTATTACAGAACTGGCGACTCTGTTGGGGATGCTTTCGATTAAAAGAGGGGTTACCTTAAAGTTTAGGATTCACTTTAAATGTTTGTATTGTTTGCTTTATATTTGTGGGCCTGTTTGGGGTTTACTTGTGTGAAAGATCCTAACCCGGATCTGAGTACCTTATTATGTGCATCTTTCAAGGCTTCCAAACCTGTCTGTACCTTTAGCTTCAGAAATTCAAAATGTACACCAACAGAAAGTTCAAGGTTGGGGGTTTTGAAACTGGTGGAAGAAGAATCTCGGTTCGAAATGAAGTAGGGTTCAGGATCTCTATTAAGAGAAAACAAAGATTCTGCTTGATCCTCAGATTCTAGATTAACAAATGCAGGGTTAGGATGAGGTTTGAGAGTGAAATTACTAGCACGGAATAAATCCTTTAGAGAATCAGAATTTGGAGATTCTGAAGCAGCAGGATTATTATGTGCAGGGGAGGCAATAGGGTCATAATTAGCATGAGGAGGAGGTTGAGAAGTGGAGATATTTGAGTGAGAAGGAAAGAGGGTTTGAAGGGGTGCAATATCAAGGATAAGTTCATCAAAGGGATGGTCAGAAGAAGGATTGGTTTTGGGTAGAAGGAGGGGTGAGAACTTTGGTAGGTGAAGGTGATTTGGTGGAGGCTTTTTCTGGTTGGGATGGGTGCAGAAATTTTGTTGGTACAGATTTTGAACTACAAAAGTAACAGAAACAGGTTCAGAAATAGACACACCTTTAGATTTCTTTTGAGAATTTTCAGAATCAACTTCAATTCTTTTTCGCTTCTTCTCATACACAACCTTCAGCTTGCCTAAAACATTTTCTCTCTTCTTCTCAGCTTCCTTCTTTCTCTTCTTCTGCCTGATTAACTTCTTCAGTCTTCTCCCTTGCTTCTTCAACAGCCTTCTTTTTCTTCTTTTTCTTCTTCTTCTTATCTTTATTTTTCTTCTTATTCTCTACATCCTTCTCAACATTCTTCTCATCATCTTTCTTATTTTCTTTTTCAGACTTCTTATGCTTCTTTCTTTTCACAGCATCTATTTGTTCTTTACTCTCCTTTTCAACTAAAAGTTCTTTATTTACTTCTGTAACAATCTCTTCTACAACAACTTTTTCTTGACGTCTCTTCTCCTCACTGATAGAAGGAAGATCTAGCTTTCGCTTTGTTCTTCTTTCCTGGTGGGAGTCAACTTCTAGAATAACTTCTGATACTCCAGCCTTGGAAGTTGGAAGCCTTTGGAAACTAATCCCAGTAGGAGCATCTATACCACCACCTTCCTTGAGAACGTTAAGATAGTGAACCTTAACATCTGGTTGTTCATTTAGAAAGAACATCTCAAATTCAGCAAGAACTGGACCTCTTTTGTTTTTGACATTTGGATCTGGTTTGGGAGTAATACCAATAACTTGAACAAGACCCATTTTCTTCAAAGAAGTAGCGTTCAAGACACTTCCAATGATTGTATAGAGATCTTTGATTATTCCAGCATTTTCCAAATATTCAACAATCTTGGTTTGAACCAGAAGATTGGTAATAATCCTTCCAAAAGGAATAACAGGTCCTTTCTTCTTTGATTTTCTCTCATCTCGAGAGTCCTTTACACCATTCCATAAATGATTGAAAATGATGTAGGTAACATCAACCTTCTTCTGAGTACCAATACAATACATGATTTATTGTTGATTGTTGTTGATGAAGTCAGAAGAACTGGTTGATTTTCTGTGGTAGACACAACCTAAGAGAATCTTCGTCCATATCTTGTATATGTTCTTCAGATCCTTAACTTTTGTTGACTTCTTTCCATCAGTAAGGATTTCAGAATAAACTTTATCCCAATCAGTTCTGAAAGTTGCTTCAGTCTCTCCTTCATCGTTCATCAAGTCAAACAACATTCTCAATGTGTTTTCAGTGATGGAGACGAATCTTCCATGAACAAACGAAACAACTGCTTTAGGGATGACGAAATCATGAGCCCAGAACTCCTTCACTAGGTCTGGATAAACCGGTCCACAGAACTCAAGAAACAAAGATTGCCATCTTTAAAAAACCATGTTATCTTTGATACGGACTTAATGTTCTACCAGATTATCAACATCTACCATGAGTTCACAAATAACTTCCAACTGGTCTCGAGGGATCGAGCAAGTTATTTGAGGAATGAGTTCTTGTTCTTGTTCTTGTTGATGTTGTTGAGACAAAGAACCAGCAATTGATGATGAAGGAGCATCCATTGACACTTATCTGAGATTCTTGGTTTTTCGTTTAGGGTAAGAGAATAGGGCAAAAAGATTGCAGAAATGCATAAACAATGTAGAGAATGAGTGAGTAAAAGAGAGAATGATGTGATGAAGGTGGTATAAATAGACACGGATTTGAAAATAAATGAAATTAACTTCTGAGAATGAACAATTAAAAGATGTAGAAAATCAAATGCATTTAATGTTGAGTGATATTAGGGTAAAACTTGATATTTGAAATGATTTGCACAGTTACCTAGGGCGGCGTCTCATCAACTGCGCGCATGCTTGTCCAAATAGAGTGAACACGTGTTCAACTTCTGGAATAGCTGGTGACAGGTGTTTTGCTTTAAAAGAGATTCTGAATCAACTTAGACATATGAAACATTAGTAATAACAGAATCAGAATATCTAACTGATCAACATCAGAACTTCTTATAAGAAATTAAAATAGATCATTTCAAATCTAATCCATATATCAGAACTTCGTATCCTTTCATTTGGGGCATAAATCCATACTGATATTCTTCAGAATGAACTTAAACCTATCTTCAGCAAGGGGTTTTGTAAAGATATCAGCCCATTGATGGTCTGTATCAACAAAGTTTAAAGAGAGAACACCCTTCTGAACATAGTCCCTAATGAAATGATGTTTAGTCTCAATATGTTTAGCTTTGGAATGTAAGATTGGATTCCTAGATAAAAAGATAACAGAAGTATTATCAAAGAAGATAGGAATGTTACTCTCATATATCTGATAATCTTCTAGCTGACTCTTTATCCAGAGCATCTGTGTACTACATCCAGCAGCAGTAACATATTCTGCTTCTGTTGTAGAGAGGGCAATTGTAGCTTGCTTCTTGCTGTACCAGGAGATCTGGTGACTTCCAAGAAATTGACAACTTCCAGAAGTACTTTTCCTTTCAACTCTATCTCCAGCGTAATCAGCATCACAAAATCCTACTAAGTTGTATTCTTCAGATCTTCTGTAGACTAAACCAACATTAGTAGTACCTTTCAGATACCTTAGAATTCTCTTAACAGTTGTTAAGTGAGATTCTCTAAGATCTGATTGGAATCTTGCACACAGACAAACACTGAATAAAATATCAGATCTAGAAGCAGTAAGATATAGAAGAGATCCAATCATACCTGATAGGAAAATAGCAAGTGTACTATTTTGCCTCTGTAATAGTAAAGGGAAAATTACTCGAATGTCGAATCTCAAGGACAGCTTGATGATACAGAGTTTTATCAGTATTTTCAATTAAACAAAAAGTAATAGGGGTTTTGGTTAGCTTAGCTAATAAAGTAAATACGCAGAATAATAAAACGATGAACATAGATGAGTAGGTTGCTAGGGGTCGTTGAATGATTCTTCTTGTAACAACTATCCTTCTCAATGCAATAACATAGTTCACAATGGATTACTGGTTCTCAAGAATATCTAATCCTAAGGCCTTAGTGAAAAGATCTTTGACGTCACAACCTAATTACTATGTCCATAGATAATTATAATTATGACCAAGCATTCCAATCCCAAGAAGTTCCGGTAAAGATAAAAAATCCCTAGTCCTAGGTGATAACTATTATCCTATGTTCTTACTCAAGTCAATGAACAATTTGTTGTCCAGCTTAATTTATTCATACAAATTCATTATCCGTTTTTCCGACGGTTAAGGCATACAGAGCAGATGTAAAACAAAACAGTTATATGAAAACCAAATTGTTATTGCATCAAAGAAATACAGTTATCACATTCAGAATCAAGATCACCCCCCTAGAAATGGGGGGTTTAGCTACTCATAACAACAACAAAAACCATAGTGTAAATTGTAGACATTACAAATAAATGAAGGAAATCCAATCTTCAATGGCAAAAGCTCATAGAATTCTTCAATCCTTGCATAAAATCTGAGTTCTCCAGCCTTCTACAGTGTATTTTCGCTCACAAATTCGTCGCTCCCAAAATATGAGTTCTCTAGCCTTCTACAGTGCAGTTTCCACTCCCACAAGCGTGTGGGAACGCGTGTCAGCAGCAAATGTATTTTTCTACAAGTCACACGCGTCTTGGGAAGCATTTGGCCAGCATTATGACTTTTCTCTAGTTTTGCACTTTTTTACACTGATTTTCCCATTTCTTTCATCCGAGCCTACAAACACTTAAACACAAAACCAAAGCATAAAATGACGAATAATGAAATAAAACATAAAATAAAATACTAAAAGATAACTGAAAAACAACGGTAATTATATGTGTGAAAACCACTGATCAAACTCCCCCAAACTTAAATCTTTGCTTGACCTCAAGCGACAATTACAAGACTTAATGACCTTCAAAGCACATCGGTGTTCATACGTGAAATATCCGTTTGTATTGATCAAGAAACAGTTGGTACGACATTCACATGACGCGGCGAGTTTCTGCTGCAACAATAAACTTTAAGCTTCCCTTTTGGATACCTCTCCAACTATGCTTTGCACTTAAGTCTCTTTCCGATTTCCTCTTTCATTCAGACAATCAGATTAAGGCACTGCATTTCTTATAGTAATCATCACATGCATGAGACGAATCAAGGCTTTTTATTTTCTTTTTCTGGCACCAAACGAGCATCATTTGCTACTTCTTATCTACCGATGAAATTTTCAAACTTTGCAGTTATATATTGTCCTTTTGGACGACGTTTGGGGATCAACCTCCTTTAGGCTGAATAACTGGGTGAGGGTTACCCAACTTAGCGAGTCGTTGCCTTTTACCGTCTTTTCATCATTTGGTGCCAACTTTATATCCTTTATTTTTTCTCAACCAATCATCATGCATGTGAATCTCAGTTATGCTAGACTATATCAATAAACTACTCGAGGAGTACTTCTCAAGATACAAGTACTATGGTGCAAATATACACGTTGGACTCGTATTTCTTTTAGGGAACCAAGGGTGTTTAAACAAACCTCTTCTTGTCACATTATTCCGAACTTATTGTCCTCAAACAATCCTTCCTTCATCTCTATATACTATTCCCGATCACTCTTTTAGATCAAAACTCTTCAAAAATAAAAAATTCGGTCAAAATTTGGGACAAATATGATTCTGTAGGTCTTACACATATTATAGCAGCAATATAAATTAAAATGCAAAGAGTAAAACCTCCCCCAGACTTGAACGAAACATTGACCTCAATGTTTTAGAACAAGCCCGAGAGAGGTGACTCACAGAGGGTAATGCACTCCATAGCTTCCACTTGAAATGCCCATTTTATTTCCTGAAATAAAATAAACAATAAGACAAAGTAATTCTTAAAACCATGGGTTGCCTCCCACGAAGCGCTTCGTTTAACGTCGCATGGCTCGACAGTCCATTACCCTTTATTATGGAGGGTATTTCCTTTTCCAAACCTTGTTGCTTTTCACTTCCGCAACCACGAACTCATGAAGATGGAAAGCATGGACAACTTTTCTCTTCAATTAACTTTCCACTTTCTTCTTGACTTCCTTAGCCTTCTTAGGACTTTTGACAGCTACATAGGTTGGTTCCACTCGAGAGGCTATGCTTGAAACTTTTTCTTGGAGCTGTTCAGGCCTTTTGTCTTTTTCCTCACTTTCAGCCATATCCATAGAAGTTTGATTATTTACACCTGTCCTATGTTTCTTAACTCCTAACATCTTCAAGGTTACTTCTTCATCAAATGATTTCAGCGTTAGTGTCCCTTTTTCAATGTCAAAGTTGCAGCGGCCTGTCAACAAAAAGGGTCTCCCAAGAAGGATAGGAGTTTCTTCATCTTCCGGAATGTCCATGATGTGGAAGTCCACAGGGAATACAAACTTGTCAACCTCTACTAGTACATCTTCAGCTACCCCATATGATTTCTTGACGGTGTGATCCGCGAACCTTAACTTTTTCTTACTTTCCTTAACCTCTCCCAATTCAAGCTTTTTGAAAATAGATAGTGGCATTAAACTCACACTGGAACCAGAATCGATGAGTACCTTTTTGAACATTCTATTCTTGATAGTGCATGGTATCGCTACAGCTCCAGGGTCTTTCCTCTTGGTTGGGATCTTCCTTACTGACGAGACTATACCACACTTTTCAATTGCAATCTTTTGTTCTCCTTCAATTTATCTCTTTTTCGTCATTACCTCCTTCATAAATTTCTTTTACAAGGGCATATGTTCAAGTGCTTCGAATAAGGGTAGATTGACCTCTAACTTTTTGAACAAAGCCGTAAACTTCTCAAAGTCTTTTTCTTTTGAATCCTTCTTTGTCACTCTAGAAGGAAAGGGTAACTTGATTGCCGGTTTAGCTTCTTTCTTATTTTTCTCTTCAAGTGGCTTATCCCGTGGTATCACAATTTCAGGCTCTTTCACATTCTCATTTATCTCCAAATCTACCTCAATTACCATGGGGTCATCTATTTCCTCTTTTTCTTTTTCAGATTCTACCATTTTTTTGCTCGTTGTTGTAACTGCATTAATCTTCTCTTGGTCTTTCGGATTCTTCACAGTTGAGCTCGAAAAAGTACCTTGTGCCTGTAGAGTTAGCTGTTGTGCTATTTGACCCACTTGAGCTTCCAGATTTTTGATTGACGCTGTGGTGTTCCTGTGGTTGTTTCTTGTCTCTTCTTAAAACTGAGAGCATTGTCCAGCCAATCTCTCGATAGCTACTTCCCACTCCGCTTTCTGAGGGCTTTGTTGTTGTTGTTGATCTTTCCAAGCGAAGTTGGGATGATTCTTCCACCCACGATTATATGTGTTAGAATATGGATTATTTTGCCTCAAGAATTTGATTTCTTTGATTTGTTAGGGAGTAGTAACACAACAAAAAGTTTGATGAGGATCATTGCAAATTTCACAGATTACAGGTTGAGCTTGTTGCACTTGAGCCACCTGTTGTGTACCTATATCCATAGCCTTCAATCTCTTTTCAACTTCAGCCGCTATTGCATCTTCGACCCGAATTTTGTTGGTTTCTAACTTCAGATCAATTACTCCTTCTGGTTTGCTCTTACACCTGTCATACAATTCCAAATTCTCATTTGCAGCTATTGCTTCAATGATCTTGATGATACCAGAGGCTGTTGTGAAATTTGTTGATCCTCCAGCTACTGTGTCGATTAACTGCTTTGTCTTGATTCTGAGCCTGTTCACAAACATTTGCATTTGTTCAGTTTTGTCCATATTGTGTGTTGGACATGCCACCAAAGTCCTCTTGAACCTTTTATAAGCATCCCCCAAAGACTCACCCTCCTTTTGCTTGAAGTTCAGAATTTCATACCTTTTTCGTAGAAAGACTGACGCTGGAAAATATTCATTTAAGAAAGCTTTTTCCATCTCTCCCCACGATGTGATACTAGCTGCTGGTAGCGAATAGAACCAGTCTTCTGCCTCTTATGCTAGAGTAAAAGGGAACATCCTTAGTCTCTTCGCTTCTTCCGTATGAACATTAATTTTTAGAGTGGTGCTCATGGTTAAAAATCTCTGCAGATGCTTGTTTGTGTCTTCGTTAACCTTTCCGGTGAAAGGTTTCCTTTCAAGCTGATTGATGGTGCTTGGGTGTAGTTGAAAATTTGTAGCATTTACCGGTTGGTTGACAATTGTTTGTCTTCCCCCCGGTGTGTTTGCAGCACCATAGTCACCAAGGAGCCTCTCAAGAGGAGGAGGATTTTCACCCATGACTTCTTATTCACTTTCAGAATCTGAACCTGAATGAACTGAAACAATTTCCTCTTCAGAATCCAGATTAGCCAACTGAGCTTGTCTACGCCTTGCGTGCAAAGTTCTTTCAATTTCTGCGTAAAAAAATAAATTCAGTCGAGGCCTTACCTCACATACACTGATTAGACAAATATTAGAATTAGGAAAAATAAATAGTGCAGAAAATAAAACTTTAGTCGCAGAGCAACAAAATTCTAACAACGGCGCAAAAAACTTGGTAGGAAAATAGCAAGTGTGCTATTTTCCCTCTGTAATAATAAAGGGAAAATTCCCCGAATGTCGAATCTCAAGGACTGCTTAACGATACAGAATTTTATCAGTATTTTCAATTAAACAAAAAGTAATAGGGGTTTTGGTTGGTTTAGCTAATAAAGTAAATACGCAGAATAATAAAACGATGAACAGAGATGAGTAGGTTGCTAGGGGTCGGTGAATGATTCTTCTTGTAACAACTATCTTTCTCAATGCAATAACATAGTTTCACAATTGATTACCGGTTCTCAAGAATATCTAATCCTAAGGCCTTAGTGAAAAGATCTTTGACGTCACAACCTAATTACTATGTCCATAGATAATTATAATTATGATCAAGCATTCCAATACCAAGAATTTCCGGTTAAGATAAAATATCGCTAGTCCTAGGTGATAACTATTATCCTATGTTCTTACTCAAGTCAATGAACAATTTGCTGTCCAGCTTAATTTATTCATACAAATTCATTATCCGTTTTTCCGACGGTTAAGGCATACAGAGCAGATGTAAAACAAACCAATTATAGGAAAACCAAATTGTTATTGCATCAAAGATATACAGTTATCACATTCAGAATCAAGATCACCCCCTAGCAATGGGGGGTTTAGCTACTCATAACAACAACAAAAACCATAGTGTAAATTGTAGACATTACAGATAAATGAAGGAAATCCAATCTTCAATGGCAAAAGCTCATAGAATTCTTCAATCCTTGTATAAAATCTGAGTTCTCCAGCCTTCTACAGTGTATTTTCGCTCCCAAATTCATCGAACCCTTGTCCAAACATACTCTGGTCCTTTTATTTCTGCCAAACTAGGCTTTTCAGCAAGAAAGCCCAATTTTTCACGTGCACACGCGTGTGGGCACGCGTTTGGCAAGGGTGAAATGCGTCCTGGGACGCGTCTTGGCAGAGAGGTCATTTTCTTTTGCTTCTCTAGCTTCTAGGACACGTGTGGACACGCGTTAGATGGTCTGGCACGCGTCTGGACACGAGTCTGGGCAGGAGTGTGATTTTCTGGCTCCTTGCAGGTCATGGGACGCGTCTGGGGACGCGTTTGCTCAGCAGATTTCAGTTTCCACTCCCACACGCGTGTGGGAACGCGTGTCAGCAGCAAATGTATTTTTCTACAAGTCACACGCATCTAGGGACGCATTGGCCAGCATTATGACTTTTCTCCAATTTTCCACTTTTTTACACTGATTTTTCCCATTTCTTTCATCTGAGCCTACAAACACTTAAACACAAAACCAAAGCATAAAATGACGAATAATGAAATAAAACATAAAATAAAATACTAAAATATAACTGAAAAACAACGGTATTTATATGTGTGAAAACCACTGATCAATACCTCTGTAGAGCTTCTGATCTACCTTCTTACTTACCTCATCCTTACCTAGAACACACGTTAGATGCATAGGAGTTTTTGCTTCTTTGCTTATTCACATACTTGGTTTGATGAACGTAGGTTCCATCAGAAGTTTGATTGATCTGGATCCCAAGGAAATACTTGAGTTCTCCCATCATGCTCATTTCAAACTCAGCCTGCATAGACTTAGCAAACTCCTTCCAAGTGTAGAATTAGAGGTTCCAGAGATAATAGCATCAACATAAATTTGTAAAATTAAAATATCCTTTTTAAAGGTTTTACAAAAAAGAGTAGAATCCACTTGTCCTCTAGTAAAACCATTATCCAAAAGGAAAGAACTTAATCTTTCATACCAAGCTCTAGGAGCTTGCTTCAGGCTATATAATGATTTCTTAATTTGAAAACATGTTCTGGAGACTTAGAGTCCTCAAAACCAGGAGGTTGGTGGACATATACTTCCTCATCTATATAACCATTTAAAAAGGCACTCTTAACATCCATCTGATATAGAGTGATGTTATGTTGAGTGGCAAAAGAAATCAATAAGCGAATAGATTCTAACCTGGCCACTGGTGCAAAGGTTTCTATATAGTATGTGCCTTCTTGCTGAATATAGCCCTGAGAAACAAGTGTGGCTTTGTTTCTTACAACTTCTCCTTTTTCGCTTAGCTTGTTTCTGAAGATCCACTTGGTTCCAATGATGTTGAATCCTTTTGGTTTAGGAACAAGATCCCATATGTCATTCCTTGTAAACTGATTGAGTTCTTCTTGCATGGCTATCCAGTTAGCATCCTCTAGAGCTTGATCAACAGAAGTTGGCTCGATAAGAGATACTAGACCAAATTGACATTCTGCATTGTTCTTAAGGAATGATCTGGTTCTGATAGGATCTTCTTTCTTCCCAAGGATAACATATTTTGAGTGAGCAGAGGTGAGTCTAGAAGATCTTCTGATAGTTGGTTCTTCAGAAATTCTGAGATTTTCTAATGAAGCAACAATTGGATCTTCTGATACCTTGCTTCTGGGCTCTTCAGCTTTTGAGTTAGAGATTTCAATATCTGCAAAATTCTCAAACTACTTTGACTTTTCAAGACCAAGCTTATCATCAAATCTGATATTGATTGATTCTTCAACACTCAATGTTTCAGTATTGTATACTCTGTAGCCTTTTGAGCGTTCAGAATATTCAAGAAGGAAACACTTATGTGCCTTAGAATCAAACTTACTCAGATGATCCTTAGTGTTCATAATATTACATATACATCCAAAAGGATGAAAATAAGAAATGTTGGGCTTTCTGTTCTTCCACAATTCATAAGGAGTCTTATTAAAAATAGGTCTAATAGAGATCTATTCTGAATATAACATGCAATATTATTGCTTCTGCCCAGAAATGCTTAGCCATATTGGTGTCTTTGATCATGGTTATGGCCATTTCTTGTAGAATCCTATTCTTTCACTCTACAACTCCATTTTTCTGTGGAGTTCTAGGGCATGAGAAATCATGGGCAATACCATTTTCTTTGAAATAAATATCAAAGAATCGGTTCTCAAATTCGCCACCATGATCACTTCTGACCTTTATGATTTTACACACTTTCTCAGATTGGATCTGAGGGTAGAAGTCAAAGAATATTGTATGAGACTCATCCTTTTGTTTCAAGAACTTTACCCATGTCCATCGACTATAATCATCTACGATGACTAATCAATATTTCTTCCCTCTGACAGATGTTGTTTTGACTGGGCCAAACATATCAATGTGCAGAAGTTCTAGCGGCCTAGAGGAAGAAACAATATTCTTAGACTTGAATGCAGGTATGGAAAACTTCCCTTTCTGACATGCTTCACAAAGAGCATCTGATTTATATTTCAGATTAGGGAGTCCTCTAACTAGATTTAGTTTGTTAATTTGAGAAATATTTCTCAAACTAGCATGGCCTAATCTTCTGTGCCAGACCCATTGCTCTTCGCTAACAAATATAAGACAAGTTACCTTCTGATTCTTAAGATCTTGAAGATCAATCTTGTAAATGTTGTTCTTTCTCTTTCCTGTAAATAGGATTGAGCCATCCTTCTGACTTACTGCTTTGCAAGACTTATGATTGAAGATTATGTCATAACCATTGTCACTTAATTGACTTATGGACAATAAGTTATGGGCTAATCGATCTACAAGAAGTACATTAGTTATGGAAGGAGAGCCCAGATTCCAGGTACAATGACATGTTTTGCTTTGTCTTCTTTGCTGCCAAGGATATCTACAACAAAAATTATCTTCTCCTTAGGTACCCACATTTTCTTGGGTCCTTTCTTGTTAGTTTTCCTCAAGTTCTGATTGAATTTGGGTTTAGCATGATAAAAAACAGGAGGTACAACATGATATTCCTTAGGTTGAGCAACATGATATTTTCTATTTCGTGTCACATGCTTCTTAGTGTGTGTGATGTGAAAGCTTTTAGCATGTGAGGTGAGCCTAATATCATGGGAGTGGCCATACTTGAACTGATCATACAATGGCTTGTATGTGATTTTCATATCATCTACAGGTTCAAGTTTGTATGGGGTATCACCCTCATAACCTATGCCAAATATCTTGTTTCCACTTATAGCATATAACATAGAGGCAAGTTGACTTCTACCAATACCTCTATATAAGAACTTCCTGAAACTCAAGTCACATTCTTTAAGAATATTGTTCAAGCTTGGAATAGATTTTTCTGAACCAGAAGATGACTCAGCATCTTTGGATAGTGTTAAAACTTTTTCTTTTAGTTCCGAATTTTCTAATTCAAGCTTCTTTGTTTCAGATACAAAGAGCTCTTTCAGCTTTTTGTATTTGATACTAAGCTTAGCCTTGATTTCAAGAATTTCAGCTAAAATGGAAGCTAGCTCATCTCTAGATAGTTCAGAAAATACCTCTTCAGAGTCACAGTCTGATTCCGATGTAGATTCTGATTCAGCATCCACAGTAGCCATCAGCGCTATGTTGGCTTGCTCGTCTTCAGAGTCTGATTCTGATTCTGATGAATCTGAATCATCCCAAGTTGCCATAAGACCTTTCTTCTTCTGGAACTTCTTCTTAGGTTTCTCCCTCTGAAGCTTTGGACACTTATTCTTGTAATGTCCTGGCTCCTTGCACTCAAAGCACGTGACCTTCTTTTTGTCAGATTTTCTGACACCAGAAGATTCTCCTCTTTCAGGCTTTTTAGAACTTCTGAAGTTCTTGAACTTCCTTTGCTTACTCTTTTAGAGTTGGTTTACCCTTCTGGAGATCATGGACAGTTCATCTTCTTCTTCTTCTTCTGATTCTGATTCTTCAGAACCTTCTTCATCCGCATGAAAAGCGTTACTGCAATTTTTATTCAAAGATTTTAAAGAAATAGACTTACCTTTCTTTTGAGGTTCATTAGCATCCAACTCTATTTCATGACTCCTCAAAGCACTGATCAGCTCTTCCAAAGATACTTCATTCAGATTCTTTGCAATCTTGAATGCAGTCACCATTGGGCCCCATCTTCTAGGATAGCTTATGATGATCTTCTTGACGTGATCAGCCTTTGTATATCCATTGTCAAGCACTCTTAGTCTAGTAGTTAGAGTTTGAAATGTTGAGAACATTGTTTCAATGTTTTCATCGTCCTCTATCTTGAAGGCTTCATACTTCTGGATTAATGCAAGAGCTTCTGTCTCTTTGACTTGGGCATTTCCTTCGTGAGTCATCTTTAATGATTCAAAGATGTCGTGGGAAGTTTTCCTGTTTGACAGAATAGTCCTTGACTTATGATGATTTTTGAATTGTTTCTTTTGATCATCACTCATTTCTTGTCTTAACATCTTTGCTCCACTAGCATTTACTGGATGTTTGTAACCATCCACAAGCAAATCCCATAAATCACCATCTAGACCAAGAAAGTAACTTTCCAATCTATCTTTCCAGTATTCAAAGTTTTCACCATCAAATAATGGTGGTCTAGAATATCCATTTCCATTTCCATTATTTTGTTGATCATTTGAAGTAGATGTAATAGTAGGAGTAATAGCATCAACTATATTGACTTAGTGTTTTTCTCACCCTGAATCTTTTTCTAACAAGGTTAAGTGCTTGCACCTAGAATCGGTGCTCTAATGCCAATTGAAGGATAGAAAAACACTTAGAAGGGGGGGGGGTTGAATAAGTGACTTTAAAAACTCTTAAGATAAAAACAAATAACACAGTTATTTTTATGCTGGTTCGTTGTTAACGAAACTACTCCAGTCCACCCCCTTAGAGTGATTTACCTCAACTGAGAATTTAATCCACTAATCAATCTTGATTACAATGGTTTTCCACTTAGAAACACTCTAAGTCTTATAGAGTATACTGATCACACCTTGATCACTCTAGGAAATCAACACTTAGAAACTTCTAAGTCTTCTAGAGTTTACTAATCTCACTGATCACTCTAGAAACTTTTTACAAATCAATGTCAAATAAATGTTTACAAGAGTATTCAAATGCTTCTTAGAAAGCTATAATCACAACTGTGATATCTCTCTTAAGTTCTAAGCTTAAATCTCACTAAGATATTTCAAGTGAAGTGAGGTTGAAGATGAAGTTTGAGAGCTTTTGAATTTGACAACATTTCTGTATTTTTGCGCAAGAGTTGTGTATTCAACTTCTCATTAGAACTTCTATTTATAGGCGCTTGAGAAGATGACCATTGGGAGCATTTAATGCGTTGCGTGTTCCGTATAGCTCTGCATTTAATGTTTCACTCTTTTGTCAACTACCTCGAGCCTTGCTTTTACTGCTTCTACTGACTTTGCCTTTTGTAGCTTCTAACGTTCCTTTTTTCAGTCAGTATAGCCTGCCATCTTGTACTTGCTTCTGATCTGATGTTTGTAGATACATTGTTTGAATAATCAGAGTCGAACAGCTTGGTGCAGAGCATCTTCTTGTCTTCTGATCTAGAAGTGCTTTAGCGTGATACTATAAGAACTTCAGTGCTTCTGCTTCTGATCTCATGTTCTTCTGATGCTTCATAGACCATGTTCTGATTCTGCTTGACCATCTTCTGATGTCTTGCGAGAGCATGTTCTGATGATGCAATCTTGAACCTTCTGAGTCAGTGGTTCTGGCACTTAATTGTGCGTATCCTCATATAATTCCTGAATTGGAAAATGTAAAGGATTAGAGTACCACATTATCTTATAAAAAAATCATATACATTGTTATCATCAAAACAAGAATATTGATCAGAACAAATCTTGTTGTAACATCGGCAACTTGTGGGGTAACCAATTTAGATCTTGTAATGTCGATCGTCTCAGTACCTTGTGTAGTAACTGATTTAGATCTTGTAATGTTGATCGTCTCAGCACCGTGTGTAGCCACTGATTTAGATCTTGGAATGATGTTTGTGTACGAATGGTCTTAAAGATGCCATTAAGTGAGTTTGATAAGACTTTGTCGGAGACGGGCTTGTGGATACCGTCTGAAAGAGATATTTATCAGAAGTCTAGAGGGTGATGCTTTCAAAATATGCACCTGATAGGAATTTTCATAATGTCTGGGGTTCGAGCTTCCGGAATGTATATCTGATAAGAATGTTTCAGAAGTCTGGGGATCAAGCTTCCCGAATGTTCATCTGATTGGAACTTTCAGAATATCCGGGGTTCGAGCTTCCGGAATGTATATCTGATTGGAATGTTTCAGAAGTATGGGGGTCAAACTTCCAGAGTGTTCATCTGATTGGAACTTTCAGAATGTCCGGGGTTCGAGCTTCCGGATTATATATCTGATTGGAATGTTTCAGAAGTCTGGAGGTCAAGCTTCCAAAATGTTCATCTGATTGGAACTTTCAGAATGTCTGGGGTTCGAGCTTCCGGAATGTATATCTAATTGGAATGTTTTAGAAGTCTAGGGGTCAAACTTCCAGAATGTTCATCTGATTAGAACTTTCAGAATGTCCAGGGATCGATCTTCCGGAATGTATATTTGATTGGAGTGTTTCAGAGGTCTGGGGGTCTAACTTCCAGAATGTTCATCTGATTGGAACTTTCAGAATGTCCGGGGCTCGAGCTTCCGGAATGTATATCTGATAAGGTGTCTTCAAAATGTCTAGAGGGATATGCTTTCTAGAGTATATATCTGATAGAGATTGATTTGTTGATGGTATTTGTCTGACCGGTTGGTCGACCTGAAAGGCAAAGGCAGTTTTTATGCAATGTCATGATGCATGTATTATGTGATGAGTCTCTCAAAATAAATGAGAAACTTGCATGTTATGTATGAATTTATTATGAGGTACTGTATGCAATGTATGAATATGTTTATGATATATGATGTATGAACATGATTTATGCTATCTGGAGTATATTAATTATTTTTCTTGATTGAGAAAATAAATCTCTATATTGTTGTGATTTTGATGTCTGATCTTGTTTTGAAGATACTAAGCTGGGGATTTATGGTATTTCCTTGGGCATTAGAGCCATTTGAATGATTGATCCTTGATGCACCCTGACTGGGGATAAGAGAGATGAATAGACCCTGTTGGAGGAGGGGTTGAAGATATCTATTTGAAGATTACTTTGTGGGGATATGATCCTGTGACACTGGCTGTGTGGGAGGACGTGGATGCCTTGAACATTTCCCCAAGTGGTTATAGTAACTGTCATTCCTGGACTTGTATTGATTGGGACACAGCAATGAGTATTGATCGAAGTGTCAAATAGGCCTTGCATAGCTTTGCCCCAGCTATTAGGGAATTTGAAGAGATTTCTCTCGCGAGGACTTTATGAGATGTGTATTATGGATGAAATGCCCCCAGTAATCATAGACTTAGGACAATGCCCCATGTCGATTGGGAAGTAGCTTTATACCCACTTGGATGCATGCCCCTGATTATTTGGCATTCTTGAGAGATTCTCGGAATCTTGACCTGATTGCCCCAAATCGATTGGATAAACTTTGTCATGCCCCTTGTATACATAGGAGACGTTACTTCTGAAATGATTTCGTCTATCGAGATAACTTTTGGTCATTAGTTGTACCCTATGCAAATTCTTCCTGATGCTAACATTTGAAGTTATGTAGTAAAATATGTTTAATAATAAATTCATGAGATGCAATGCATATGTCTGTCTAGTTTTTTTTTGAAAAACATTAAAACACTCCTACAACGGTCAAGGGCTACTAAAGCGCTTTTTTTGGGCTACTAAAGCGCTCCCAAAGCCAGCGCTGTCGTAGGTAACAACAACGCTTTTCAAAGCGCTCTCGTAGCCCCTCCTATAGCAGCGCTTTTATCCAGAAAAGCGCTCTCGTATCCCCCTATAGCAGCGCTTTTTCCAGAAAGCGCTCTTGTACCCCCCCTATAGCAGCGCTTTTTCATGAAGTGCTTTCGTAGGTTGCGCATTTTTTTTATTTTTTATGTTTTTTTCATCTTAGGCAGCGCTTTTAGTTAGAAAGCGCTTTCTTAGGTGGGCCTTTAAGAGCGCTTTTAAAAGCGCTGTCGTTGCTAAGCGCAACATTTTAAAGTGCAACCTGTAATTTAAGCCTCTCAGTTCGACCTGTAATTTATTTTCAACCTGTAATATTTCGACCTGTAACATATTTTCAACCTGTAATATTTTCAACCATATGTAGGACAATATAATACCATTATATACCATGGATAAAGTACCATTATATACCAAAATAAAATATATATACCATGGATAAAATACCATTATATACCAAAATAAAATATATATACCATGGATAAAATACCATTATATACCAAAATAAACGATATACACCATTAATATAAGCCCGAAATTCGTGTCCTCTGCATAATCTCATGTTTACTAACAAATACATATATAACTAAATCTTCAACAGAATATAAGCCCAAAGAAAAAACACAATTTATTTATTGCGCTTCTTACTTTTTTCTGGCAGAATAGAACGTATACCTATTGGTAAAAAATGTTCCATTATAACATGGAAATCATGCGTCTTCAAACTCTTTAACTTGAGGTCTTTCATGGACACAAGTCTTCTAATATCTGATGAGTAGCCTTCTGAAACTTTAACTTCACTGAGGAACTTACATAATGTTTTCTTCTCCTTTCTAGATAGAGTGTAAACAGCAGGTGGAAGATATGTTCGTCTTCCTTTCCTCACGGGTCCCAATTCAGTTCTCATTCCCATGTTTACCATGTCCTTCCTTATGTTAAGGCCATCCTTAGACTTTCCTTGTATATTGAGTAACGTACCTATAACGCTGTCAAATACATTTTTTTCAATATGCATAACATCGAGGAAATGTCTTACGTACAACGACTTCCAATATGGAAGTTCAAAAAAAATTGACTTCTTCTTCCACCCACCCTTGACAAGTGAATGTACAAAAGGCTTGCCAAACTGAGTGCTCACATCTTTCACCTTTTCAAAAATTTGATCACCTGTCAAAATAGGCGGGGTTGTACGTTGTTCGGCCTTTCCATTGATTGCTTTTCTCCACCCACGGTAGTGATTATTAGAATTTAAGAATCTACGATGGCCGAGAAAGACATTCTTGTGACAAAGATCCAATCGTGTCGTATCGGTTTCATCTTCACAAACAGGACATGCTTTTTGACCTTTATTGCTGTACCCGGATAGATTTCAGTATGCTGGAAAATCGTTAATTGTTCCAAACAACATCGCCCTCAAGTTGAAACTTTCTTTCCTACACCCATCGTAAACCTCCACATCGTTCTCCCATAAAAACTTTAAATCTTCGATTAAGGCTGCCAAGTATACGTCTATGTCATTCCCTGGTTGTTTAGGCCCAGGAATTAGCATAGATAACATCATCTTTTTGGCTTCATACATTCGATTGGGAAGAACATTATCCTCTGGTAGCATATCTTCTTTCCTAAGGGCTAATAACTCTGTGAAACTTTTATCCGACCATCCATTGTCCGCCTTTAAGTTGTACAACTTTAACACCGCAGTCAATCTTGTGAATTTTGAACAACCATCATACAACGGTTTCTCTGCATCGCTTACCAACCTCTCGAACATTTTGGGACAATCCTCAAGATCTTCTTCAAGCGCTTCTGCAATCTCTTTGACTCGATCATAATCGTATGTGTCTGTGCAATCGTCGTTTGAAGCATACGTCGTATTACACCTCGAATCAACATTCCCGTTACTTTTCTCACCATGCAAACTCCAAACTATATAACTTCTATCAATTCCAAACCGTAGTAAATGCGATGCCAACTGATTCCCGTCAACCTTACCCCCATAACAGCAACCCATGCAAGGACACGCCATTCGAATCGGGTCTTTGCTATGCGCAACCGCAAACTTAACGAATTCCCATACCCCTTTCTCGTACTCTTTCGACATTCGGTTTGAATTCATCCATGTCTTAATTAAGCTAAACAAAAATGATCAAACTTTCACTCTTCACAAGTAACCCCTATAGCGAATTCAATTCACAAAGTTAGTAAGTTCATCACTTAACGATTAACGAAATTGACATCAAGAATATTTGAAATACTAACTTTCCTTTTAATTTACAATCACAACTATACAAATATTTTGTAGCCTATCTAAAACTCCGATAAATGCGTGAGATTCTCAACTGTTTAAATTTAAAACTGGGACAGCAACTACGCATGGCCGATTAACTTTCCAACATCCCACCCCATGGCCGATTAAATTTCCAACATCCCACCCCATGGCCGATTAACTATTCTACTTGTAAAAGATGGCGACATTTTGTGGCTTATTTGGAATACTTTCATTAAATAGTATGCCAAAGTTTTCATGTAATCAAAATAATAGTAGAACTTCAAAACTTATACTTTTATATAAAACCTCACGAAACATAGTTCCAATAAGTCAACAAAACCTGAAGCATAACAACCTAACTTAAGTATACTTAAGTATAGTTAAGAGCACAAACTTGAACTAAGGAGAAAGAAGAGTGGTGATATATTGGGAACAAGGTTAAGCAATTTTCTTCTAGAGATTCAGAATCTGCAGATACAAAGAGACAATCATAAGTCATCGTATAATAGAATACATTACTACTACCTTAGATACTTAATACAATTGAATAATATATGAATCTTGCTAAGATTGAAGAATGAAGTAGTTTATGTGTGTAAGTTAAGATTGAGAAACGAAACGGAAATAGTGGATAGAAGCATAGCTGAAAAGGAATAGAAAGAGTGCATTTCTATGTCAACATCATTACTTATATTTTTGAATGACAAATGATTATAATTAGTTGATGATAATTACATATCAATACCATTGTCATCTGAATAGATAATTGAATACTTAATGTCTTACAAATGGATGATAAATTTTTAGAAAATGAAAATGGATGATAAATTTAAATTTGATACATATACAATAAAATAAAAAACTATATCACATTTAATCTTTTCTTAGTTCAAGGAGAAATCTGCACACACGCACACAAACAATCATCTCAGCAATTTACAAATGAAGTCTATGAACAATATATAATTAACCTTCAATAAATTTCTGAAAAACAAGCTAGTCTATCACCTGGGAAAAATATCCTTGAAATGCAGTCCCATGTAGTTTTGCTGCTGCCAGAACAATTCCTCAAGCTAGTCTATGAACAATAAATAAACACCATAATATACATTTAATCATGAACTGTGAAATAGTATCCATGATTCAATTCTAAAACATGAACTGTGAAATCAACATTTTACAAAAGACTAAAACGTTTTGGTACTCCGATTAACAACCATGCCCCTGAGTTGAAGAGCGTCGGAGAAGAATAAGAAATATTTCTAGGGTTTCAGCGCCAGAGAAGAAGAAGAGGAACTGAGAGGGGAAAAATATACATATCGTGTCAATGCGATTTGTAGTTTGGAAGCATGATGGAGTAGGAGGCAATACGGAGTGGAGCTGAACGGCTATGCCCATGAGTCGAAGAGCGTCGGAGAAGAAGAAGAAATTTTGGGGTTTCAGCGTCGATAGAGAAGAAGAAGAGGAATTGAGGAACTGAGCAAAATGGGTTTTTGTTTTAATTTGTTTCTAAAAATTTAATTTTAAAATGACCTATGCCAGTGCTTTTCAAAAGCGCTTTTGTAGGGAACCTATACCAGCGTTTTTTTACCCAAAAGCGCCTTCGTAGATTACCTCTATAGCAGCGCTTTAAAAAGCGCTCTCATAATCCCCCCTTTAGCAGCGCTTTTGAAAAGCGCTCTCATAACCCTCCCTTTAGCAGTGCTTTTGGAAAGCGCTCTCATAGTCCCCCCTTTAAGAGCGCTTTCTTCTAATGTTTTTTAATTTTGTTTTTTGCGAAAGCCTACAACAACGCTTTTCTTAAAAGCGCTTTCGTAGCTATGCTGCTAAAAGACAAATTTGGCGTAGTATGTAAAAGCGTGATGTTTATAAAAATGTGATGTTTGTAAAACAAAATATCAACTCAGCATTTGTGGTAAACCTTAAGGAGTCATGATACCTTTTTGGTGACAGTATGCTTTCGAACTAACCATGCTTCAGTTAGGACTTTCAAGGGTTGTAATGTGGCTTGGTTCGCGGTTTAAGAAACAAATGATAATGGCTCAAAGTTTACTTGTACCCATCCCAATCTTCGTGATGTTCTTCGATCCTATGCTTAGTTAACTTTGCATTTAAGTTCTAGCAGGTCTTGAAGCTGTAACATTGACATTCGATGATGGTTAAAGTACTGGAAGTTTATTTGGACAGGCGGTCATCCCTTTCTGTAATATTTTCTTTTTGTAATATCTTCTTTTGTCGAGGATTTTTAGCAACCTCTTTTTGACCTTGATTTTGTTATCCCTAACTTTTGCCTGAACTGTTTATTTTGATATTACAGTCATCAGGATGTTTTGATTTTGATAAGTCTCCTTCATACGTTTTGACTAGACAATTTTTCTTTTTGATAGATGTTGACTGCCTGACTTAATGGTTACGGGAATCCATCATTAATTTTGTTGACAATGGCTAGTATAATTGAATTAACTGAGTAACTACCCTTCCCTAGGTTATGATTAAGGGTTTTAAATTGCACAAGAAAGAAAACTTCTAATCCTCAGGCTCAAAGGGGTTGACGAAGGATTAACATCCTTATATCTCCACTGTTTAGGAATTGAAATAATGCCTGTACATCGTCAGCATAGTCTGTTCAAAAACATTACTGTATAAGGTTGCAGTATCGTTTTCGTCATCCTCCCTCAAAAGGCTTATTGCTTAGCAGGAGTTGAATAACACAAACAAAATGCAAAGTGAAGACACAGTTTAAAATGAGTGATAGCGATATAATTTATTCAAGACAAACATATGCAATGCACGGATGATGATTATTAAAACAGATAATGTCTATCATAAGTCGAATGTTTAATCAAACATAATAGAAGTTACAAATGAAAGTAAAGCTAATGAGCCAATAGTCTATCCTTCTAGATATTAATCAGTCTTGTCATGATTAGGCATGGGAGCAGTGATCACTATAGGGGTCATAGGAGGATTGAACTCAATTTCACCAGCATCGACCATGTCTTGGATCTTATTCTTTAATGCCCAACAACTATTGGTGTCATGTCTAATGCTGTTGCAATGATAAGCACATCTCGCATTAGGGTTATATTGGTGAGACAAAGTGTTAGGATTTCGAGGAGGATCCCTCAAGGTAATTAGCCCTTCTTTCAACAATTGCTGTAACGCTTCAGCCAAAGTAATGTTGATCTTTGTGAATTGTCTTTTTGGCGCACTATGTTTACTTTGTTGTTGTAGTGCTGGCGTGGAGATCAGAACTCCCCCAACAGATTGGTTGCGTTCATTATGACTTTCATGGTTGTGTATAGCATCAGCCATATGAGGTTCCTCAGGTGAATTGAAATCAATGATCTTGTCCTCAATTAAGTCTTGAATCCTAGGCTTCAATGGTCCATAATCTTCGGTATCATGACCAGGACTGTTTGAATGATAAGCACATCTTGCATTATACTTGTACCCAGGAGCAGGATTGGTAGGAAATGAATATGGAGGCAATAGGGTTATCAAGTTTTGATTGAGCAGTTGTTGCAGAACTTGAGACAGCGGGATGTGCCACATAGTAAATGATCGCTTAGGTTTGGATTTCTGATTACCTTGACTACCCTGATGCTTATGTTGATCCTTCTCCTTCTAGATCAGAAGTGCCTTCAATTCTTCTTGCCCCTTGGCCAAGTTAAGGATCATCTTTTGGATCTGGTTATTCTGAGCCTGGAGATTTCTGACAGATTGCTCGAGATCCATTTGTGCTGAAATAAACAGCGAGAGAGGATGAGAGATCTATGGCGGAAACCTGTTATGCAATGTTATGAATGCAAATGCAATGTTTTCAAGGATCTTTAAAGAATTTAGTTTGCGACATTGTAATTGTAGCTTTGTTGAAGAACTTTCATTTTTGGTCTCTAAACGTCCTTCTATGAGAATAAAACTCACCATATCTAGTGGGTCATAGCCTCTGATTCGGGATACTTCTGAATTTGAAGGTATATGGCTAGAGGAAAATAAACCCGCTTGCCCCTTGATAGGTACTGAGTCTTTGAATTGGAAGGTATGTGGCCAGAGGAAAATAAATCTGCTTGCCCCTTGATAGGTACTGAGTCTCTGAATTGGAAGGTATGTGGCCAGAGGAAAACAAATCCTCTTGCCCCTTGATAGCAATTTAATCCTTGATAAGATCACCTGAAATTGTGCGCCCTAAATCCCTAAGATCCTTAAAAGGGTTAGTTAACATGCTATGCTCATGATGTCATGGTGTCATGCAAATGTTCTGCATTAAGCAAAAGCATAAGGTAGTAAGGACGGATGACTCCTAAAAACAAATCCTGCAAGGAAATCAAAGGGTTAGTAGCAAACACAAACAAATCACACAAGTGTCCTTAGGTTTAAAGGCTTGCGTGAAGTTTGACCAGGAGACTACCCTTCCCCAATAGGTACTTCTAAGGATAAGAGTGATTTCAGCAGCGGGTTCTACCAGTTACTCAGAATTGTCAGCCCCTCTAAAGCACCCTCGAACATGGTACATGCATACCACGCAATGATAATTTAAGAGAAAACCTATCTGAGTTGTAGTGTCGGGTCGCGACCATAACTTGACATGCATCAACAATAGCCCTCCCACTACGTTTTTAAAAGTCAGGACGGGTTAAAGGTGACTAAAGGTCCTTGAGCTCCAACGCACCCAAAGATACATACGTAAACCTCTCTCATGCAAAAGAGGTACATAATAACTAGTGAAGGCCTAACTCAAGCGCGAACTCTCATATTGACCAATCCCAAGCATGCACAAGGGAGGTCTCCATGACTATGCCGCTCCAATCTCAAGTGTACTTGAATCCGGGTATAGGATTCGTCCTTCATTTAATTTCCAAGCAACCTTTAAATTAAAGCAAGCAAAACAAACAGTTGAAAACATTAAAGTGATCCTAAAATTTAAGGTAACCTCTCTTTTTTAATCAAAATCCCCAGCAGAGTCGCCAGTTCTGTAATGCGGTGGGAGAACTTACTTTTTTAAATGTTGCGGATAGCAAGAGTCGCCACCGACTTTTATTTTATCCAATATATAGAAAGTCTAAAAGAACAGGAAAAGACCTTTTAAAAAGATTTTGAGTTCGGGGGGTAGGTTATACAAAGGGAAGGTGTAAGCACCCTTTGTATCCATGGTTATCCATGGGCTCTTAATTGCTTAGCTCACTTTTATTTTTCAAAATGATTGAAGTGTAGTGTGTGAATAGTAAAAACTTTGTTAAGGACTTTAGCTTGTAAATAAGCGTAGCCTTGTTTTTGAAAGTATTTGAAAATGAGTGGGAAAAAGAGTTTTGAATTTGGAAAGAGTAAGCAATCAGGAGCACCTACCTTAAGTCAGAAAAAATGTTCTTTTAGCTTTTCGGTTTGAAAAGGCTATCCATACCACGAGAGGGTAGGTCCTTTCATTGGATGTTAAGGGTCATCGAGAAATTATCGTTCGCCATTAAACCGTCCCTACCATATAGAGGGTAGGTAGTCCCGGGGAAGGATAGAATAGTCATTTAATCATTAGGCAACCCGCGAGGATACCTTAGCAATTGGGACAATCGTCATTACCGAGGCAACATCGAGGGACAAGATCATTTACTGTTAAGGCAACTTTGAAGGGGCTGTGATCTTATGATGATGAACTGAGAGTAACATTTGTTTTGCTTAGGTATCCTCGTATTCGAGGGACTTGACTATTTTAGAATCATAATTAAAAGGCAATAAGAAGCATAAGAAGGGTTACCTCAAAGGTGTGTGGGTGCAACAATTATGTAATTCTGATTCAATTACATTATCTTGTAAATTAGTGATCTAGATTCAGTTATAGTCTTGCCATTCCCTATTATTACTAACCACGCAATTAATATCATGCAGAAAAATAAAGTGCGGAAATTAAAAGTTCCTACGCTATTACAAGGCTTCGGGGAGGGGAGTTACATAACCAAAACGGAAGAGACAGAAAATAAATGCAGAAAATAAACCTACAGCTATTACAAGGCTTTAGGGAAGTTACATAATAATTAATAAAATATGCGGAAAATAAGCCTAATTATTATTACAACCCTTAGCAGTTACAAATTATGAAAAACTATGAAGAAATAAAATATGGGAATAAAAATCCTAATTACTATTACAAACCAGGAGCAGTTACATAAATTATAAAACAAATTACATGAGAAAGTAAATAGCGGACGAATTGAGAAATCGAGAAAATATTTGAAGAAGAGGATGAAAAAGATTTGATGTTTAGAAAAATATTTTAAGTTAATGTTAATTGAATCCTAAATTAAATTATGAATATCCTAAATCTAATCAATTATTGAAGAATTTATCTAATTATTAAATCAAATCAAATTAAATCTAATATAATTGAATTTTAAATAGAAATTTAGTCTTAATTAAAAAATCTAATCTAATCCTAATTATAGTCAACTGAAATAAATGTTAAGACAATCAAATCAAATTAACTATTAAAACTAAATGTTTTTTGTGATTTTATGATTTTATGGAAATTAAATGAATTAAACAAAAAGGTGAAAGAAAAAATAAATAGTCTAAACCCTAATCCTAGTCCTACTTAGTTATGGGTTGATTTTAATTATGTGGTTAAATAAAGAAAATTGTAGAGAAAGAAGAAAGAAAAAAATTTGACAAAAAGAAAGGGTAAACCTTGGGGTCGAACCCGAGTTAGGAAGGTGATTGGCGCTTGTATGCCACCAGCTGTGCCATCGTGCTTTTGGTGTTAGTGGACGGATCGCCGGCGGTTAAGGCGTGAAAGAGTGATGCGGATCCGGTTGATTCAGTGGTTCTGACTGAGTTCCACTTCTCTTTTGTTTTCCTCTTCTACGTCTTTGGTAGATTATTTTCTATGTGATTTCATATTCTTCCCCATATGTATTCTCTATTCTCCATTCACACAAACAAAATCAAATCAAAAGAAAACAACACTTTCAGAACAACAATCATGGCCATAAATTGAACCAATAAAAAGCTAACAAAAATAAAAAATAAACAACACCACCTGAGGGCTTCGATGGCGGTTTGTGGAGGAAAGATGCACGTTGAACCACTCGGTTCTACGGTCAGAGGAAGATGTCAGTTCTTGAGTTTCTTTTTGAAAGTGTTCTTGATGTTCTTGAACAAGGTATGAAGTTGTTATGGTATTCATGAGACAGGGATGTTTGATCTTAGAGAGAAGGAGGAGAAAATAATTTTTGTGTTTGTGAGAAGAGAGAGTGAGAATAAGGGTTAGAAAGTTGTTGTGAATGCCTAATGTGTAAAAATTAGTGATATTTATAGTGTAACTTAGGTCAACAAATATGGAATAAAAAAAACTCAAATATTAACTATTTATTAAAAGCTTAAATAAAAAATAATTTGATTGTGATCTTTTAAATGATTAACTAGTATTATCTTTAAAAGATCTTTACTTGTTACCCAAGTTGTGAAAGTGTTAAAAATAGAACAAATAAAATTAAAAAACTTCCTTTTTTGGATTTTTTGAATATTTTATGATTTTTGGTAATTTTTTTGACTAAAAAATGCATAAAAGTGAAAATTGACTATTTTAAAAAATGCCTATTTAATTAGTGCAAAAATTACATTAAAATAATTAAAAAAATGCAATTTTTATGATTTTTGAATAATGGAAATAAAGTTAGAATTAAAATTAGAAAACAAATATAAAAGGAGAAATGTTAGAAGTGAGATTCAAGCCCGGGACTTCTCGCTCATGTACCTTTTAACCTCAAATCCTTACCAACTGTGCTACGTCACTTATTCGAAATAAAATGACATTTGCAAATGTATGAGGGCAAATTTTGGGGTATGACAAAAAGTATCGGTGATCTTGGAGATGTAAGTACCGTTGGGGGATTAGGTCTCTGTTGGGAAGAGATTATTCGAATATAGCTTCTTGAGGATTACTCTATGGGGATTGATGACCCGAGCATTATCTCATTTATTTTAATAACTGGTTTCCTGAGAGAGTGTCTCTGCATAGCTTTGCCCCAGCCAGTATGGACTTTTGAAGATATTCGCCTCGTGAGGACCTTCTGAGATATATACTATGGGTGACTTACCCCAGTATCATCCACTTTAGTAATACTGCCCCTGATTGATTGGGAAGTATTTTCAGACATATTTGAGTGAATGCCCCTGATTGTTCGATGCTTTGGAGAGATTATTCGAATCTTGACCTGATTGCCCCGGATCAATTGGACAAAACATGTCATGCCCCTTATATACATTGGCTTCTAACCAATTGAGTCAGGTGTAGGAGATACTACTTATGAAGTGGTTTTGTCTGCCGGAAGAACTCTTAGTCATTAGTCATACCCTGTGCAGATTCTTTCTAATGCTAAACATTTGAAAGTATGTAGAAGAACTTGTTTTAATAATGAAAATCATGAGATGCGATGCATATGTCTGTCTTGAAGTTTTGAAAAACACTTTAATAGAACAAGAGGTTTAAGAGCGTGACATTTGTAAAAACGTGATATCAACTCATCATTTATGGTAAACCTTAAGGAGTCAGGATACCTTTTAGGTAACAATATGCTTTCGGACTAACCATGCTTCAATTAGGACTTTTAAGGATTGTAACATGGTCTAGTTCATGGTTTAAGAAACAAAGGATATTGGCTCGAAGTATATTTGTACCCAACCCAATCTCCGTGATATTCTTCGGTCCTATGCTCAGTTAACTTTACGTTTAAGTCCTAGTAGAGCTTGAAGTCGTTACACCGACATTTGGTGATAGTTAAAGCACCAGAAGTTTATTTAGACAGGTGGTCATCCCTTTTGTAATATTTTTTACTGAGGATTTATAGTGACCACTTTTTTTTGGTTTTGTTATCCCTAACTTTTTCCTGAACTGTTTATTTTGAGATTACAGTCAGCGCGATACCCCAGTTCCACTTAAGTCTCCTTCATAGGTTTTGACTTAGCGGGTTTTTATTGTTTCTTTACTATGTTTTTTCCTTTTTTTTTTGCAAGGTAGTGACTGACTGCCTGTCTTGACGATTACGAAGAACCATCCACGATTATGTGAGAACAAGGTGATATGGCTGAGTTAATTGAGTAACTACCCTGCCCCTGGTTATGTTCAAAGGTTTAAATTTGTATGAGAAGGAAAACTCCTACTTCTTAGGCTTAAAGGGGTTGACGAGGGATTAACATCCTTTTATCTCCACTGCTTAGGAATTGAAACAATGTATGTACATCGTCAGCACAGTCTATTCAAAAGCATACTGTATGAGGTTGCGGTATCAGTTTCGTCATCCTCCCTCAAAAGGCATACCGCTTAGCAGGAGTCGAATATCAAAAAAACAAAGTAAAAGCAAATTTTTAACAAAAAGAGAAGAAATAATTCCAGACAAACATATGCAATGCATTAGTGATGATTATTAAAAAAATTAATGTCTATCATAAGTCAAATGTTTAAACAAACAAAACAGAAATTTCAAATGAAAGTAAATATAATGATCCAAAAGTCCATCCTTCTAGGCATCCACAATATTAGCAATCTTATTGTGATTAGGCATGGGAGAAGTGATCACGTTAGGGGTCGCAGGAGAGTTAAACTCAATTTCTCCAGCATCAATCATATCCTAGATCTTGTTCTTCAACGGCCAAAAATTATTTGTATCATGTCCAGGACTGTTGGAATGGTACGCGCACCTCACATTGGGTTTATAACTAAGAGCAGAGGTGTTAGGATTCTTAGGAGGGTCCCTCAGAGTAATCAACTCTGCCTTCAACAGATGCTGTAATGCCTGAGCCAGTGGCATATTGATCTTTGTGAATTATCTTCGGGGTACCTCCTGCTTACGCTGACTGCCTTGTTGTTGTATCGGCGCTTGATTAGAGACCAAGACTGCTCCAACAATGTTGGGTTTATTCTTCCCATTGTACACCTTTTTTTGGGTATTAGAAGATGTAACCACTTGAATCTTCCCACTTCGGATACCACTTTCAACACGTTCCCTAGTCAATATTAGGTCAGTGAAACCAAATGAAGAACTCCCCAGCAAATGACTATAAAATGGACCAGTCAGTGTACTCATAAACATATCTACCAACTCTCTGTCAGCCAAATGAGGTTGAACTCTGCCAGCCAAGTCTTTCCACTTCTAAGCGTACTCCTTGAAGCTTTCTTTCGGTCCCATTGACAGGCTTTGTAGTTGCATGCGGGTTGGTGCGAGATCAACATTGTATTGGTATTGCTTGTAGAAAGAAGCTGCCAAATTTTCCCAGGTATGAATGTTGGTACCTTCTAGTTGATAGTACCATTCCAGTTGCATTCCTCTCAGACTTTCTTGAAAGAAATGGATCCAGAGCTTCTTGTCAGTAGTGTGAGGTTGAAACTTCCTCACATAGGATCTCAGATGCATCTTAGGATAAAACACACCATCATATTTAGCAAAGGTTGGAGTTTTGAATTTGGGAGGGATTACAACCCCTGAGATGAGTCCCATTTCCTCAAAATCCACGCTAGGTACTTTCTGAATCTCCATAGCTTTAATGCGTTCTTCCAGCAACTTGTATTTGTCATCAGGATATTCATCCTCATAGTAGTAATCCTCTTCTTTCTCAAAGGACTTAACAAAATCATGGTTACTTTTCACATTAATTTTGATACTAGCATCATCATCTTGTTCATTGTCATTGTCCTCAGGGATCTCAACGTCTTTGGTTTTCTAGTTGGGCCTCTGAATCTTTCCCTATGTTGAGAACATCCACAGGTCTTCTAGGCTTCTTATCCTTCTTGGTTAATAGGATTTTCAGCTCGTCTTGCCCCTTGGATAAATTCAGAATCAAAGGTTGGAACTGGGCATTCTGAGCCTGAAGGTCTTTGACCGATTGTTCGAGATCCATTTTTGCTGAAATAAACAGTGAGAGAAGATGAGAAACCTGTTGCGGAAACAAGTTATGCTATGTTATGATATGCATATGCAATGTTTTCAAGGATCCTTAAGAAATTTAGTTTGCGACATTGAAATGTAGTTGAAGCTTTGTTGAAGACTTTAGCTTTCATTTTTGGACGTCCTTCTATAATAATCAAGCTCACCATGTCAAGTGGGTCATAGCCTCTGAATTTGAGGGCATATGGCTAGGGGAAAATAATTCCTCTTGCCCCTTGATAGGTACCGTACTTCTGAACTGGAAGACATCTGGCTAGAGGAAAACAAATCCTCTTTCCTCTTGATAGGAATTCAGTCCTTGATAATGGCACCTGAAATTGTGCGCCCTAAATTCCTAAGATCCTTGGAAGGGTTAGTTAACATGCTATGTTATGATGACATGATGTTATGCAAATGTTATGCGTTAGGCAAAAAGCATAAGGTAGTATGGACAAGTAAGTCCTACAAACAAAACATGAGAAGAAATCAAGTGGTTAGATAACAATCAAGTCACACAAATATCCTTAGGTTTAAAGGCTTGCATGAAGTCTGATCAGGTGACTACCCTTCCCAAAGGTACTTCTAAAGATAAAGATGAAATTAGTAACTAGGTTCTAAAAAGTTACTCAGAATTGTCAGCCCCTCTAAAGGTACCCTTGAACATGATACATTCATACCATGCAATGATACCTTACGTGAGAACCTATCTGAGTTGTAGTATCGGGTCACGACTATAACTCAACATGCATCAAGAGTAATCCTCCCACTACGTTCCTAAAATCCAAGATGGGTTAAAGGGTAACTCAAGGCCCTTAAGCTCCGACTCACCCAAGGTATATACATAAACCTCTCTCATGCAAGAGAAGTACGCACATAACCATAGAGGCCTAACTTAAGCGTGAACTCTCATATTGACCGATCCCAGGCATGCACGAGGGAGGTCACCATGACTATGCCACTTCCTATCTTAAGGTGCACTCGAATCCGCGTATAGGATTCATCTTCCATTCAAATGCCTAAAACAATCTTGAAAGGTAAAACAATCAAAACAAACAAATTAGTATTAAAGTGAACTAAGCTCTAAGGTAACCCCTCATTTAAATATTCCCCGGTAGAGTCGCCAGTTCTGTAATACGGTGGGAGAACTGACTTTTAAAATGTGCGGATAGCAAGAGTTGCCACCGACTTTTATTTTATCCACTTAGGAAAGGCAAAATGAACAGGAAAGACCTTTGAAATTTTTTGATTTCAGGGGTAGGTTATACAAAGGGAAGGTGTAAGCACCCTTTGTATCCATGGGCTCTTAATTGCTTATCTCACTTTGATTTGTTTTAAATTGTTTGAAAGCCCGATGTGTATTTAAAAAACACATTTTGAAAAGAGCTTTAACTTTGTAATGATCTTTGTACGGATGTATACAAGTATAGTCTTTAAAAATAGTTTTGAAAAGGAGGTGTGAAAATCATTTTGTTTGAATTGCTTGTGAGCAAGCAATTAAGAGCTACCTACCCTAAGTTTAATGTATTTCTTGTTCTTTAAGTCTTTCGTTAAGGAAAGAGACTATCCACACCATTAGTTAGTGGGAAGTCCTTTCATTGGATGTATTCGGGACATCGAGGGTCATCGCATGGTCATAGGGCTTTCCATACCATAAAGAGGGTAGGAATTTTATGCATTGGATGAGAATAGTCATACAGGAAACAAGTAAGGATACCTTAGCAATCGAAGGGACTATCAACAGTTATCGAGGGACAAGATCATTTATATCGTAGGCAACTCGAAGGGACTATGATGTTTATGATGATTTTTGAATCGAAGGCAACAGGCTGAGGTATCCCTACTTTCGAGGGACTTGACTATTTAATCGAAAGGCAGCATAAGAGATATTACCTTAAAGGTGAGTGTGTGAGCAAAAATTGATTGATTAATTTAATCTTGAAAATTAGGGTTATTCTAGGTTGATTTTAGTCTTGCCATACAATCCTATTAACTTCTAAAAGTTATATCAGCAGAAAATAAACCTACAACTATTACAAGGCTTTGGGGCAGTTACATAATAGAAATTGCGCAAAAAATAATTCGAATTATTATTACAACCTCTGAACAGATACAAAAATAAGACAGGATAAACTCAAGGAATCGAGAAGTAAATATGAAGGAGGAGAGAATAGAAAATAAAAATAAAAGGGTTAAAGAAAAAACCTATATTGCAAATCATAAATAAACACAATTAATTATTGGTTAGAAACCTAATTAATTAAGTTTAGTAAAAAACCCTAGTGGGTAAAAACCTAAAAACAGTTAATGGGCAACACCTACCTAACACACGCCTTAGGGTTTCTAGGATTTTATATGGTTTTTGAAGTTAAGGCTAAACCTAATTGTACACCTAAAATTAATTAATTATTGATTAGAAATCTAATTAATTAAGTCAGTGAAAAACCTAATCCTGAATAAATTAAACCTAAATATTTAATTACTAAATTATTAAATTAATTAACCTAATTAAAATTATAAACCTAATTATTTAACCTAAAATTAATTGATTATTATTAAATTAATTAACCTAATTTAAATTATTAAATAAAAACCTAAATTAAAATTATAAAATAAAAACCTAAATTAAATCTAAGTTAAAACCTAAATAAAAAAATATGTGTAGTAAAAAAAGAAAACAAAAAGAAAAAGGTTTATATAAATAAAAATAAAAAAATTTGGAAAACCTGGCGCGTGATCCTATGTGGCACGCTTCTGATGGACCTCGGTGCACCTGCGTATCCAGGAACGTTGGATCTAGTGAGTGGATGATCAGACGACTGGAGAACAAGGGTGCGTCGTACATCCGTAAGCGAGAAGCACCTGATCATTAAGGAAACACACGCGCTAACGTTTTTGAATCGGGCCAATCACGAAGCGCCACAACGTCGTCTCCTACCTTGCGCCGGTCTCCTTTGCCTCTAGCCCTTTACCTATGGATTTGTTCATAGCTACAACACCTGCAAATCACAAACAACCAATTTTGGCTAAATCGTAAAACTCTAAATTGAAGCTTTAAAACCTAACAATGGTGGATTCGTGTACCTTCATTCAAACTCCACCAAACTATCCAGAAAGCTTGCAAATGTGATTAGAAACACAAATATGCAATCAAAACACATGTATGATGCATAAATTATACGAATCGATTCTAAATAGAAAGTGACAAACTGTGACAAACTGTGTGCGATTCTGAGTGCTTCAGCCTTGAGGACTGATTGGAACTCCTTCAATGATGTCTCAAGAACGTATTTGGATCCTCAAAACGCCTTGAATCAAGCCCTAACTTAAAAAACCACTTTGACTTTCTTTTAGTTTTTTAAAGAATGGTTAGGGTTCTTGGAGGCCAGAAATTCGTCTCTTGAGCATCTGAATCAATTGTGTACTTATAGAGGAATGAATTAGGGTAACAATTTTGGACTGAATCTCTTTGAATCCATGACTGGGAAATTGATTGGAATATGGCTTCAAAGCCTTCTAAATTTGTCCAAATATGATCTCAATCTTTGCAAACTTGAGGAGCACAAAATTCTATCAAATATATTGCCTAATTGATAATCTGATTGGAATTCTCTCTCAAATTAAATCTTTGCTCACTATCTTAAATATTTGATTTATATTATATTTTAAATGAATAAAATTCAATATAAGATCAAATAATCATCAAAAATTTGTGGCCTTGGGATTTGATCTCTTTGATGACTTGAGGAACAAGATTGTATCATAAAATATTGGACCCTTTTGCAAGATAATTCATGTTAGCCCTTATTTGCTTCATGTGTTTCTTCAAAAATTTGCCAACTTCAACAAGTTATAACTCATTCAATATTTAACATATAAAGGTGTTCTAGGTATTTTTGGAAAGCCCAAGATGTCTTCTATAAGTCCCTTTGGAACCTTTTTGGTATTTGGAGATTTCATATTGATGATATTGGCTTTGACAAAAACTGCTTTTGGTTGACTTCCAAAGTGACATGTAATGTTTTGGCTCATATCCCCCAAATGAAGCATTTTTGGCCTTGCTCTTTGAGAGACAAAATTGTAGAGAATTGAATTTCCTTCAAAATGAGCTTTGGTTGGAAAATTTATAATGAACCATGTGAAAGTTATGGCTGGTCAAAGTTCAGTTGACTTTTAGTTCAAAAACCCTAATTTAGAAACTCACTTTTGTTGATTTATGAACTTTACTTGATGAATCATGATCAACCCTTGATCAAATGATGGATGTAACTTAAAAATATTTATGTTGACCAATAATCATAAGTTTTGACTGTATGTTGACCATAATTGACTTTTAAGTCAAACTAATCGACTGTTGACTATTTGAACATTTGACTGAGCAAACTTATGAACTAAAACTTGAAACTTGTCATGGAGGTAATTTCAATAATAATAGACCATATGAAACTCATTTGAGTCCTTGATACATCCATTTCCCTAAAGAAATCTAAAACCCTAGTTTGAGACTCATGGATTCGGAGAAGATTTGCATAATCAATCCTTGAGATGTCTTGAGCTATGGATGATCGGTTAAGCTTGAACATTGAAATATGGAGGGAAAATTTTGGGGTATGACACATGGTTCTTAATTGATGTTTAGCAAGATGTTGAAACATCTTGACCAACTGTCGTAGCATGTTTAGCTGTTATGTGTTTTGATAGATGTTCTGTGAGATGTTGTGACATCCTACACCAGAACATCTTGACAGTTTAGATTGGTTTTTTATCCTTGAAAGATTTGATTGAAAAATATGAGAATTTGGAATATTCAAATACTCATTACAGGCGCAAGAAATCAAGGAATGTATAGGACAAATGCATATTTGTTTTGGTTTTTTAAAAAAGAATCTTTGTGATTTCTTTCAGAAAACAAAGATCGATTCAATTTAATTTTTTCCTATCATACCCCAAATTTGTCCTACCCTTTAATTTCTAACTGGCTCAGGCTTTGCATTTCATCTGCATACCTTCCATTAGGTCATCTAACACATCATATATTATTAATCAATAAATTTGACTTGGGAACAAAGGTCTTTGAAATTAGGGGCTTCTACTTCATCCAAGCTCGATTCATCTAACTATTCTTCAAGTATTGGACTATGGAATTTAAGTTGGAAGTATGGGCGTTATGGGTTCTTTCTCCTCCAATTACAAGGGTTATGCTTCACCCAAATCCACTGAGGCTAAGGATTAGGATTTATTTTCCTAACCAAGGTCATTTAAGGGTTTCTCGTTACTTGCTCTATGCTTCCCAAGAAATTTAAAGATATCGTTCTTATGGTGTTATCTTGGTTAAAGCTTGCTTTAAGATGTTTAATGTGAAGGATTAAGATTGTCTTTACCATTCATTTGTTGGGACTGCTTCAAGAGAAAGATCGTTTGGATTTGAACACAAAGTGAGGGTTTTCACGTGCGAGATTCATTCATGATTAGTTCCTAGAAATTCAAGTCACAAGGATAAGGCATAATTGAAAGTTATCTAAATTGCATTCAAGGTTATATTCATGATCTCAATTTTCATTAAAACATCAAAGATCCCTCTAAGAGCTCAAAATTCAAATTCAAAAGTCAATCTCATTCATCCTAAAGTTAATACTACAAGTCCAAGTGTTCTACATCATTCATCAACCATCCTTCAAGTCTACAAAACCATTCAAATGTCCAAAGGAAATGGTATACATTACAAAAATCGGAATTGGTAATACATAAAAAAGAAAAAACCAAAAGTTGACTTTTTGATCAACAGTTGACTTTCGGTCAACTGTTGGCCATTGACCCATTGGACCAAGACTCTGACTTGCTCTATACTTTCCACACGTGGAGCCCCTTTAATCTCATGATCCATAACTCTAAGATATTCTCAAAATCTTCATATCCTTTGTTTCAAGATGGACACAATAGGATCTTGATACGAACTGTCTCCTAGCATACATCCATGGCTGCCTCACATTTATACCATATGACCTCTTCAATACAGTTCCAGAAACATGCACAAATAAAAAAAACTTATCAGAAAATACATATACATTCACATACACTCCAAAACACATTTGAAATAAGTCTTGGTTCGTAAAAATACAAGTTCAGCCAGCATACATTCAAAAGGAGGCACTCATGCTACTTCTGAATCTGTCTCAGAAATCCCTGCATCATTCAAAATCCAATCCAAAAAACAATACAAATCAGCCCCTGCATCAAAATACAAAACCAAATACATACACACATGAACACACACCATTGTTAAAACCATGATAAAACTACTCATAACCTGTGTCAAAAATACTTCATAATCACAATCAGTTTTTACATACAGCCCTCCACAATCCACAAAATTCTGCAGCTATATCGAAACCACCCTGCAAAATCAAAACCGCAGCAGAGGAGGAGTTAACCGAACCAAACAGTTCCATAAAAATCGAATGAAACCGAACCATGCTACACTTGAAATCAAACCACCCCTTACATTTCACCAAACGGAAAGATAAGAGAAAACCTACTGCCAATTCCAACCCTGCATAATTCAACAAGCAAAAACAATTCAAATTCCTAACCTAGTTGTTGCACTATACTCCCATTGTTTCTAACAGGTTTTCCAATAGCCTTTGCAACCTGCATCATACGGGATCTACATCAGCATTCGTTCTATTTAAAATCAACATATATCCTCATCATCATGCGAAAATCAGAAATGGTCATACAAAATCCTTTCACATTATCCAATTTCAGAAAAGAGACAAGTGAATAATTCCATACCAGTTCAGAATACACACAGTCATGAGCCATCCATGTGACTCCAAGCTAACAAATCCTGCATCAATACAATACGCATTCGGTTCAGCATACATACAACCATTCACCTCATAACAAATTTCAATTCTATGCAACTGTCAAAACAATATATAACTAACAACCCTTAACCAATTCCCTAACCTGTAACCACCATTTTAAAACAGTTCTAACCTTTCCAATTTTCACTAACAGTTTCTACAAAAGAAAAAGCTTCACAATAGGTAGTTTAGTCCAATTCGCCAATCATCCAATAAATCTACCCACACCAGTTCCATATCAAATGTCTATCTTCAAAATTCAAAACCAATGTAGCGTAGCCGATTTGATCACCTATTGTACCAGAAGAACAAACAAAAAAATCAGCTTCAGTGACTTGCCACTAACTCTGTTCAGGAAGAGGATATAACAGAAATTTCATTCAAATAGCAATTAACAGATATAAGGACCTAGTTAACTGAATCAGAAGTTACTAACTAACAGCAGCCAATCAAACAATCTCCCAACTAACTCTCATATAAACCATAACTAACTAACAGAATTCCAAACAAGTAACTAACTTTTCTTAACCCTCAACTAACTTTCAGTTTCAAGCCAATCACTGTTTCATTCACTCTTCTAACAACCTAAACCACCCTTAACTGAACACTAACTTCTTCTAACAGAATCCCTCAACTCTCAAAACAGAAATAACAAACCCCATAACTGTCAAAACAGAATCATCACCTCTCAATCCTCACCCTCAGATCATATAACATAATACCTTAATCCAAGGGCTCTCATCCACTTACCTCTAACTGAATTCTCAAACCTCCATCTCTATATAACTGAACCATTCATTCCTACACTTCTTCACGCACCATAACACTCACCTTTCACGTTCATCACCCTCTACACGCCCATTCTCTCCCCTTCCACATGCTTCATTAACCACACGCACCATCCACCATTTTTCCCATTCTCCATTGATCTTCATCACTCTCAATCACCTTCATCTTCTTCCTACTCTTCTCTCACACGCCCTCGCCACTACACGCTCACCACCTAAAACTCCATTGAAGGTTCTCATTGAACTTCAATGAATTAGAGCTAAACTCCATCACCAGAATTCATCTCAATCTCTCGGATCATCTTCACAGACTCAATCTTTCAACCTCACTCGGTTCAACTCTCAATAATCTCTCCGAATCACTATTACACGCACAACAACTACGAAAGTTCTGAAAATTCGAAGAAGAAGGGCAAGAAGAAGAGAAACGTAAACCGAAGAACAATCAAGAAATTACCTGAAGAATCGCGTTTATTTCGCCAAGCCTCATCTCTGGTTATCACACGCGTATCTTCCAATCCAGGTAAGTTCCCTCAATCCCCTGCTTAATCTTGCGTCTGACCAAGAATTCGTATTCAATCTTCATATATCTCTATTCCAATTGAGCAAGCGTGTTTCGATTTGTTCTTGATTGTGCCAATGTCGCGATCTAGGGTTTTGAATTCCCTTTCGATTTGAGACGCGTTTCTGAGTTCTTTATGTGAGAGTGAGTTTGACGATGATGCCTTGCGTTGAACATTCGAAGATGAAGCCATGGATACACACTGAGATTAAGGTTTAGTAACTAGGGTTTAAGCAAAACGAGAGAGATGAACAATTATAGACAACGAACAAAGAGAGAGAATGGAAAGAGATGAAATGTTATGGTGATGAGTTTATATAGGAACGGATTTAAAATGTAATGCAATATGATTTTGAATGAACAAGATTACAGAGATTGAATCAGTTAGCATTTAATGATGAGTGACGTTAGGGTAAAACGTGATATTTGAAATGATTTGCACAGTTACCTAGGGCGGCGTCTCATCAAGTGCACGCATGCTTGTCCAATTAGAGTGAACACGTGTTCATCTTTTGGAATAGCTGGTGACAGCTGTTTTGCTTGAAAAGAGATTTTGAATCAACTTAGACATATGAAACGTTAGTAATAACAGAATCAGAATATCTAACTAATCCACAATTAGAACTTCATATAAAAGAAAATGATCATTTCAAATCTAATCCATATATCAGAAATTCTCATCCTTTCATTTTGGGCATAAATCCATACTGATATTCTTCAGAATGAACTTAAACCTGTCTTCAGCAAGGGGTTTTGTAAAGATATCAGCCCATTGATGGTCTGTATGAACAAAGTTTAAAGATAGAACGTAACACCCTATTTTTTATTAGATTTTATTTAATTAGGATTATTTGATATTTGATAGTTGTTTGTGTGTTTATTTAATTATTGTTTGAGTAATAATTATTTGATTGTGTGGTAATATATTACTTAGCTAATTAATAAATGGTAGAATTTTATTAGAATTAGCTATTGGGCTTAATGGGAATTAGAAATGAGAATAGTGGATGGGTTAAGCACAATGAGATAATGAGAGTTAGAAGAGAATTTTATGAGTTAACCTAAATTAGATAGAAAGATAGAAAGAAGAGTAGAGAAGAGGAAAGAGGAAAAAGGGTAAAAGAGAGAAGAGAAGAGGATTGTAGATTTCTTGAAGTTAGAAGGAGAAATTCAAGAGGTAAGAGTTTGAATACAAGTTCTTGTAGAAACTATGATTGGGTAATGTTGTGTATGCTTTATATTCTCTCAATTTCATGAATTTAGAAAATGATAGGCTTTATGTGAAATCAATTGGATTTTGTGGTTTGTTCATGTTTAATGTGTTGTATGAATGACCCATGGTTAGAAACATGTTTAGGAACTTTACATGTGTGCTAAATTTCCTTTCAAATGATGTATGAATGGTGTATGGGTTAATGGGTGTTGTATAAGGGGATTAGGGGAGAAAAATGCTGAAATATGAGTTTTCACGCTGCCTGGGTCGACCTATGCAGAATCTGAGTCGACCTAAACAGTCCAGAAAGCCAAAAATCTATTTTTCCTTCAGTTACGTCGACCTAGAGGAGTTATGAGTCGACCTAAATGAGTTTGCGTCGACCTAGAGGTTCAATTTTGAGCAGATTTTGTAAATACCATAACTTTTGATCCGTAACTCCGTTTTATGCACCGTTCGAAGCGTTGGGAAGCTAATGAGATTTTCTATATGATATAGTAGGGTTGATTGGCATTTTTTAATTTGATTATGATGTTAATTGAAAATAACATGTAATTATATGTGTATGTTATGGATGAATCTTGTATGACCACTGTTCATAGAGGCCTTGTGAGATGTTAATGTCATGAACTATGTGATTGATTGATAAATGCTAACAGATGTGTGATATTGGATTGAAAGTCATGTTGTATAATGTTGTGAAAAGTTGTAAAGACGTGATTGTGTAGTTTAAGAGATAGAGAGATCGTCTTAAATGCATGAGTCTTGTTTTGTTGCACACGTACACAAGCATGAGTCTTTGAAAGTGGAAATGTTGGGTAATCTCGGGAAGGTTATTTAATTGTCCCAAACCTAACGAGTATGGAGTTTGAAAGCTTAACGAGTATGGGGCTTTGAGGTGGTTATCTGGTCCGTAGAGAGTGGTAATCGGCATGACCAAAAATAAAAATAGAGGGATCCACATGCATATCGCATAGAGTCACACTTGAGTCGCACGTGTCGGTGTGAAATGTTATTATGTGTGGTTATGTGGTATGAATGTGTGGATGTGAATTTGATTGATATGCATATATGTGGAATGATGAATCATTTGATATGAATTAGAGAATATGATGAAAATGAGATATATGTGATTAATACATATTTGATGTAAAATGTGGAGTGTATATATATATATATATATATATATATATATATATATATATATATATATATGTATGTATGAGTGATATATGTGTATATATGTAAATCATCAATATATGAGGTTGTGAATTAATTGTGATGCTTAATTGTATTGAACTTGTTAACTTTATATTGGAGATGAATGCATGTTTTGAGAAGAGTAAAGAATTGTGAAATGTATGCTTATTTGTGTTGCATTTCCCATTATTATATTTTCTATTTAGAATTTGAATTCTTACCCTTCTGTTTGAATGTTACCCTTGATTGGTAACGTGCAGGTTTAGAAGAGTAGTTGCTTGATTCGTGGCTTAGCCGGAGAATTCCGAGGTTTCGTTTTGATTATGTAGAGAATCATATGCTCTGATCATGTAACACTTGGGGGTTTTCTTAGACTTATGTTCATGTTTGAATATTGCTATTTCTTATGCTTTGTTGAATATTGAGTGTATGTGACGACTTTTGGATATGTGATTAAAGGCCATTGTAGTCTAGAATTGTAATGTTCAAGTAACAAAGATATTGATGTTATTTGAATTTGGGAGATGAATATAGTATGGGATATATTCATTGAAATCTTTAATAGCAATTCGAATTGTTTTCCGCAAGCGTTTATGCATAATGTATGAGAACATGAGATTACATTTTGTGTTACAATATGATCTTTGCGTATTATGGATGTTGTATGTATGTTATTTTGAGATTTTTATTTGGTGAAAATCAACATGTGGCGCCCTTTTTCCTTTATGCATGCTTACTCTGTTTGATTGTATGATACATTTGGGGTTAGAAAAGGGGTGTTACATAGAACACCCTTTTGAACATAATCCCTAATGAAATGATGTTTAATCTCAATATGTTTAGCTTTGGAATGTAAGATTGGATTCTTAGATAAACATATAGGCATATAGCAGAAGTATTATCACAGAAGATAGGAATGTTACTCTCATATATCTGATAATCTTCTAGCTGACTCTTCATTCAAAGCATCTGTGTACTACATCCAGTAGCAACAACATATTTTGCTTCTACTGTAGAGAGGGCAATTGTAGCTTGCTTCTTGCTGTACCAGGAGATCAGGTGACTTCCAAGAAATTTACAACTTCCAGAAGTACTTTTCCTTTCAACTATATCTCCAGCGTAATCAGCATCACAAAATCCTACTAAGTTGTATTCTACATATCTTCTGTAGACTAAACCAACATTAGTAGCACCTTTCAGATACCTCAGAATTCTCTTAACAACTATTAAGTGAGATTCTCTAGGATCTGATTGGAATCTTGCACACAGACAAACACTGAATAAAATATCAGGTCTAAAAGCAGTAAGATATAGAAGAGATCCAATCATACCTCTGTAGAGCTTTTGATCTACCTTCTTACTTACCTCATCCGTACCTAGAACACACGTTGATGCATAGGAGTTTTTGCTTCTTTGCTTTGTGAAAGATTAAACTTTTTCATCAGTTCTTTCACATACTTGGTTTGAAGAACATAGGTTCCATCAGAAGTTTGATTGATCTGGATCCCAAGAAAGTACTTGAGTTCTCCCATCATGCTCATTTCAAACTCAGCCTGAATAGACTTAGCAAACTCCTGGCCACTGGTGCAAAGGTTTCAGTATAGTCAATACCTTCTTGCTGACTATAGCCTTGAGCAACCAGTCTAGCTTTGTTTCTTACAACTTCTCCTTTTTCGCTTAGCTTGTTTCTGAAGACCCACTTGGTTCCAATGATGTTGAATCCTTTGGGTCTTGGAACAAGATCCCATACATCATTCCTTGTAATCTGATTGAGTTCTTCTTGCATGGAAATTATCCAGTCAGCATCCTCCAAAGCTTGATCAACAGGAGTTGGCTCAATAAGAGATACTAGACCAAATTGAAATTCTGCATTGTTCTTAAGGAATGCTCTTGTTCTGATAGGATCTTCTTTCTTCCCAATGATAACATCTTCTGAGTAAGCAGAGTTGAGTCTAGAAGATCTTCCGATAGTTGGCTCTTCAGAAATTCTGAGATTCTCTAATGAGGCAGCAACTTGATCTTCTGACACTTTGCTTCTGGGTTCTTCAGCTTCTGAGTTAGAGATTTCAATATCTGCAAAATTCTCAAACTGCATTGGCTTTTCAAGACCAAGCTTATCATCAAATATGATATTGATTGATTCTTCAACAATCAATGTTTCAGTATTGTATACTTTATAGCCTTTTGAGCATTCAGAATATCCGAGAAGAAAACACTTTTGTGCCTTAGAATCAAACTTATGCAGATGATCTTTAGTGTTCAGAATATAACATACACATCCAAATGGATGGAAATAAGAAATGTTGGGCTTTCTGTTCTTCCACAATTCATAAGGAGTCGTATTAAGAATAAGTCTTATAGAGATTCTATTTTGAATATAATATGCAGTATTTATTGCTTCTGACCAGAAATGCTTAGCCATATTGGTTTCAATGATCATGGTTCTGGCCATTTCTTTTAGATTCCTATTCTTTCGCTCTACAACTCCATTTTGCTGTGGAGTTCTAGGGCAAGAGAAATCATGGGCAATACCATTTTCTTTGAAATAAATCTCAAAGAATCTGTTCTCAAATTCGCCACCATGATCACTTCTGACCTTTATGATTTTACACTCTTTCTCAGATTTGATCTAAGTGCGGAAGTCAAAGAACACTATATGAGACACATCCTTGGGTTTCAAGAACTTTACCCATGTCCATCTGCTATAATCATCTACGATGACTAATCCATATTTCTTCCATCTGACAAATGCTGTTTTGACCGGGCTAAACAGATCAATGTGCAGAAGTTCTAGCGGCCTAGAGGAAGAAACAACATTCTTAGACTTGAATGCAGGTTTGGAAAACTTCCCTTTATAACATGCTTCGCAAAGAGCATCTGATTTATATTTCAGATTAGGGAGTCCTCTAACCAGATTAAGTTTGTTAATATGAGAAATCTTTCTCAAACTAGCATGGCCTAATCTTCTGTGCCATACCCATTGCTCTTCACTAACAAACATAAGACAAGTTACCTTCTGATTCTTAAGATCATGAAGATCAATCTTGTAAATGTTGTTCTTTCTCTTGCCTGTAAATAGGATTGAGCCATCCTTCTGACTTACAGCTTTGCAAGACTTTTGATTGAAGATTATGTAATAACCATTGTCACTTAATTGACTTACGGACAATAAGTTATTAGCTAATCCATCTACAAGAAGTACATTAGTTATGGAAGGAGAGTTACCAATGCTTATGGTTCCAGAGCCAATTATCTTTCCCTTCTGATTCCCTCCAAACTTTACTTCTCCAGCAGATTTAAGCACCCAGTCTTGGAACATAGACCTTTTTCCCATCATGTGCCGCGAGCACCCAGAGTCCAGGTATCATGACATGTTTTGCTTTGTCTTCTTTGCTTCCAAGGATATCTGCAACATAAATTATCTTCTCCTTTGGTACCCACATTTTCTTGGGTCCTTTCTTGTTAGTTCTCCTTAAGTTCTGATTGAACTTGGGTTTAGCATGATAATTAACAGGAGGTACAACATGATATTCCTTAGTTTGAGCAACATGATATTTTCTATTTTATGTCACATGCTTCTTAGTGTGTGTAATGTGAAAACTCTTAGCATATGATGTGAGCCTAATATCATGGGAGTGGCCATACTTGAACTGATCATACAAGGGCTTGTATGTGATTTTCATATCATCTACAGGTTCAAGTTTGTACAGGGTTTCACCCTCATACCTCTCTATTTCACTTGGGAGGACGGTACGCTAGACCCTTCACGCGGAATTTGGAAGGAGAATACGCCCGGTGCGTGATGAATTTTATTTCAGTTCTTCCAACGATATCACACAAACTTTTTAATTATCCTACGAGTAGGAAAGGGGAAAAAGATCTCAAATAAACCCTAGGAGTTTGCTAATTGTGGGGATTCACCTAGACTAGAAATTCTGAAGTTCTAGAAGTCGGTTATACATAGGGAAGAGTTTAAGCACCTTACATATCCGTAGTACTCTACGGGAACCTTCTTAGTGTCTATGTGTTTGTGTTTGTTATTGATTGATTAGGAAGGTTTCCCCTTTGTGTTAGGAGAAAGAATTGAATTTAATTAAAAAGAAGACTGACAGACTGACTATTTTTGGTTTTTTATTAGCTCGCTGAGATTCCTTGTGAACCTCATTCCTACATATCCCTAATGGTAGTCAGAGCTTTTTGTAGTTCGGAGAACTAATTAGGGAAATTAATTATTTTTGGTGTCTTGCTTAAAGCTCAAGGTTGAAGCTTTAATTAAATCTCTGTTTACAGTAAAGAGACATGAAATAATCTTTATAGAGAGGTATATCTACTATTCCACCACAAAAATTTTGAAAGAGTGACAGAAAAGCTGAATTCATTTCATTAGAGAGAGGGACCTTACTTGTGTGTTTTCAAGTATGCTAGTCACGTATCTCTTGAATGAAAGAAGGATTCTCATCCAAATTAGGGAAAATGTACATGTATGGGTTTGTTTGCCTCAGAGCATGCCTTTCAAAGTCCTAAATGGGAGAATGTCTGAAATTGAAATTGAAATTGAAATGTTTGTTTATTTGAATGTGGTGAGATAGGAGAAATATCTATCTATAGAGATGCACTATGTCTATCTATTGTTTGAAAGATTTGATTTTTAGCTGGCTTGTATGAGGCCCAAGCTTGGGGCTTTTGATTGATTTTATTGACTCTAGAAAATAACTTTATTGGGAATTAACTGAAGAAATTTGTGTTCTGTACAAAGCCCATAATTGAGGGTGACTCTAGCTAGGGAGACTCTATTTTCTGCCTTGTACAAAGCCCAAGGTTGTGGCTGACTGCTGAGGAAAATGAGTTTGAAGACTATGGATGACTCTATTTTATGCCTTGTACAAAGCTCAAGGTTGTGGCTGACTCAGTGGGGAAAATATCCTAAAGGTTAGAAATATTTTGACACAGGAAGTGATGTTTATCTACCTTGTACAAAGCCCAAGGTTGTGGCTACTTGATGGGGAATGACTAACTGTGGAGACTCTATTATATGCCTTGTACAAAGCGCAAGGTTGTGGCTGACTCTCTAGGGGAGACACTATTTTCTGCCTTGTACAAAGCCCAAGGTTGTGGCGGACTCTAGCATTTTCTTCTGTTTCTTGAGCTGAGCATTCTCTAACGTGAGTTGATCGATGATCCAGGAAGCAGGAGGGATATGATGAGAAAGTGACAATTTTGTCACTTGTCAATCGAGCACTTCAAGTAACTCATCCTTCATTCTTAGGATGTTCTGAATCTTAACATTTTCCGTGTTGACGATTCGATACTTGTTTCTCCAAGCATTCCTTTCTTGGCATACCTTGTTTAATGCCGCTCGCAGTTTCTCAACATCGGTGGAGAAAAGGAAGATTGGTTCCCTTAGGGGAATAGGTTCTTGACGCTGATATGGAATCTTGAGCTTAATTGCCCTGACGCGTACCCATTGTAGGTAAGGATCCAGGGAGATGCAAAGATGTTTTCCTAACAATCTTCTCCCTTTTGTGTGAATAAGACGCCAGGCTTGGACAATTTCCTTCTTCAGCATGTTACCATGATCGTCGATGTTCTTGAATAACAGACCCTCCAATTGAATACTAATTGGTATATTTTTCATGGGATAGCCGTATTGACGACAGGCTAAAGCTGGATTATAACTGATTCCTCCCTTAGTTCCAATAAGGGGTACGTTGGGACAACTTCCACAGCTGAAGATGATTTTGGTCTCGTCGTTGTTAGGACTACAACACTCAATTTCCGAATGAGTGAGAGACATGATTTTCTGTGACCAGTAAAGGCCATCCCAAATGTTCCAGAAAGTGCTAGACTTTGGCAGGTGCGGACGAACCATTCATATAACAGCGTTACACATCATGTGATTAATCCTCCTCGCTGCAGGTTTCTTGAATGCACAGAGTGACAAGCATCCGCATGCAAGGTTGGAACTGGATTTAAAATTAAGAAGATCTTAATTGCATTGATGTCGACGAAGTTATCAATGTTGGGGAACAAAAACAATCCATAGATAAGCAATGCCAAGAATTCCTCAAAAGCGCTCATATCTTGGATGCTGACGAAGTACCGAGCTTGATCCAATAGGAATTTGGAGGGAAATCCTTGAATTCCTCCTTTACTCACCATATGAGTTTTGATGTCGACTACGTTTAAGTGAGTAGTTGCAGCAATGATGATGTCGTCAGGATTCTTTTCCAAACCGGAGTACGGATGTTGCGCGTACACGGGTATTCCAATCAGACGAGAATACTCCTCTAACGTAGGCATGAGTTGATAATCTGGAAAGGTAAAATAGTGATACGTTGGATCGTAAAACTGTACCAATGTGGGAAGGACCCCATCCACAATGTTGGTATTGAGAAGAGGCAGAAGTTTTCCATACTTCTCCTTGAAAGCCTGGGGGTTGACCACATGTTTTCCAAGTTTTTCCAATTCCTCGACCTTAGGAATTTTGAAGGTGTATTTCCTAGCTCTCTTTCTTCCGTAATCCATGGTATAGATCCTTAAGTCCTTTCTCCATTTCTCTCTTTCTAAACGTTCGTTATTTAGTTTCCTTGAAAAACGACATGAAAAAGACTCTTTTGTTTTTAATTATGATGAATGCATGAATGCACACACAAGAGTTTTTAAACAAACATGGCGTAGAAGGGTATAATTGTCATGGATTCACAATGCAAACCTCGCCCCAGGCTAAACTAAGGATAAGGATTTTTGTACCTGTAGAACGAATTCTAGGGGTTCTTAGAGCTTTTGCTCAATCTTAAAGATACGTTGATTGGTATCTAATAAGAGAGTTTTCTCTGAGTGTAGTATCTGCGTGACAATTACTTTCGTAATCGCCGCTCTACGTCCTAAAAAGGCTTTAAGTGGGGTTAATTTGTTTCTAGGCCCTCCTGGAACAAATCAGTCTCGGAATGCATTGGCGCAGTTAATCATAACCAGCTAGGCAAATCCCAAGAATATATTTGGGAACCAAGATTAGAGGGCCTTCACCGAGGTATAGGATTTCTCACCTCAAGGGGGAATCATGCCCTTTCCTGATACAGAACATAATAATATAAAAAAGTATAAATGCAGCAAACACATGAAATGGCACAGAGGTTAGGCAGGACCTCTCTTGTTTGAGGGGGAATTTGGCATCCCTAATTCCTCATTGGGGGCTGGACCAGCACAGGTCAACCATTGGTTTGGATATAAAACCAAGGTTATTACTATCCCCAGCAGAGTCGCCATTTTTATATGGTGTCGTTTTTATTACCTCCTCGTTTCACTTGGGAGGACGGCACGCTAGACCCTTCTCGTGGAGTTTGGAAGGAGAATGCACCCGGGGCGGGATGAATTTTATTTCATTTCTTCCTACGATATCACACGAACTTTTTAATTATCCTACGAGTAGGAAAGGGGAAAAAGATCTCAAATAAACCCTAGGAGTTTTCAAAGTGTGGGGATTCACCTAGACTAGAAATTCTGGAGTCCAGAAGGTCGGTTATACATAGGGAAGAGTTTAAGCACCCTACATATCCGTAGTACTTTACAGAGAGGTATTTCTACTATTCCACCACAAACATTTTGAAAGAGTGACAGAAAAGTTGAATTCATTTCATTAAAGAGAGGGACCTTACTTGTGTGTTTGCAAGTATGCCAGTCACGTATCTCTTGAATGAAAGAAGGAATTTCATCCAAATTAGGGAAAGTGTACAAGTCTGGGTTTGTTTGCCTTACAGCATGCCTTTCAAAGTCCTAAATGGGAGAATGTTTGAATTTGAAATTGAAATTGAAATTGAAATGTTTGTTTGTTTGAATGTGGTGAGATAGGAGAAATATCTATCTATAGAGATGAACTATGTCTATCTGCTGTTTGAAAGATTTGATTTTTAGTTGGCTTGTTTGAGGCCCAGGTTTGAGGCTTTTGATTGATTTTATTGACTCTAGAAAATGACTTTATTGGGAATTAACTGAATAAATTTGTGTTTTGTACAAAGCCCAGAATTGAGGTTGACTCTAGCTAGGGAGATTTTGTTTTCTGCTTTGTACAAAGCCCAAAGTTGTGGCTGACTGCTGAGGAAAATGAGTTTGAAGACTATGGATGACTCTATTTTGTGCCTTATACAAAGCCTAGGTTGTGGTTTACTCAGTGGGGAAAAGATCATAAAGGTTAGAAATCTTTTGACAGAGGAAGTGATGTTTATCTACCTTGTATGAAACCCAAGGTTGTGGCTACTTGATGGGGAATGACTCACTATGGAGACTCTATTATCTGCCTTGTACAAAGCCCAAGGTTGTGGCTGACTCTCTAGGGGAGACACTCTTTTCTGCCTTGTACAAAGCCCAAGGTTGTGGCGGACTCTAGATAGGGGAATACCTATAAGGGTTTTGACTCAAAGGGGAAGTATGTGCCTTGTACAAAGCCCAAGGTTGAGGTTGACTCTTAAAAAAGGAAAGATCTACCAGTGTGGGATCTTTGACTCAGAGGGGATTTTGATTCTATTGAGGATTATCCTAAAGGTTGACTCTACTGAGGAATTATGCTTTTGTTAACAGGAATTAATGAATGAAAGACACAGGTTTGAAAATTGACTCTACTGGTGACTTGTTTGAGTGGTTGACCTAAAGTGGACTCTACCGAGGATTTTGTCTTTTACTGACTGAGACTGGTGAGATTATCTTTGTAAGAATTGAATTTTTGGTAGCTAACCCTTTCCAGGGAATTATGAATTTAGAGGACTGATCTTGGAGGCTAACCCTTTCTAGGAAATTATGAGTTTAGAGGACTGATCTTGGAGGCTAACCCTTTCCAGGGAATTTTATGGCAGAAAGATTATCTAGTTGAGACTTCTTGTTTAAAGCCCAAGATTAAGGCTGACACTGACTTAAAATAAACAAATATGGATCCTAGACTCTGCTAAGGAAAAATTATGGAAGATAAGGGTGACAGAGACTGTCCATGTCCCTCATTCCAAAAGGTGTACTCAATACTGAGATTGAGATATTCTTAGCTTGTTTAAAGTCTGGTTTCAAGAGTATAAGAAACTCAGCAAGGTAGGCTAAGAGGTGATTAAAGACCTATTCCTATGTTTATAAGAAACCTTATGGGTCCTTGTATACAAGCTCAAGAGGAACCTGGGAATGCTTTTAAGAAGCCTGTGGGTCCTTGTGCAAAGCCCAAGAGGAGGCTAATCGAGGGTCATCGAGGGTACTTGTTATAGCACAAGAGAAAGCTATGTGGTTTTGAACTTATTTTGGCTCTAAGCAAATGGGTAAGAGGTTTCGCCAGGAATAATTCCTCTTGGGTGGATGTGTCCTAGTTTGGGTTCTAAGGCTTTTTTCAAGATGTTTCACCGGGAATAATTCATCTTGAGGGTTTGAACTAAGGATCTCTAATTAGGAAAGAGCCTTCACCGGGAAGACATTCTCAATCCTAGGCCAAAGTCCTATAATATATGTATAGTTTAACTGTCCTAAGGTTTACACTCAGACGTAGTTCTAAACAATATATAAACATCTTATATTTGACAGTAATTTAAATAAATATTGTAAATTGAAAGCTATAAAGGACTAACATGGATAGAGTGGAGGCCTTTGAAGATGTATGTACAAAGCCTTACCATCATTTTTGTTGTTTTATTGATCACAGTTGAATATTTATGATAAACAGTTAAAGGTTTTTGAAAACAGAAGAAGTGAAGATGGACGTAGGTCACATAGGTATTTGAAGAGTTTCACCGGGAATAATGCCCTTCAAATACCAGAAGAATGTTTTGAAAACAGAAAGATGATTTTGTAAATACAGTTTTTGAAAACAAACTAAGAAAAGAAAAAGGTACTGGGACTTACACTCTATTAGAGGCCCATTGAAAATGATTTACTGTTTATCAAAAACAGTTGAATGATGATTTGAAATCATGCAAGGTTTTGTTGTCTGAAAATCTTGATCGTCTGGTCAATAGGATATTTGAAAACAGTTTAAATCATTGACAAAAGTCAACTTAATTAAGATAATGACAAAGTTTATACCTAATTAAAACCTAAATGATTAGGGTTTTAAATCAAAATATTTACAAGAGATTAGGTTTTGAAAAATCAAGTGAAATTTATATTTTTTAAAGTATTAAAACATACTTAAAATATGTGATTTTAAACCTAACTAAAACATATTAAAATAATATATTTTTTATGATTTTTTGGTATATTCTCAAAATAAATATATTAAATAAGAAGTGTGTGAAAAATAAAGTTAAAATGACTTAATTTGATAGGCGAATTAATTGTGTTAAGTTGTGAAGAAAATAAAGGAATTTAGTGATTAAAAATAAGGTTTGTCTCCACCAAGGCTTGAACCCACGCCCTTATGGTCACACGTTCAAAATAATACCACTGGGCCAAGCCTCAGTTGGTGACTATAACACACGCGCAGTTGGTTTTGTTTCAAAATAAGTTAGAAATGTTTGAAAAATAAAAATTAAAAAGTCTGGGGCGAGGGGGATTCGAAGCCCAGACTAGAGGCATGAGGAGACTAGGAGCGCATGTGAGGCCACTAGGGAAAATGATGATTTCATTTAGTAAACTGATTCAACTAAATATATTTTAAACTTTAACCCTGATATTCAAAAGAATGGCGCCATCACCATCTTCGTCTTCAACCTCTAGCTCAAACATTTTTGAATTTCTGAACTCTCTCAATTCTCAACCATTTGCAAAGATGTAAACATCAAACTTGTTCTAAATTCTCTCACGGTTTCAAATATGTAACTAACATAAGCTATAATTAACTATAACTAACGAATTATATAAAAGACGTGAAGAACCCTAAAAAATTGAAAATTAAATTAAATGGCTATACTATAAGATAAATAGATGATGATAGAGTGTTTTCAATCCTCTGATGATGCTGAATGAAATAGTGTTGAGATATATCAATAAGAACACTTAAATATGAGTGTTAGAGTTTGAAAAATTACCTCTGAAAATGGTGGTCGATATCTATGGTGGAGAACTTCTGGCTATGGCTGAATGATCCTAAAAACTTCCTGGGGACTCAGTGATGCTAACTAAATGCTTATTGTAACTTAAATTCTTCAGAATTGTCCTGCTCGACTCCTTCTATTTGAGCTTCAAGTGAACATGGAGGTTGAGGATTCTGAACTTACAGATGAGTTGCGACCATCTGGATAGCTTCACCACACCCTAAGGAACCTGTTTGGATGCTTGGACTTGCTTGATACCTTCTGAATTGCTCTATAGACCTCCAACTGCACGAGCTTCAAAATGAAAGAAACAATGGTGTTCCCCCACTTACAAAAGTGATCCAGATGTTTGGATCAACTCCAATGAACCTCCTTAAGATGTTAGAAGGCTTACTTTCAAAAGAAAAGCTCTGGTTTGAAGAATTCGATTCTTCTTGCCAAAGAACTTTTGAAAACTATAAGCAAGAGGGAGAAATGAAGAAATCAAGAAGTTATGTTTGCTTTGGTGTGATCAATGCTGATGAAGGATATTCTATATATAGGCAAAGAGCTCAGTATAATTGAAGAGAGTGAGCTTGCTTAGTGTGGTTAACTTGGTTTCTTGGCTATGAAAGAATTCAAAGAAATATTCAAAATGCAATGATGAAAATTTGATTCCTCTTGATCCCAAGCCCTAGCCCTTGATTTAATCTGATCTTTAGGGATCATTTCTGACGCAGAGAAGCCTCTAATTGGCTTAGGATAAGATTCCTTGATGATTCACCAATATTCCATTTTGTAATGATTACTTAATCACATGGCATTGAATTCTTGCAACTTGGCCAAAAATGATGAGATAATGCATTTGATTCCTCTAAATCCCCTCTGATATATCATCTAAAAGGATGCATCAATTAGTATAGGCATTGGTACAAAGTTTGCAAAAATTCAAATGTGGACATGACCTATAATTTTCTTTTATGAGGCCAACTTTGAACAAGAATAACTCCTAGCTCAAAATGAATTTGAAGAAGGTTGAGCACAATTTGGAAAGCCCTTAACATATACTTCAATTCATTAGTTTGGACTTTCTTCAAAATCATTTGGGAATTTTATGAAAAATGGACCTAAAGATGGAAGAAAACTAGGTCAAAAACACTTAGAATTTTTTCTAAGTTTTTATGACCTATAACTTCCAAAGCCTAAATCTCTCAAATGATTAATCTCTTGAAAAAAGTTGCTATGAAAGGAGTTGTTTTATTTGATGAGATATACAACTTTCATGTTGGAAGTTTTTTGAGTTGTGTAGGTGAAATTTTGAGATCCGTGAATTAGGTCAAAAATGCACTTGTTTGACTTTTTGTTGACTTTTTTATTCTTGATGAATTTTCTTGATTTTCTATGGTCAAATGACTTCAATAATCATATGTTGATGATATTAACCTTCAAAAGTCATGGTTTGACAAAAAATCCCAAAAGTCAAAGATGATCTTGTACAGTTGACTTTTTCTTGATGAAGTGAAACCTTGGACTTTGGTAATGAATCAAGTCCTTCTCCTCAAATGAGTGATATGAATGGATTATATTGAGGTAATAGAAGTTCTTGAGTCATTTTTTGAGTTTTGGATCCATGTCCTGATTAAAAGTCAACTGCCCAGGTGAACTAGGTCAAAAAACCCTAATTGTCGACTAGATGAAATTGATGACTGTAGATCTTGAATTGAAGTGTAATGCCCCGTGGATATTGCCATATGGATCATTTGAAGATGATTGAATCCTTTAAGTGATGCCCTGGGGCTCTTTAGGGTTTCCCAAATGTGATCCCTGATTTTAGTCCTTGAGTGGCTCAAAACCCTAGTCTGGTGATTTGAGCAAATCTGAGTATTGATGACTGGTGTCTAATCAATTATATGTGAATGAATGAATCATTTGAACCTTGTGATTGCATCATAGATTAATCCCATACTGATTGGTCCTTGGCCTGAACTCTTTTGTTCTTGCACATCTCCAGTTGGGTAACAGGTGACTGCCCTGAGTACTTGTCTTGGGTTAATGAAAGAAAAAAAACTGGAAGTGTAACATCTCAAGGGGGGTCAAAATTAGGGTATGACAGATGCCCCTATTTAAGTTTCTTTCATCTGGAGGCAGAAAGATTAATATCTTGATCTCTCCTGTGTGAAAGAGACTTAAATACCAAAGAATGCCCGAATTTTGGGCGTTCTTGAGATGTTGCAATGGGAATGAAACGTTCGCCCATGACTTGATCCCTTCGATGCACTTTTAGGGGGACAAAGAGGAAAACTCTTGTAGAAATGTGTCATGCAAACTCTGGTAAATGGATGGCAATGTAGAATGTGCAATCCATCTTCTTCAACTAAGTGTTTACTACATAGAAAAAGGTAAACAAACTCTTCTAGCTCCGGATGTTTTAAACGCGAAACTGGATTCTGCTTGTAAATTTTGGACAATACCTCAGATAAAGATAAAATCTCCAAGAATTTCTTTCCTCATCAAACTTCTCGCCTATGTCTGTCGGAGAGATGCCATTTGATGGATGATAAGAAACTTCATCATACTTTCCTTTAATGTGATTTCTTCAAAGAAACCCATAAGATCTTGCGTCTTTTTGAGGAGTTAATGACTCTACATGAAAGCGGATGAACTGTCTTCGGAACGAAAACTTCCATTCATCGACTTATGTTGGAGAGTTCATAAACTGTTTTCCAGGAGGAAGACTGCCATTCGTCGACTCTGACGGGGATTAACGTCCTGTAATTAGACAAACTGCTCCTTGTAAAAGGAACTGCCATTCATCTATTCTTTGGGAATTTTAATCAAAAGACAAACTGTCTTTCTTTGGGAAAGACTGCCATTTGTTGACTTATGCTGGAGGAGTCTGAACTATCTTCTTGACGAAGACTGCCATTCATTGACTTCGCTGGGGAGTTAACAAACTGTTTTTCAGGAGAAAAACTGCCATTTGTCAACTTTGGTGGGGATGAAACATCCTGGAAGTAGGCAAACTGTTTCTTGCAAAGGAACTGCCATTTGCCTATTCCTTGGGTACTAAACAAACAAACTGTCTTTCTTGAGAAGGACTGCCATTTGTCAATCGCTAAGGGAACAAATTGTCTTTTGCTGAAAGAGACTGCCATTTGTTGATCTTGCCGGGAAGTATAAAAGTGAACAAACTGTCTTCTGTTGAAAGAGACTGCCATTTGTCAACTTTGCTGATGAATTCCTAAACAAAACGAATTGTCTTCGTGAAGAAGGCTGCCATTCGTTGACTCTACTTAGGAAAAAGGTGAGCAAACTGTCTTCTGCTGAAAGAGATTGTCATTCGCTCAACTTTAATAAAGATTATTGAAACAAACTGTCTTCGTGAAGAAGACTGCCATTAGTTACCTCCGCTTGGGGGAAAGTGTGCAAACTGTCTTCTGCTGAAAGAGACTGCCATTCGCTCAACTTTAATAAAGAATCTTGAAACGAACTGTCTTCAGGAAGAAGACTGCCATCCGTTACCTCCGCTTGGGAGAAAGTGAGCAAATTGTCTTCTATTGAAAGAGACTGCCATTTGCTGACTTTAAATAAAGATCCTTAAAACGAACTGTCTTCGTGAAGAAGACTGCCATCCGTTACCTCCTCTTGGGAGAAAGTGAGCAAACTGTCTTCTGCTGAAAGAGACTGCCATTTGCTAACTTTAAATAAAGATCCTTGAAACGAACTGTCTTCGTGTAGAAGACTGCCATCCGTTACCTCCGCTTGGGAGAAAGTGAGCAAACTGTCTTCTGCTGAAAGAGACTGCCATTTGCTAACTTTACATAAAGATCCTTAAAATGAACTGTCTTCATGAAGAAGACTGCCATCCGTTACCTCCGCTTGGAAGAAAGTGAGCAGAATGTCTTCTGTTGAAAGAGACTGCCATTTGCTGACTTTTGTGAGGAAATTCGAAGGCGTACAAACTATCTTCTGGTGAAGATTGCAAACTATCAACTTGTCATAGAATCCTAGTTGGGAAATCCCAAAAGTGGACAAACTATCTTCATGAGTAAGATTACCATTTGTCGACCTTGCTTGGGAACAATCAACAGTAGTGAACAAACAATTTCTTTGAGGGATATTACCGCTTGCTGACTTGCTGGAGAATCCTAGTGTATGAACCGTCATCATGAAGAAGAATGTTCTTTCACGACTCGCAGGGGAAACTTGAGTAGATGTCCAAGTGACTCGAGCAATAGTAGGATCAAAGCCTAACTAGACTATGCTAACTATGCAGTCATGTGATATGATCCGTAAAGAATGTATGAATGGTATGAAGATTATAAAATGTAAAGTGAATGTGAATAGAATTGTCGCGGATGTGAAATCCTATGATACGACTTGAATTTTGTTGATCAGAAGATGTCCTCTTTTTGTAAGTTTGCACTCCATTGGGGGTACCGGGTTACTGGTTGTCCACTGTTTGAAGTGACATGACTTGAAGTAAAGATCCGTTATCGGGAGATGTTCGCAAAGCGACCTCATGGGGAAATTTATCCTCGAAGTCTCAACCGTTCTTGGAGCATCTGTTTGCATTCTTCCTATTGTTTGTAAACCTCTGAAAGAAATTTTCACCGTTATTTTGAAAGTAAATTCATTTTTGAAAACGTTTATTTCAAGAAAAATGACTATCAGTCCTAAAAATGCATTTTAAGAAATTGAATAAGACTCGATTGCAAAGAAAAGGCACAAGGCTCAAATTATTATTTATGGAATGGTAATCAGCCAAATGCTTGATTCCACGGACTATTTACAAAGTTGGAAATTGGTAATTTTCGGGAAAAGGGCTACGATGAAACGTGACGGCCGTTATCTTTCCCTTCCACTCTGAATTGTTTTGTATTTGTGCTTCGTAGAACATGACCTACTGATGATGAATACTTTGCTATGGATTTTCTGGATGATCAAGTTTGTCCTGAACACAGTTACTTGCTATATATCCCTAACTTTTGCATAGACTACGCCTTTCGGGTTTTAAGTCTACCGAGATTGATTATATATATTTTTTATGTCTCTAACTTTTGCCTGAATTGCCCTTTCGGGTTTTCGATTCACCAAGACGCTCTTTTTTGCCTAAGTCACTCTTTGCGAGTTTTCAACTTAGCGAGCTGTTCTTTTATTTATTTAGGCGAAGTATTTCTTGACTGCGTCGACGTTCACAGGACGGGTGAATTCTTCTCCATTCATAGCCGCGAGAATTAAGGCTCCTCCTAAGAAAACTCTCTTGACCACGTATGGGCCGTCATAATTGGGAGTCAATTTGCCCCTGGAATCTGTTAAAAAAGATTGAATCTTTTTTAGCACAAGGTCGCCCTCTTTGATTGTGCGAGGTCGAACCTTTTTGTCGAAATCTTTCTTCATTCTTTGTTGATATAGCTTTCCGTGGCACAAAGCTGTCATGCGCTTTTCTTCGATTAAGTTCAAATCATCGAATCTGCTCTGACACCACTCGGCTTCTGTTAATTTTGCCTCCATCAAGACTCTCATTGATGGGATCTCAACCTCTATGGGTAGGACTGCTTCAATGCCATATACAAGGGAGAAAGGAGTTGCTCCAGTTGAAGTATGTACAGATGTACGGTAACCATGAAGATTAAACGGGAGCATTTCATGCCAATCTTTGTAAGTGATGACCATTTTCTGAATGATTTTCTTGATGATTTTGTTAGTTGCTTCTACAGCTCCATTCATCTTTGGTCTGTAAGGAGATGAGTTGTGATGTTCAATCTTGAATTCTTCACAAAGCTCCTTCATCATTTTGTTATTCAAATTTGACCCATTGTCAGTGATTATATTGCTAGGAATACCGTAGCGACAGATGATGTGATTCTTGATAAACTTGACGACAACTTGTCTTGTAACGTTGGTATATGAAGCTGCTTCAACCCACTTGGTGAAATAGTATATAGCTACCAAGATGAAGCGATGTCCGTTGGAATATTTTGGCTCGATCATTCCAATCATGTCGATTCCCCACATGGAGAAAGGCCAAGGGGAAGAGAGTATGTTGAGAAGAGATGGTGGCACATGAATTCTATCGGCGTAGATCTAACATTTGTGACACCTCTTTGCATACTGGTAGCAATCTAACTCCATCGTCAGCCAATAATATCCTGCTCTCAGTATTTTCCTTGTCATGGTGTGTCCATTGGTGTGAGTACCAAAGGAACCTTCATGTATTTCTCTCATGAGTGTTTTTTCTTCTTTCTTGTCAACGCATCTAAGCAGAACCATGTCGAAATTTCTCTTGTATAGAACATCTTCATTCAGGAAGAATCTGCCAGCTAACTTTCTCAAAGTTTTTCTATCTTTCTTTGATGTCTTAAGAGGGTACTATTGCCTTTGAAGAAAGTTTTTGATGTCGTGATACCACGGTTTGTCATCGATGATTACTTCTACAATGAAAACATGAGCGGGCCTATCCAGGCGCATAACATCGATCCCACGAGTATCATTCCAATGATTTATCCTAATCATGGAAGAAAGTGTGGCTAATGCATCAGCCAAGTTATTTTCCTCACAGGGAATATGATAAAAATCTACCCTGTCGAATAATGGTAACAATCTTCTGGCATAGTCTTTGTAAAGGATTAGCCCAGTTTGGCGAGTTTCCCATTCTCCTTTGATTTGATTGATGACCAAAGTAGAATCTCCGTATACATCCTAGTGTTTTATTCTAAGATCCATGGCTTCTTCGAGACCCATGATGCAAGCTTCATATTCGGCCTCATTGTTTGTGCATTTGAAAGTTAATCTGGCGGTAAATGGAATATGGGTACCTCGGGGGGTAACAATGATTGCCCCAATTCCTCGTCCATAAGCATTCACAGCTCCTTAAAAAATTAAGCCCCACTGGGATCCTATCTCAGGTCCTTCGTCTGGTAGTGGCTTGTCACAATATTTCATCTTGAGGTACATGACGTCCTCGTCCGAAAAGTCAAAACTGGTTGATTCATGACCATTGAGTGGATGGTGAGCCAGGTGCTCAGCTAGGATGCTTCCTTTCACGGCTTTCTGAGCGTGATACTCAATTACATATTCTGATAACAACATCTGCCAACGGGCAATTCTCCCGGTTAAGGCAGGCTTCTCAAAGATGTACTTGATTGGATCCATATGGGAGATCAAACAAGTAGTATGTCGAATCATGTACTGGCGGAGACGTTTGGCAGCCCAGGCCAAAGCACAACAGGTTTTTTCGAGCATGGAGTAGCGGGATTAGTGAATTTCTTGCTTAGGTAGTAGATGGCATGCTCTTTTCTTCTTGTCTCGTCTTGCTTTCCAAGGACACAACCCATGGAATCTTCTAAGATGGTTAAGTACATTATCAAAGGTCTTCCTTCTAGTGGAGGAGACAAGATGGGTGGTTCGAGCAGATATTCCTTAATTCTGTCGAACGCTTTATGACAATCGTCTGTCCATACGCAACTTTTATTTTTCCATAGAAGTTTGAAAATTGGAGCACAAGTTGCAATCATGAGATATACGAATCTCGAGATGTAATTCAGAAGTTCAAGAAATCCTCTAACTTGTTTCTCGGTTATGGGTGAAATCATTTCTTGAATTGCCTTGACTTTGTCTGGATCCACTTCAATTCCTCGTTTGCTGACGATGAAACCAAGGAGTTTCCTGAATAGACACCAAAGGTACACCTGTTGGGGTTCAAGCGAAGCTGAAACTTCTGTAAGCATTGAAATAACTTTGTCAGATTCTGTATGTGAACTTCCTCATTTTCTGATATGGCAATCATATCGTCCACATAGACTTCCATTTCCTTATGCATCATGTCGTGGAAAAGTGTAGTCATGGCTCTTTGATATGTTACCCCTACGTTCTTTATTCCAAAAGGCATAATGCGGTAGCAAAACGTGCCCAGGGGGTGATGAAAGCTGTTTTCTCCATGTCTTCAAGTGCCATTTTGATCTGGTTGTATCCCGAAAATCCGTCCAAGAATGAGAAAACTTTGGATTTTGCTGTACTGTCAACCAACATGTCAATATGTGGTAAAGGAAAGTCATCCTTAGGGATAGCTTTGTTCAAATCTCTGTAGTCGACGCACATGCGGACTTTTCCGTCTTTCTTAGGAACGGGAACAATTTTAGCTAACCACTGAGGGTAATCTGAAGTGACGAGGAAACCAGCGTTGATTTTCTTTTTAACTTCCTCTTTGATTTTCATGGCCATCTCCGGATGAGTTCTTCTCAATTTTTGCATGACCGGAGGGCATTCTGGTTTTAATGGTAAGTGATACTCAACTATACTGGTATCCAACCCTGGTATATCTTGATAAGACCAAGCGAAGACATCTGAGAATTTTTTGAGTAGCTGTATCAAACTCTTTCTGATCTCTGAACTGAGCGAAGCTCCAATCTTAACCTCTTTTCTGTTACCATCGGAACCAAGGTTAATGATCTCTAGAGGCTCATTTTATGGCTGAATGGTCTCTTCCTTTTGTTGAAGTAACCGAGAAATTTCCTTTGATATTTCTTCGTCTTCTTCTTCCTCTGCCTCGAATAGAGGAAACCCAAAGCTTGGAGAAGTCATACGATCGTACGTTTCAACGGGGTGTTTTATGATTAATCTGCATATGTGTGATAAGTTTTATTTAGACAACGAGGGAAGACTCGGTGTATGCATTTAATGGAATGTTTTGATGTTTTTTAAGGGTGTTTTTTAGAATTACCAATTTCTGAAAAAAAGAAAAAGGAAAAACTAACGAAGGAACAAAATGACATTTTTATTTATCGACAGTCATTTCTTGAAACAAAGACCCTATAAAACAAAACTCTATTGCTTTGGGAGAACCAAAGAGGGACATTTTCCTAAGAAATAGTAAAATGCAAAGCCCTATGAAACATCTCTTCACCCTGGGCTATGGTGAGAGGACAAAATCACGGTGAAAGTTCCTACTTAGGAGTGCGAACAACAGTCAAAACTTCAACATATGTCCAATAGTGGCGAACCCCATTGTGCACTAGGTAATCTGGCACCTTAGGCTTAAGTTGGCCTGTGGTAGATCTTGATTTACCAACCACTGTCTTTGCAACATTCAGACGATCTTCTTCTACTTCAGCGGACTGAGCAGTGTGAGAATACCCATTTCAACGTGGAGTATGTCGATTTTTTTTTTTGAGGAAACTTCCAATTTTTTGAATGGAGAGACTTGTTGTCGGAGAAACTTTCGAGATCATCCTCCTCTATATTTTGGTCTTGCTCTTCTCCCAAGATGGCATTGACTAGGTATGTAAACTCTAAATCCGTAGCCTCTGTGGGTGACTTGGGGATATAATCCTCAATGATGACTTCACCAGTCGATGATGATGAATAGCAAGGGTTATATATCTCTTTTGGATGAGTAAGTTACTCATAATCAATGTTCCATCCAGTCGGAACAATGTCTTCAAGAGAAATTTTTGAATTTTTTGGAGCGGAGTATTTCACCATGTAGTCGAACTTTCCGCTTGGTTCTCCCAATGTATCCCAAGTTTCTTCGGGGATAGGAGGAACTTCTTCTGATGAACCATGACTTCTGGTGGCGAAGCTGTTAGTAACTTCGTCACTTCTTGGTTGAGTCTTACTTTCAGATCCTTTAGTTGGATAACAGCAAGGTGAATCAGACTCTAGTAGGGAGACGTATCCTGCTTTGTGAAGATAGGATAGCCATTCCTCTTCATCGGTGTTTTCCGTACCGATGGTATTGACTGTTTGTTAAACAGGTTGAAAAAAACATCCACTGCAGAAAGTTTCTTGAATTGGCAGAACTACCTAATTTCCTGGAATAGCCTTTGATTATGTCGGAAAGAATCCAACTCCTGTTCTGTTCTTGTTGTTGGTAGGAATATCAATGTGCCCCCAACCACTGGTAGCGCCATCCTTTACAACTCGGATTGCATCTTTTTAGGAAGAGATTGACGCTTCTTTCTCCTTTCCTTTTTCCTTGTCCAAGGAAAGTGATTGGAATTTAGTTCCGGCGACTTCTTTTGGTTCTATGTCAGAAAATGATGACAGGTTGCTGACGATCAGAGCTTGTTCTCCATATACGGTTACCATTTTGTCATTTCTTATGAACTTCAGTTTCTGATGAAGTGTTGAAGTAATTACCCCAACCTCATGAATCCATGGGCGACCTAGCAAACAACTGTATTGTGTCAGGATATCCATAACTTGGAAAGTGATTTAGAAGGTCTGAGGTCTAATAGAATTGGGAAGATCTACTTCTCCAAAAACTGACTTCCTTGATTCATCAAATGCTTTGACGATGACGTGATTGTCCCTTAGCAGGTCATCTTTGAAGGATAATCTTGACAATGTTGATTTCGGCATGACGTTGAGAGAGGATCCATTGTCTATTAGGACTCCTGTGAGTGTATCATTCATGCAGCCAACTGAGATGTGAAGTGGAAGGTTATTGTCCACTCCTTCTTCAGGAAGATCTTCGTCACAGAAAATCAAGTTAGTTCTTGCGGAGATATTGGCAACGATGTTGTTGAATTGCCCCACGGTAACGCTTGGTTCTACGAAAGCTTGTTCCAAAACTTTCTGTAGAGCTTCCCTATGAGCTTGAGAACTCAGTAGTAGGGAGAGAAAAAATATCCTAGACGGAGTATGTAGCAGCTGGTCTACGATGTTGTATTCACTCCTCTGGATTAATTTCAAGATCTCATCATTTTCTTTCACTTGAACAGCATTGGTCGGATGATTGTCTTGCCTATGTGGTGCTTCTTTCGAAGGTTTCTCCACATTTTTGGTTGTTCTGTTGAAGACTCGTCCACTTCTAGTGACTCGACTAACCTCAACAATGTTGACAACAGACTGTAATGGTATTTCCTTACCATTTTCAATGAATGTAGCGTTGTATTTGTATGGTATAGCCTTACTGGACTCATACGGTACAGGACCTGGTAAGTGGATGACTAACGGAGAAATTGTTGTCTTCCTGCTGTCATACTTGACTTGCATTGGTTCAACTTGATTAATTTGAGGAGATACGGTAAAGAATTCGTCATCTTCTCTGTTAACAAGAACCGTAATGGTATTTTCATCCATCAGTTTTTGAATGTCGTTGCGAACGGGCAAACATCCTCGTGAATTTCCTCGACAAATTTTGCATCTACTGTAAGGATGGAAATCCGTTCCAAGGTAGGAAAGTCCATTTAAAGTCTTATGGAACCTGACTACTGATCCTTCGAGATCTTCAACTTTGTAGATCTTGTATTCTCCTGGACATCCTTGAACCATGTTGACGTCGTACTCAGTTTTAACTCGGATGTGTTGAATCCATCCTAAGTCCATTTGTTCTTGTAATGCAGCTTGAACTTCAGCACATCCTTGATTATTATTTAGACAAATTTCACATGTGAAGTAGTTGTGAGGTGGTACATGGTCGTACCCAGCTTGTCTAGCGTGCATTTTGACGAGATTTTCCCCTATCTGACGAATGTCGTAGATTTGAATGACGTTAGGGTGTTGGTCTATCAAATTCATTGAAGCTTCTTTGTGCTACGACAAAGGATTTGCTTGGACGTTAGGATTATTATCTTTGAAGGATAGCATTACACTCTTCACTAATCTTTGAACATCGGCCTTGAAACTAAAGCAGTTCTCAATGTTGTGACCTGGTGCCCCCAAATGATAGGGAAAAGATCGGTCAGCCTAGAACCAAGGTGATGATTCACTTGCAACCATTCGTCGGTAGTAGAATGGACTCAAAGTATTGAGATAGATTTTTGTCATTTCTTTATCTTTAAGTGGTGGACAAATTTGAGCAGCAACTTCACGCCATCTCTGAGCGCATTCCTTGAAGCTTTCTCTATCCTTTTGAGTCATGGCCCGGAGTTGATCTCTGTTGGGTGCCATATCTAGATTGTACTTATATTGTTTGACAAAGGCCTCTCGAGGTCTCGAAAAGTATGAATCTCTGAACTGTCCAAGTTCATGTACCATTTGAGTGCAACACCAGTCAGGCTGTCTTGAAAATATAGAATGAGTAACTGTTAATTATCAGTCTGAGTTGACAACTTCGAGCGTACATCATGAGGTGGCTTTGTGGGCATGAATTCCCTTTGTACTTATCGAAATCTGGTACTTTGAGTTTGTTAGGAATCTTAACATTTGGAACTAGACAGAGGTCTGCAGCATTCTTTCCAAATAGATCTTGTCCTCGGAGAGTCTTGAGTTCCTTCTGCATTTGCAGAAACTGTTCCTGGAACTCGTCTAATCTTTCATACACGCCAGCGTCCTCACTGGGAGCGTGATGATATACTTGTCCGCCCGGTGGAGGAAAAGTATGCATGATGGGCTGTGGAGAAGCCATGACAGCAGATCTTGGTATCTCACCATTCTGTTGTGCGTAACCTATTGTCGTTGCTCTTGGAACTTTAATTTCCAGAGGTCTGTAACCCTCCGGTGGATGCATATCCGTTGTAACTCTTGGAACTTCAGAAACTGGGGGTATGTACCTGTCTGGAATAAAGTTATACGGCATGCCCCAAGGTTGGTTGGGTGGCATGGTATACAGAGGAATAGGAGTAGAAACCATCTCGGAAACCACAATCCTTTGTGGTTCTTCTAGCATTGGTCGATTATGTGCAACCACCTGGGCTTCTACCATACTATTGAGCCTTTCAACAACATCTTTGAGAGTAGTAACCTCTTCTATGAGTTCTCCATTCTCTAGCTCTAAGTCGTCCATTCTTTTCTTGCGACCTGAACGAGTGTTGTATGAATGAGACAGCTTGAATGTCTTTGATCACCTCCTTCTCCTCCTCTCTTTCTGGAGAAAGGAAAGTGACGATTAGATCCGCGACAATTCTCGTGTCAGTGTGTACGACTAAAGCAATGCATGATGTGCAATTAAGTTAATATTTTCGAAGGAAACACCATAATTACATTATGAAACATCAAACTTTTTATTAATTAAGCGAAAACGCCATTTTTTACACACTTTGAAAAGGGAAATACAGAGAAGTGGAGAGAAAGGACTCTAAAACTTTGACGAAGAGTCGACTTCACGTTCTAACATTTTCTTCTGTTTCTTGAGCTGAGCATTCTCTGACGTGAGTTGATCAATGATCCAGGAAGCAGGAGGGATATGATGAGAAAGTGACGATTGTGTCACTTGTCGATCGAGCACTTCAAGTAACTCATCCTTCCTTCTTAGGATGTTCTGAATCTCAACGTTTTCCGTGTTGACGATTGGATACTTGTTTCTCCAAGCATTCCTTTCTTGGCATACCTTGTTTAATGCCGCTTGCAGTTTCTCAACATCGGTGGAGAAAAGGAAGATTGGTTCCCTTAGGGGAATAGGTTCTTGACGCTGATATGGAATCCTGAGCTTGTATGTGTAACAACCCGATTTTATTAGATATTTTATTTAATAGCTTATTTGTGTGTTTTGTTAATTATTTGTTTATTCAATTATTATGTGGAATTACTAATTAATTGAAATATCGAATTATATGCATATTTATGTTTTATGATATAATTAGGATATTAGTAGTATACTATGTATTGGGCCTAATTAATAATTGGATGGGTGGGTAATAACATAACTAAGCCCATTAAGAGAAAGATAGTAAGAAGAGAAAACTAGAGTTTTAGAGATAACACAATTTGGGGAAAAGAAGAGAAAGAAGAGAAGAGAGGAGAAAGAACAAGAGAAGAGGAATTGTAGATTTCTTGAAGAGGGTGGATTTAAGAGTTAGAGGTAAGGGTTTGAATACAAGTTCTTATAGACTATATGATTGGGTAATGTGTTTTGTTGTGATTATCTCTTCATCTTTGCAATTTCATGAACACATAGAAAATTTAGGGTTTATGTTATTTTCTATGGATTTACATGATTAAACATGATTTTGATGATATATGTTGTTCAATAATGATGAATACTGGTTGTATTTGATGTTTATTGATGTTTGGAAGTGATTTGGAGTGGTGGGTGTGTCATTTCGCAGTTCTGTATGTTGCTGAGTTTTTCTGCATAATCGCACGGCCGCTAAGCGGAGCTGCGAAGACTGAAAGTTACTGTTAAGCCCGCTAGATGGCCGCTGAGCGGACCCTGCTGTAGGCAGAATTTTCCAAACTTTAAAATATCATAACTTTTGATCCGTAACTCCTTTTTAGGTGTTGTTTGAAGCATATTGAAGCTTAAATAATTGTCTATATGATATAATAGAATGGATTGGAACTTGTTTGATTAATTATGATGATAATTTGGAATAATATTTAATTATATGTGTATGTTGTAGATGAATTATGCATGATCAATGTTCATGGATGTATTATGTGAGATGATAACCGTGAATTAAGTTATTGGTTTCTAAAGGCTAGTTGATGTGGAATGGCTTAAATTTTATGTTAATATATGGATAACATGTGATTACTTATGTGTGCATTATGAATTAATGACTTGTGACTAATATTCATAGATGTGTTAAGTGATGTGATATCTATGATGTGTTGGGATATATATATATATATATATATATATATATATATATATACTATTTGAATTTGCCTCTTAGATAATGATCATTTAAATGTGTATGTTTTGAGATGTGGATTGAATACATGTAAATGCTTTTATGTGCATTACGTTTTGGTATGTGATGAATAACAACTATTGGTAAGATGTGTGGTAATATATTCATGATGATTGTGACTGGATATATGATGGTTGCTATGCCTTGTGGTAATTGTTAATTGTGTTGTGAATGTTGTGTACAATTGATGGATAATTCATAGAGTTGGATTATTGTGGTATGCGGTAAGTTAAGATTGATGAGATAATCTTAATTGCATAAATTGTTGGTAATTGTACATACATTCATAGAATGGTCGACTTTATAGTGGAAGCGGTGAAACTTGGGTTCACATGGTAACAGACGTTGATCCTTGAATGGAAACAGGCGTAGCAGACGTGATCCTTAATTGGAAATAGGCGTGTTGGCTTTGATCTTGTCCGGATCGGGAGCGTGGCTTGGATTCTAGATATTGAACCGAAAGCGGTGAAACGTTGGCTTCACATTGGGTACCACATGCATAGAGTCACATGTTTTGCATTGAGTCACATTGGGGTTATGTGATGTTTGAACGTATGCAATTATGTGATTGTTATGTGTGTATAAGATGTGATAAGTGAATTTGGTGATTCATTTGATATGAATGATTGTTGTGTTATAATTGTGATATATGTGATTTGAAACATATGTGATGTAGATGTGAAATTATATGTACTTAGAATCCATATGTTGTTGAAATATGATTATGTACATTGTTTAGGAATCATGTATGATTATGTGGAATTGAATGAGTTAGGTTGTATGACATGAATATGTGAATATTGATTAGTTGCATATGATGCATGTTTATGGGAAGAATGATGAATTCTTGAAATGTATTCTTATTGTATTTTACATTTCCCATTATTATATTTTCTATAAGAAGTTTAATTCTCACCCTTCTGTTTGAATGTTATCCTTTGTTGGTAACGTGCAATTTTCGTGGATAGTGATGCTTCGAAGGAGGCTTAGCGTCGAAATTAAGATCTCTAGTAGGGTGTCGTGACTAAGTAGTCACTTGTGCTCTGGTCATATGTAACACATGGGAGTTGGGTTTTATGTTTTATGACTCGATATTATGAGATATTTGTTTACTCATATTGTATTGGTATTTGAATATGTATTTCGGTTAATGTGTGGATAACATGTGATTACTTACGTGTGCATTATGAATTAATGACTTGTGACTAATATTCATAGATGTGTTAAGTGATGTGATATCTATGATGTGTTGGGATAAATATATATATATATATATATATATATATATATATACTATTTGAATGTGCCTTGTAGATAATGATCATTTAAATGTGTATGTATTGAGATGTGGATTGAATGCATGTAAATGCTTTTATGTGTGTTACGTTTTGGTATGTGATGAATAACAACTATTGGTAAGATGTGTGGTAATATATTCATGATGATTGTGACTGGATATATGATGGTTGTTATGCCTTGTTGTAATTGTTAATTGTGTTGTGAATGTTGTGTACAATTGACGGATAGTTCATTGAGTTGGATTATTGTGGTATGTGGTAAGTTAAGATTGATGAGATAATCTTAATTGCATAAATAGTTGGTAATTGTACATACATTCATAGCATGGTCGGCTTTATAGTGGAAGCGGTGAAACTTGGGTTCACATGGTACCCACATTTTCTTGGGTCCTTTCTTGTTAGTTCTCCTCAAGTTCTGATTGAACTTGGGTTTAGCATGATAATTAACAGGAGGTACAACATGATATTCCTTAGTTTGAGCGACATGATATTTTCTATTTTGTGTCACATGCTTCTCAGTGTGTGTAATGTGAAAACTCATAGCATGTGATGTGAGCCTAATATCATGGGAGTGGCCATACTTGAACTGATTATACAAGGGCCTGTATGTGATTTTCATGTCCTCTATAGGTTCAAGTTTGTATGGGGTTTCACCCTCATACCTCTCCATTTCACTTGGGAGGACGGTACGCTAGACCCTTCACGCGGAATTTGGAAGGAGAATGCTCCCGGTGCGGGATGAATTTTATTTCAGTTCTTCCTACAATATCACACGAACTTTTTAATTATCCTACGAGTAGGAAAGGGGAAAAAGATCTCAAATAAACCCTAGGATTTTGCTAAGTGTGGGGATTCACCTAGACTAGAAATTATGGAGTCCGGGAGGTCGGTTATACATAGGGAAGAGTTTAAGCACCCTACATATTCGTAGTACTCTACGGGAACCTTCTCAGTGTCTATGTGTTTGTGTTTGTTGTTGATTGATTGGGAAAGTTTCTCCTTTGTGTTAGGAGAAAGAATTGAATTGAATTAAAAAGAAGACAGACTGACTGACTATTTTTGGTTTTTTATTAGCTCGCTGAGATTTCTTGTTTACCTCATTCCTACATATCCCTAATGGTAGTCAGAGCTTTTTGTAGTTCGGAGAACTAATTAGGGAAATTAATTATTTTTGGTGCCTTGCTTGAAGCTCAAGGTTGAAGCTTTAATTAATTCTCTGTTTACAGTAAAGAGACATAAAATCATCTTTAAAGAGAGGTATTTCTACTATTCCACCACAAAAATTTTGAAAGAGTGACAGCAAAGCTGAATTCATTTCATTAAAGAGAGGGACCCTACTTGTGTGTTTGCAAGTATGCTAGTCACGTATCTCTTGAATGAAAGAAGGATTCTCTTCCAAATTAGGGAAAGTGTACAAGTCTGGGTTTGTTTGCCTCAGAGCATGCCTTTCAAAGTCCTAAATGGGAGAATGTCAGAATTTGAAATTGAAATTGAAATTGAAATTGAAATGTTTGTTTATTTGAATGTGGTGAGATAGGAGAAAGATCTATCTATAGAGATGAACTATGTGTATCTACTGTTTGAATGATTTTAGTTTTAGCTGGCTTGTATGAGGCCCAAGCTTGAGGCTTTTGATTGATTTTATTGACTCTAGAAAATAACTTTATTGGGAATTAACTGAAGAAATTTGTGTGCTGTACAAAGCCCAGAATTGAGTCTAACTCTAGCTAGGGAGACTCTGTTTTCTGCCTTGTACAAAGCCCAAGGTTGTGGCTGACTGCTGAGGAAAATGAGTTTGAAGACTATGGATGACTCTATTTTATGCCTTGTACAAAGCCCAAGGTTGTGGCTGACTCAGTGGGGAAAAGATCCTAAAGGTTAGAAATCTTTTGACATGGGAAGTGATGTTTATCTACCTTGTACAAAGCCCAAGGTTGTGGCTACTTGATGGGGAATGACTCACTGTGGAGACTTTATTATATGCCATATACAAAGCCCGAGGTTGTGGCTGACTCTCTAGGGGAGACACTATTTTCTGCCTTGTACAAAGCCCAAGATTGTGGCGGACTCTAGCATTTTCTTTTGTTTCTTGAGCTGAGCATTCTCTGACATGAGTTGATCGATGATCCAGGAAGCAGGAGGGATATGATGAGAAAGTGACAATTTTGTCACTTGTCGATCGAGCATTTCAAGTAACTCATCCTTCCTTCTTAGGATGATCTGAATCTTAACGTTTTTTGTGTTGACGATTCGATACTTGTTGCTCCAAGCATTCCTTTCTTGGCATACCTTGTTTAATGCCGCTCGCAGTTTCTCAACATCGGTGGAGAAAAGGAAGATTGGTTCCCTTCGGGGAATAGGTTCTTGACGCTGATATGGAATCCTGAGCTTGAATGCCCTGACGCGTACCCATTGTAGGTAAGGATCCATGGAGATGCAAAGATGTTTTCCTAATAATCTTCTCCCTTTTGTGTGAACAAGACGCCAGGCTTGGACCATTTCCTTCTTCAGCATGTTACCATGATCGTTGATGTTCTTGAAGAACATACCCTCCAATTGAATACTACTTGGTATATTTTTCATGGGATAGCCGTATTGACAATGGGCTAAAGCTGGATTATAACTGATTCCTCCCTTAGATCCAATAAGGGGTACGTTGGGACAACTTCCACAACTGAAGATGATCTTGTTCTCGTCGTTGTTAGGACTACACCACTCAATTTCTGAATGAGTGAGAGACATGATTTTCTATGACTGCTAAAGGCCATCCCAAATGTTCCAGAAAGTGCTAGACTTTGGCAGGTGCGAGACGAACCATTCGTATAACAGCGTTACGCAGCATGTGATTCATCCTCCTCGCTGCAGGTTTCTTGAATGCACAGAGTGATAAGCATCCGCAAGCAAGGTTGGAACTGGATTTATAATTAAGAAGATCTTAATTGCATTGATGTCAATGAAGATGTCAATGTTGGGGAACAAAAACAATCCGTAGATAAGCAATGCCAAGATTTCCTCAAATGCGCTCATATCTTGGATGCTGACGAAGTACCGAGCTTGATCCAATAGGAATTTGGAGGGCAATCCTTGAATTCCTCCTTTACTCACCATATGAGTTTTGATGTCGACTACGTTTAAGTGAGTAGTTGCAGCAATGATGATGTCGTCAGGATTCTTTTCCAATTCGGAGTGCGGATCTTGCGCGTACACGGGTATTCCAATCAGACGAGAATACTCCTTTAACGTAGGCATGCGTTGATAATCTGGAAAGGTAAAACAGTGATACGTTGGATCGTAAAACTGTACCAATGTGGGAAGGACCCCATCCACAATGTTGGTATTGAGAAGAGGCAGAAGTTTTCCATACTTCTCCTTGAAAGCCTGGGGGTTGACCACCAGTTTTCCAAGCTTTTCCAATTCCTCGACCTTAGGAATTTTGAAGGTGTATTTCCTAGCTCTCTTTCTTCCGTAATCCATGGTATAGATCCTTAAGTCCTTTCTCCGTTTCTCTCATTCTATGAAGTTCAAAACGTTCGTTATTTAGTTTCCTTGAAAAACGACATGAAAAAGACTCTTTTGTTTTTAATTATTATGATGAATGCATGAATGCATGAATGCACACACAAGATTTTTTAACCAAACATGGCGTAGAAGGGTATAGTGGTCATGAGTCACAACGCAAACCTCGCCCCAGGCTAAACTAAGGATAAGGATTTTTGTACCTATAGAACGAATTCTAGGGGTTCTCAGAGCTTTTGCTCAATCTTAAAGATACGTTGATTGGTATCTATAAGAGAGTTTTCTCTGAGTGTAGTATCTGCGTGACAATTACTTTCGTAATCACCGCTCTACGTCCTCAAAAGGATTTAAGTGGGGTTAATGTGTTTCTAGGTCCTCCTGGTACAAATCAGTCTCGGAATGCATTGGCGCAGTTAATCACAACCAGCCAGGCAAATCCCAAGAATATATTTGGGAACCAAGATTAGAGGGCCTTCATCGAGAAGACATTCTCCATCCTATCTAATGTTGCACTCACGTCCGGGTATAGGATTTCTCACCTCAAGGGGGAATCATGCCCTTTCCCGATACAGAACATAATAATATAAACAAGTATAAATGCAGCAAACACATGAAATGACACAGAGGTTAGGCAGGACCTCTCTTGTTTGAGGGGGAATTTGGCATCCCTAATTCCTCATAGGGGGCTGGACCAGCACAGGTCAACCATTAGTTTGGATATAAAACCAAGGTTATTACTATCCCCAGCAGAGTCGCCATTTTTTAGTGGTGTCATTTTTTTTACCTCCCCGTTTCACTTGGGAGGACGGCACGCTAGACCCTTCTCGCGGAATTTGAAAGGAGAAAGCGCCTGGGGCGGGATGAATTTTATTTCAGTTCTTCCTACGATATCACACGAACTTTTTAATTATCCTATGAGTAGGAAAGGGGAAAAAGATCTCAAAAAAACCCTAGGAGTTTTCTAAGTGTGGGGATTCACCTAGACTAAAAATTCTAGAGTCTGGGAGGTCGGTTATACATAGGGAAGAGTTTAAGCACCCTACATATCCGTAGTACTCTACGGGAACCTTCTCTGTGTCTATGTGTTTGTGTTTGCTGCTGATTGATTGGGAAAGTGTCTCCTTTGTGTTAGGAGAAAGAATTGAATTGAATTAAAAAGAAGACAGACTGACTGACTATTTTTGAATTTTTATTAGCTCGCTAAGATTCCTTGTGAACCTCATGCCTACATATCCCTAATGGAAGTCAGAGCTTTTTGTAGTTCGGAGAACTAATTAGGGAAATTAATTATTTTTGGTCCCATGTTTTAAGCTCAAGGTTGAAGCTTGAATTAAATCACTGTTTATAGTAAAGAAACATGAAATCATCTTTACAGAGAGGTATTTCTACTATTCCACCACAAACATTTTGAAAGAGTGACAGAAAAGATGAATTTATTTAATTAAAGAGAGGGACCTTACTTGTGTGTTTGCAAGTATGCCAGTCACATATCTCTTGAATGAAAGAAGGATTCTCATCCAAATTAGGGAAAGTGTACAAGTCTGGGTTTGTTTGCCTCAGAGCATGCCTTTCAAAGTCCTAAATGGGAGAATGTTTAAATTTGAAATTGAAATTGAAATTGAAATGTTTGTTTGTTTGAATTTGGTGAGATAGGAGAAATATCTATCTATAGAGATGAACTATGTCTATCTACTGTTTGAAATATTTGATTTTTAGCTGGCTTGTATGAGGCCCAGGCTTGAGGCTTTTGATTAATTTTATTGACTGTAGAAAATGACTTTATTGGGAATTAACTGAAGAAATTTGTGTTATGTACAAAGCCCAGAATTGAGGCTGACTCTAGCTAGGGAGATTCTGTTTTCTGCCTTGTACAAAGCCCAAAGTTGTGGCAAACTGTTGAGGAAAATGAGTTTGAAGACTATGGATGACTCTATTTTGTGCCTTGTACAAAGCCCAGGTTGTGGCTGACTCAGTGGGGAAAAGATCCTAAAGGTTAGAAATCTTTTGACACAGGAAGTGATGTTTATCTACCTTGTATGAAACCCAAGGTTGTGGCTACTTGATGGGGAATGACTCACTATGGAGACTCTATTATCTGCCTTGTACAAAGCCCAAGGTTGTGGCTGACTCTCTAGGGGAGACACTATTTTATGCCTTGTACAAAGCCCAAGGTTGTGGCAGACTCTAGATAGGGGAATACCTATAAGGTTTTTGACTCAAAGGGGAAGTACGTGCCTTGTACAAAGCCCAAGGTTGAGGCTGACTCTTAAAAAAGGAAAGATCTACCAGTGTGGGATCTTTGACTCAGAGGGGATTTTGACTCTGTTAAGGATTATCCTAAAGGTTGACTCTACTGAGGAACTATGCTTTTGTTAACAGGAATTAATGAATGAAAGACCCAGGTTTGAAGATTGACTCTACTGGTGACTTGTTTGAGTGGTTGTCCTAAAGTGGACTCTACCGGGGATTTTTTCTTTTACTGACTGAGACTGGTGAGATTATCTTTGTAAGAATTGAATTTTTGGAAGCTAACCCTTTCCAGGGAATTATGAATTTAGAGGACTGATCTTGGAGGCTAACCCTTTCTAGGGAATTATGACTTTAGAGGACTGATCTTGGAGGCTAACCCTTTCCAGGGAATTTTATGGCAGAAAGATTATCTAGTTGAGACTTCTTGTTTAAAGCCCAAGATTGAGGCTGACACTGACTGAAAATACACAAATATGGATCCTAGACTCTGCTAAGGAAAAATTATGGAAGATAAGGGTGACAGAGACTGTCCATGTCTCTCATTCCAAAAGGTGTACTCAATACTGAGATTGAGATATTCTTAGCTTGTTTAAAGTCTGGTTTCAAGAGTAGAAGAAACTCACCAAGGTAGGCTAAGACGTGATTAATGACCTATTACTATGTTTATAATAAACCTTATGGGTCCTTGTATACAAGCTCAAGATGAAGTTGGGAATGCTTTTAAGAAGCCTGTGGGTCCTTGTACAAAGCCCAAGAGGAGGCTAATCGAGGGTCATCGAGGGTCCTTGTTATAGTACAAGAGAAAGCTATGTGGTTTTGAACTTATTTTGGCTCTAAGCAAATGGGTAAGAGGTTTCGCCGGGAATAATTCCTCTTGGGTGGATGTGTCCTAGTTTGGGTTCTAAGGCTTTTTTCAAGATGTTTCACCAGGAATAATTTATCTTGAGGGTTTGAACTAAGGATCTCTAATTAGGAAAGAGCCTTCACCGGGAAGACATTCTCAATCCTAGGCCAAAGTCATATAATATATGTATAGTTTAACTGTCCTAAGGTTTACACTCAGACGTAGTTCTAAACAATATATAAACATTTTATATTTGACAGTAATTTAAATAAAGACTGTAAATTGAAAGCTATAAAGGCCTAACCTGGATGGAGTGGAGGCCTTTGAAGATGTATGTACAAAGCCTTACCAACATTTTTGTTGTTTTATTGATGACAGTTGAATATTTATGATAAACAGTTAAAGGTTTTTGAAAACAGAAGAAGTGAAGATGGACATAGGTCACATAGGTATTTGAAGAGTTTCACCGGGAATAATGCCCTTCAAATACCAGAATAATGTTTTGAAAACAGAAAGATGATTTTGTAAATACAGTTTTTGAAAACAAACTAAGAAAAGAAAAAGGTGTTGGGACTTACACTCTATTAGAGGCCCATTGAAAATGATTTACTGTTTATCAAAAACAGTTGAATGATGATTTGAAATCATGCAAGGTTTTGTTGTCTGAAAATCTTGATCGTCTGGTCAATAGGAGATTTGAAAAAAGTTTAAATCATTGACAAAAGTCAACTTAATTAGGATAAGGACAAAGTTTATTCCTAATTAAAACCTAAATGATTAGGGTTTTAAATTAAAATATTTACAAGAGATTAGGTTTTGAAAAATCAAGTGAAATTTATATTTTTTAAAGTATTAAAACATACTTAAAATATGTGATTTTAAACCTAACTAAAACATATTAAAATAATATATTTTTTATGATTTTTTGGTATATTCTCAAAATAAATATATTAAATAAGAAGTGTGTGAAAAATAAAGGTAAAATGACTTAATTTGATAGGTGAATTAATTGTGTGAAGTTGTGAAGAAAATAAAGGAATTTAGTGATAAAAAATAAGGTTTGTCTCCACCAAGGCTTGAACCCACGCCCTTATGGTCACACGTTCAAAATAATACCACTGGGCCAAGCCTCAGTTGGTGACTATAACATGCACGCAGTTGGTTTTGTTTCAAAATAAGTTAGAAATGTTTGAAAAATAAAAGAATCAAAAAAGTCTGGGGCGAGGGGGATTCGAACCCCAGACTAGAGGCATGAGGAGACTAAGAGCGCATGTGAGGCCACTAGGGCAAACAATGAATTTGTTTAGTAAACGGATTCAATTAAATATATTTTAAACTTAAACCCTGATATTCAAAAGAATGGCGCCATCACCATCTTCGTCTTCAACCTCTAGCTCAAACATTTTTGAATTTCTGAACTCTCTCAATTCTCAACCATTTGCAAAGATGTAAACATCAAACTTGTTCTAAATTCTCTCACGGTTTCAAATATGTAACTAACATAAGCTATAATTAACTATAACTAACGAATTATATAAAAGACGTGAAGAACACTAAAAAACTGAAAATTAAATTAAATGGCTATACTATAAGATAAATAGATGATGATAGAGGGTTTTCAATCCTCTGATGATACTGAATGAAATAGTGTTGAGATATATCAAGAAGAAAACTTAAATATGAGTGTTAGAGTTTGAAAAAATACCTCTGAAAATGGAGGTCGATGTCTATGGTGGAGAACTTCTGGCTATGGCTGAATGATCCTAAAAGCTTCCTGGGGACTCAGTGATGCTAACTGAATGCTTATTGTAACTTAAATGCTTCAGAATTGTCCTGCTCAACTCCTTCTATTTGAGCTTCAAGTGAACATGGAGGTTGAGGATTCTGAACTTACAGATGAGCTGCGACCATCTGGATAGCTTCACCACACCCTAAGGAACCTGTTTGGATGCTTGGACTTGCTTGACACCTTCTGAATTGCTCTATAGACCTCCAACTGCACGAGCTTCAAAATGAAAGAAACAATGGTGTTCCCCCACTTACAAAAGTGATCCAGATGTCTGGATCAACTCCAATGAACCTCCTTAAGATGTTAGAAGGCTTACTTTCAAAAGAAAAGCTCTGGTTTGAAGAATTCGATTCTTCTTGCCAAAGAACTTTTGAAAACTATAAGCAAGAGGGAGAAATGAAGAAAGCAAGAAGTTATGTTTTCTTTGGTGTGATCAATGCTGATGAAGGCTCTTCTATATATAGGAAAACAGCTCAGTACAATTGAATAGAGTGAGCTTGCTTAGTGTGGTTAACTTGGTTTCTTGGCTATGAAAGAATTCAAAGAAATATTCAAAATGCAATGATGACAATTTGATTCCTCTTGATCCCAAGCCCTAGCCCTCGATTTAATTTAATTCCTCTTGATTCCTCTTGATTCACCAATATTCCATTTTGTAATGATTACTTAATCACATGGCATTGAATTCTTGCAACTTGGCCAAAATTGATGAGATAATGCATTTGATTCCTCTAAATCCCTTATGATATATCATGTAAAAGTATGCATCAATTGGTACAGGCATTGGTACAAAGTTTGCAAAAATTCAAATGTGGACATGACCTATAATTTTCTTTTTTGAGGCCAACTTTGAACAAGAATAACTCCTAGCTCAAAATGAATTTGAAGAAGGTTGAGCATAATTTGGAAAGCCCTTAACATATACTTCAATTTGTTAGTTTGGACTTTCTTCAAAATCATTTGGGAATTTTATGAAAAATGGGCCTAAAGTTGGAAGAAAACTAGGTCAAAAACAATTAGAATTTTTTCCAAGTTTTTATGACCTATAACTTCCAAAGACTAAATCTCTCAAATGATTGATCTCTTGAAAAAAGTTGCTATGTAAGGAGTTGTTTTATTTGATGAGATCTACAACTTTCATGTTAGAAGTTTTTTGAGTTATGTAGGTGAAATTTAGAGATCCATGAACTAGGTCAAAAATGCAGTAGTTTGACTTTTTGTTGACTTTTTTATTCATGATGATTTTTCTTGATTTTCTTTGGTCAAATGACTTCAATAATCATATGTTGATGATATTGACCTTCAAAAGTCATGGTTTGACAAAAAATTCCAAAAGTCAAAGATGATCTTGTACAGTTGACTTTTTCTTGATGAAGTGAAACCTTGGACTTTGATAATGAATCAAGTACTTCTCCTCAAATGAGTGATATGAATGGATTATATTGAGGTAATAGAAGTTCTTGAGTCATTTTTTGAGTTTTGGATCCATGTCCTGATTAAAAGTCAACTGCCCAGGTGAACTAGGTCAAAAAACCCTAATTGTCGACTAGATGAAATTGATGATTGTAGATCTTGAATTGAAGTGTAATGCCCAGTGGATATTTCCATATGGATCATTTGAAGATGATTGAATCCTATGAGTGATTCCCTGGGGCTTTTTAGGGTTTCCCAAATGTGATCCCTGATTTTAGTCCTTGAGGGGCTCAAAACCCTAGTCTGGTGATCTGAGCAAACCTGAGTATTGATGACTAGTGTCTAATCAATCATATGTGAATGAATGAATCATTTGAACCTTGTGATTGCATCATAGATTAATCCCATACTGAATGGTCCTTGGCCTGAACTCTTTTGTTCTTGCACATCTCCAGTTGGGTAACAAGTGACTGCCCTGAGTACTTGTCTTGGGTTAATGATAGAAAAAAAACTGGAAGTGTAACATTTCAAGGGGGGTCACAATTAAGGTATGACAGATGCCCTTATTTAAGTTCCTTTCATCTGGAGGCAGAAAGATTAATATCTTGATTTCTCCTGTGTGAAAGAGACTTAAATACCAAAGAATGCCCGAATTTTGGGCGTTCTTGAGATGTTGCAATGGTAATGAAACGTTCGCCCATGACTTGATCCCTTCGATACACTTTGAGGGGGATGAGGAGGCAAACTCCTGTAGAAATGTTTCATGCGAACTCTGGTGAATGGATGGCAATGTAAAATGTGCGATTCATCTTCTTCAACTAAGTGTTTACTACTTAGAAAAAGGTAAACAAACTCCTCTAGCTCTGGATGTTTTAAACGCAAAACTGGATTCTGCTTGTAAATTTTGGACAATATCTCAGATAAAGATAAAATCTCCAAGGATTTGTTTCCTCATCAAACTTCTCGCCTATGTCTGTCGGAGAGATGCCATTTGATGGATGATAAGAAACTTCATCATACTTTCCTTTAATGTGATATCTTCAAAGAAAGCCATAAGATCTTGCGTCTTTTTGAGGAGCTAATGACTCTACTTGAAAGCGGATGAACTGTCTTCGAAACAAAAACTGTCGTTCATCGACTTATGTTGGAAAGTTCATAAACTGTTTTCCAGGAGGAAGACTGCCATTCGTCGACTCTGACGGGGATTAACGTCCTATAATTAGACAAATTGCTCCTTGTAAAAGGAACTACCATTCATCTATTCTTTGGGTATTTTAATCAAAAGACAAACTGTCTTTCTTTAGGAAAGACTGCCATTTGTCGACTTATGCTGGAGGAGTCGGAACTATCTTCTTGACGAAGACTGCCATTCATTGACTTTGCTGGGGAGTTAACAAACTATTTTTCAGGAGAAAAACTGCCATTTGTCAACTTTGGTGGGGATGAAACATCCTGGAAGCAGGCAAACTGTTTCTTGCAAAGGAACTGCCATTTGCCTAATCCTTGGGTACTAAACAGCCAAACTGTCTTTCTTGAGAAGGACTGCCATTTGTCAATCGCTAGGGGAACAAACTGTCTTTTGCTGAAAGAGACTGCCATTTGTTGATCTTGCCGGGAAGTTTAAAAGTGAACAAACTGTCTTCTGTTGAAAGAGACTGCCATTTGTCAACTTTGCTGATGAATTCCTAAACAAAGCGAATTGTCTTCGTGAAGAAGGTTGCCACTCGTTGACTCTACTTAGGAAAAAGGTGAGCAAATTGTCTTCTGCTGAAAGAGACTGCCATTCGCTCAACTTTAATAAAGAATACTGAAACGAACTGTATTCGTGAAGAAGACTGCCTTTCGTTACCTCCGCTTGGGAGAAAGGGAGCAAACTTTCTTCTGTTGAAAGAGACTGCCATTTGCTCAACTTTAATAAAGAATCTTGAAACGAACTATCTTCGTGAAGAAGACTGCCATCCGTTACCTCCGCTTGGGAGAAAGTGAGCAAATTGTCTTCTACTGAAAGAGACTACCATTTGCCGACTTTAAATAAAGATCCTTAAAACAAACTGTCTTCGTGAAGAAGACTGCCATCCGTTACCTCCGCTTGGGAGAAAGTGAGCAAACTGTCTTCTGCTAAACGAGACTGCCATTTGCTGACTTTAAATAAAGATCCTTGAAACGAACTGTCTTCATGTAGAAGACTGCCATCCGTTACCTCCGCTTGGGAGAAAGTGAGCAAACTATCTTCTGCTGAAAGAGACTGCCATTTGCTGACTTTAAATAAAGATCCTTAAAACGAACTATCTTCTTGAAGAAGACTGCCATCCGTTACCTCCGCTTGGGAGAAAGTGAGCAAATTGTCTTCTGTTGAAAGAGACTTCCATTTGCTGACTTTTGTGAGGAAATTCGAAGGCGTACAAACTATCTTCCGGAGAAGATTGCCAACTATCAACTTGTCATAGCATCCCAGTTGGGGAATCCCAAAAGTGGACAAACTATCTTCATGAGTAAGATTACCATTTGTCGACCTTGCTTGGGAACAATCAACAATAGAGAACAAACAATTTCTTTGAGGGAGATTACCGCTTGCTGACTTGCTGGAGAATCCTAGTGTATGAACCGTCATCATGAAGAAGAATGTTCTTTCACGACTCGCAGGGGAAACTTGAGCAGATGTCCAAGTGACTCGAGCGATAGTAGGATCAAAGCCTAACTAGACTATGCTAATTATGCAGTCATGTGATATGATCCGTAAAGAATGTATGAATGTTATGAAGATTATAAAAGGTAAAATGAATGTGAATAGAATTGTCGCGGATGTGAAATCCTATGATACGACTTAAATTTTGTTGATCAGAAGATGTCCTCTTCTTGTAAGTTTGCACTCCGTTGGGGGTATCGGGTTACTGGTTGTCCACTGTTTGAAGTGACAAGACTTGAAGTGAAGATTCGTTATTGGGAGATGTTCGCAAAGCAACCTCATGGGGAAATTTATCCCCGGAGTCTCAACCATTCTTGGAGCAACTGTTTGCATTCTTCCTATTGTTTGTAAGCCTCAGAAAGAAATTTTCACCTTTATTTTGCAAGTAAATTCATTTTTGAAAACGTTTGTTTCAAGAAAAATGACTATCAGTCCTAAAAATGCATTTTAAGAAATTGAGTAAGACTCGATTGCAAAGAAAAGGCACAAGGCTCAAATTATTATTTATGGAATGGTAATCAGCCAAATGCTTGATTCCATGGAGTATTTACAAAGTTGGAAATTGGTAATTTTCAGGAAAAGGGCTACGATGAAACGTGACGACCATTATCTTTCCCTTCCACTCTGAATTGTTTTGTATTCATGCTTCGTAGAAGATGACCTACTGATGATGAATACTCTGCTATGGATTTTCTGGATGATCAAGTTTGTCTTGAACACAGTTACTTGCCATATATCCCTAACTTTTGCGTAGACTACCCCTTTCGGGTTTTAAGTCTACCGGGATTTATTATATATATTTTTTATGTCTCTAACTTTTGCCTGAATTGCCCTTTCGGGTTTTCGATTCACCAAGACGCTCTTTTTTGCCTAAGTCGCTCTTTGCGAGTTTTCAACTTAGCGAGCTGTTCTTTTATTTATTTAGGCGAAGTATTTATTGACTGCGTCGACATTCACATGCCGGGTGAATTCTTCTCCATCCATAGTCACGAGAATTAAGGCTCCTCCTAAGAAAACTCTCTTGACCACGTATGGGCCGTCATATTTGGGAGTCCATTTGCCCCTAGAATCTGTTAGGAAAGATTGAATCTTTTTTAGCATAAGGTCGCCCTCCTTGATTGTGTGAGGTCGAACCTTTTTGTCGAAATCTTTCTTCATTATTTGTTGATATAGTTGTCCATGGCACAAAGCAGTCATGCGCTTTTCTTCGATTAAGTTCAACTCATCGAATCTGCTCTGACACCACTCGGCTTCTGTTAGTTTTGCCTCCATCAAGACTCTCATTGATGGGATCTCAACCTCTATGGGTAGGACTGCTTCCATGCCATATACAAGGGAGAAAGGAATTGCTCCAGTCGAAGTACGTACAGATGTACGGTAACCATGAAGAGCAAATGGGAGCATTTCATGCCAATCTTTGTAAGTGATGACCATTTTCTGAATGATTTTCTTGATGTTTTTGTTAGCTGCTTCTACAGCTCCATTCATCTTTGGTCTGTAAGGAGATGAGTTGTGATGTTCAATCTTGAATTCTTCACAAAGCTCCTTCATCATTTTGTTATTCAAATTTGACCCATTGTCAGTGATTATATTGCTAGGAATACCGTAGCGACAGATGATGTGATTCTTGATAAAACTGACGACAACTTGTCTTGTAACGTTTGTATATGAAGTTTCTTTAACCCACTTGGTGAAATAGTCTATAGCTACCAAGATGAAGCGATGTTCGTTGGAAGATTTTGGCTTGATCATTCCAATCATGTCGATTCCCCACATGGAGAAAGGCCAAGGGGAAGAGAGTATGTTGAGAAGAGATGGTGGCACATGAATTCTATCGGTGTAGATCTGACATTTGTGACACCTCTTTGCATACTGGTAGCAATCTGACTCCATCGTCAGCCAATAATATCCTGCTCTCATTATTTTCCTTGTCATGGTGTGTCCATTGGTGTGAGTACTAAAGGAACCTTCATGTATTTCTCTCATGAGTGTTTCTGCTTCTTTCTTGTCAATGCATCTAAGCAGAACCATGTCGAAATTTCTCTTGTACAAAAAATCTTCATTCAGGAAGAATCTGACAGCTAACTTTCTCTTGTACAAAATATCTTTCTTTGATGTCCCAAGAGGGAACTATTGCCTTTGAAGAAATTTTTTGATGTCGTGATACCACGGTTTGTCGTCGATGATTGCTTCTACAGTGAAAACATGAGCGGGCCTATCCAGGCGCATAACATCGATCCCAGGAGTGTCATTCCAATGATTTATCCTGATCATGGAAGAAAGTGTGGCTAATGCATCAGCCAAGTTATTTTCCTCACGAGGAATATGATAAAAATCTACCCTGTCGAAGAATGGTAACAATCTTCTCGCCTAGTCTTTGTAAAGGATTAGCCTAGTTTGGCGTGTTTCCCATTCTCCTTTGATTTGATTGATGACCAAAGTAGAATCTCCGTATACATCCAAGTGTTTAATTCTTAGATCCACGGCTTCTTCGAGACCCATGATGCAAGCTTCATATTCGGCCTCATTGTTTGTGCATTTGAAAGTTAATCTGGCGGTAAATAAAATATGGGTACCTCGAGGGGTAACAATGATTGCCCCAATTCCTCGTCCATAAGCATTAACATCTCCGTCAAAAATTAAGCCCCACTGGGATCCTATCTCAGGTCCTTCGTCTGGTAGTGGCTCGTCACAATCTTTCATCTTGAGGTACATGACGTCCTCGTCCGGAAAGTAAAAATTGGTTGATTCATGACCATTAAATGGATGGTGAGCCAGGTGCTTAGCTAGGATGCTTCCTTTCACGGCTTTCTGAGCATGATACTCAATGTCATATTCTGATAACAACATCTACCAACGGGCAATTCTCCCAGTTAAGGCAGGCTTCTTAAAGATGTACTTGATTGGATCCATATAGGAGATCAAACAAGTAGTATGTCGAATCATGTACTGGCGGAGACGTTTGGCAGCCCAGGCCAAAGCATAACAGGTTTTTTCAAGCATGGAGTAGCGGGATTCACAGTCAGTGAATTTCTTGCTCAGGTAGTAGATGGCATGCTCTTTTCTTCTTGTCTCGTCTTGCTGTCCAAGGACACGACCCATGGAATCTTCTAAGACGGTTAAGTACATTATCAAAGGTCTTCCTTCCAGTGGAGGAGACAAGATGAGTGGTTCGAGAAGATATTCCGTAGAAGTTTGAAAATTGGAGCACAAGTTGCAATCATGAGATATATGAATCTCGAGATGTAATTCAAAAGTCCAAGAAATCCTCTAACTTGTTTCTCGGTTCTGGGTGAAATCATTTCTTGAATTGCCTTGACTTTGTCTGGATCCACTTCAATTCCTCGTTTGCTGACGATGAAACCAAGGAGTTTCCTGAATAGACACCAAAGGTACACCTGTTGGGGTTCAGGCGAAGCTGAAACTTCTGTAAGCATTGAAATAACTTTGTCACATTCTGTATGTGAACTTCCTCATCTTCTGATATGGAAATCATATCGTCCACATAGACTTCCACTTCCTTATGCATCATGTCGTGGAAAAGTGTATTCATGGCTCTTTGATATGTTGCCCCTGCGTTCTTTATTCCAAAAGGCATAATGCGGTAGCAGAACATGCCCTAGGGGGTGATGAAAGCTGTTTTCTCCATGTCTTCAGGTGCCATTTTGATCTGGTTGTATCCCAAAAATCCGTCCAAGAATGAGAAAACTTTGGATTTTGCTGTACTGTCAACCAACATGTCAATATGTGGTAAAGGAAAGTCATCCTTAGGGATAGCTTTGTTCAAATCTCTGTAGTCGACGCACATGCGGACTTTTCCGTCTTTCTTAGGAACGAAAACAATGTTAGCTAACCATTGAGGGTATTCTGAAGTGACGAGGAAACCAGCGTTGATTTGCTTTTGAACTTCCTCTTTGATTTTCATGGCCATCTCCGGATGAGTTCTTCTCAATTTTTGCATGACCGGAGGGAATTCTGGTTTTAATGGTAAGTGATACTACAATATAATGGTATCTAACCCTAGTATATCTTGATACGACCAAGCGAAGACATCTGAGAATTTTTTGAGTAGCTGTATCAAACTCTTTCTGATCTCTGAACTGAGCGAAGCTTCAATCTTAACCTCTTTTCTGTTTCCATCGGAACCAAGGTTAATAATCTCTAGAGGCTCATTGTATGGCTGAATGGTCTCTTCCTTTTGTTGAAGTAACCGAGAAATTTCCTTTGATATTTCTTTGTCTTCTTCCTCTGCCTCGAATATAGGAAACCCAAAGCTTGGAGAAGTCATACGATCGTACGTTTCAACGGGGTGTTTTATGATTAATCTGCATATGTGTGATAAGTTTTATTTAGACAACGAGGGAAGACTCGGTGTATGCATTTAATGGAATGTTTTGATGTTTTTTAAGGGTGTTTTTTAGGATTACCAATTTCCGAAAAAAAGAAAAGGGAAAAACTAACGAAGGAACTAAATGACATTTTTATTTATCGACGGTCATTTCATGAAACAAAGACCCTATAAAACAAAACTCTATTGCTTTGGGCGAAGCAAAGAGGGACATTTTCCTAAGAAATAGTAAAATGCAAAGCCCTATGAAACATCTCTTCACCCTGGGCTATGGTGAGAGGACAAAATAATGGTGATAGTTCCTACTTAGGAGTGCGAACAACAGTCAAAACTTCAACATCTGTCCAATAGTGGTGAGCCCCATTGTGCACTAGGTAATCTGGCACCTTAGGCTTAAGTTGGCCTGTGGTAGATCTTGATTTACCAACCACTGTCTTTGCAACACTCAGACGATCTTCTTCTACTTCAACGGACTGAGCGGTGTGAGAATACCCATTTGCAAGTGGAGTATTTCGGTTTTTCTTTTGAGGAAACTTCCAATCTTCTGAATGGAGAGACTCGTTGTCGAAGACACTTTTGAGATCATCCTCCTCTTTATTTTGGTCTTGCTCTTCTCCCAAGATGGCATTGACTAGGTATGTAAACTCTAAATCTGTAGCCTCTGTGGGTGACTTGGGGATATAATCCTCAATGATGACTTCACCAGTCGATGATGATGAATAGCAAGGGTTATATATCTCTTTTGGCTGAGTAAGTTACTCATAATCAATGTTCCATCCAGTCGGAACAATATCTTCAAGAGAAATTTTTGAACTTTTAGGAGCGGAGTATTTCACCATGTAGTCGAACTTTCCGCTTGGTTCTCCCAATGTATCCCTAGTTTCTTCGGGGATTGTAGGAACTTCTCCTGATGAACCATGACTTCTGGTGGCGAAGCTGTTAGTAACTTCGTCACTGCTTGGTTGAGTCTTACTTTCAGATCCTCTAGTTGGATAACAGCAAGGTGAATCAGACTCTAGTAGGGAGACGTATCCTACTTTGTGAAGGTAGGATAGCCATTCCTCTTCATCGGTGATTTCTGTACCGATGGTATTGAATGTTTGTTGAACAGGTTGAAGAAAACCTCCACTGTGGAAAGTTTCTTGAATTGGAAGAACTACCTCAATTCCTAGAATAGCCTTTGATGATGTCGGAAAGAATCCAACTCTTGTTCTGTTCTAGTTGTTGGTAGGAATATCAATGTGCCCCCAACCACTGGTAGCGCCATCCTTTACAACTTGGATTGCATCTTTGTAGGAAGAGATTGACGCTGATTTCTCCTTTCCTTTTTCCTTGTCCAAGGAAAGTGATTGGAATTTAGTTCCGGCGACTTCTTTTGGTTCTATGTCAGAGAATGATGACTGATTGCTGACGATCAGAGCTCGGTCTCCATATACGGTTACCAATTTGTCATTTCTTATGAACTTCAATTTCTGATGAAGTGTTGTAGTAATTGCCCCATCCTCATGAATCCATGGGCGACCTAACAAACAACTCTATTGTGCCGGGTTATCCATAACTTGGAAAGTGATTTAGAAGGTCTGAGGTCCAATAGTTATGGGAAGATCTACTTCTCCAAAAACTGACTTCCTTGATCCATCAAATGCTTTGACGATGACGTGACTGTCCCTTAGCAGGTAATCTTTGAAGGATCATCTTGACAATGTTGATTTCGGCATGACGTTGAGAGAGGATCCATTGTCTATTAGGACTCCTGTGAGTGTATCATTCATGCAGCCAACTGAGATGTGAAGTGGAAGGTTATTGTCCACTCCTTCTTCAGGAAGATCTTCGTCACAGAAACTCAGGTTAGTTCCTTCGGAGATGTTGGCAATGATGTTGTTGAATTGCCCCACGGTAACACTTGGTTCTACGAAAGCTTGTTCCAAAACTTTCTGTAGAGCTTCCCTATGAGCTTGAGAACTCAGTAGTAGGGAGAGAACAAACATCCTAGACGGAGTATGTAGCAGCTGGTCTACGATGTTGTATTCACTCCTCTGGATTAATTTCAAGATTTCATCATTTTCTTTCACTTGAACAGCATTGGTCGGATGATTGTCTTGCCTATGTGGTGCTTCTTTCGAAGGTTTCTCCACATTTTTTATTGTTCTGTTGAACACTCGTCCACTTCTAGTGACTCGACTAACGTCAGCAATGTTGACAACAGACGGTAATGGTGTTTCCTTACCATTTTCAATGAATGCAGCGTTGTATTTGTATGGTATAGCCTTACTGGACTCATACGGTACAGGACCTGGTAAGTGGATGACTAACAGAGAAATTGCTGTCTTCCTGCTGTCATACTTGACTTGCATTGGTTCAACTTGATTAATTTGAGGAGATACGGTAAAGACTTCATCATCTTCTCTATTGGCAACAACCGTAATGATATTTTCATCCATCAGTTCCTGAATGTCGTTGCGAACGGGCAAACATCCTTGTGAATTTTGTCGACAAATTTTGCATCTACTATAAGGATGGAAATCCGTTCCAAGGTAGGCAAGTCCATTTAAAGTCTTATGGAACCTGACTACTGATCCTTCGAGATCTTCAACTTTGTAGATCTTGTATTCTCCTAAACATCCTTGAACCATGTTGACGTCGTACTCAGTTTTGACTCGGATGTGTTGAATCCATCCTAAGTCCATTTGTTCTCGTAATGCAGCTTGAACTTCAGCACATCCTTGATTATTATTTAGACAAATTTCACATGTGAAGTAGTTGTGAGGTGGTACATGGCCGTACCCAGCTTGTCTAGCGTGCATTTTGACGAGATTTTCCCCTATCTGATGAATGTCGTACGTAGATTTGAATGACGTTGGGGTGTTGGTCTATCAGATTCATTGAAGCTTATTTATGCTACGGCAAAGGATTTGCTTGGACGTTAGGATTATTATCTTTGAAGGATAGCATTCCACTCTTCACTAATATTTGAACGTCGGCCTTGAAACTAAAGCAGTTCTCAATGTTGTGACCTGGTGCTCCCAGATGATAGGGAAAAGATCGGTCAGCCTTGAACCAAGGTGATGATTCATATGCAGGATTTGGAGGACTCTTTGTCTGAATGAGTCCTTTTGCCAGTAGTTTTGGAAATAATTCCGCATACCGCATTGGTATAGGGTCAAAGGGAGGATACCTTTGTGCCTGATTGTTGTAATTTGGAGGTCGAACCTGCTGCTAAGGTTGTTGTGACCTTTGCTGAAATGGTTGTTGCGAAACCTGGGGTTGATAAGCTGGCGCTGAGTTAACAACCGGGGTTATTGTAGCAACTTGAGGTTGAAATTTATTCTTTGCTTTGTGCAAGACATTGCTAACGTCTTGATCCTTTTTCTTTTGGAAAGAACTTCCATACTTCCTAGGACCAATAGAAGATTCTGGTTCTTTGTTCAAGCGTCCTTCTCGAACTGCTTCTTCTAAATGTACGCCCATGTTTTCCATTTCGGTAAAGTCACTGGGAGCACTTATAACCATTCGTCCGTAGTAGAATGGACTCAAAGTCTTGAGATAGATTTTTATCATTTCTTTCTCTTTAAGTGGTGGACAAATTTGAGCAGCAACTTCACGCCATCTCTGAGCGCATTCCTTGAAGCTTTCTCTATCCTTTAGAGTCATGGCCCGGAGTTGATCTCTGTCGGGTGCCATATCCAGATTGTACTTATATTGTTTGACGAAGGCCTCTCCGAGGTCTTGAAAAGTACGAATCTCTGAACTGTCCAAGTTCATGTACCATTTGAGTGCAGCACCAGTCAGGCTGTCTTGAAAATAATGAATGAGTAAGTGTTAATTATCAGTCTGAGTTGACATCCTTCGAGCGTACATCACGAGGTGACTTTGTGGGCATGAATTCCCTTTGTACTTCTCGAAATCTGGTACTTTTAATTTGTAATGAATCTTAACATTTGGAACCAGACAGAGGTCTGCAACATTCTTTCCAAATAGATCTTATCCTCGAAGAGTCTTGAGTTCCTTTTGCATTTGCAGAAACTGTTCCTGGAACTCGTTTAATCTTTCATACACGCCAGCGTCCTCACTGGGAGCGTGATGATATACTTGTCCACCCGGTGGAGGAAACGTATGCATAATGGGCTGTGGAGAAGCCATGACAGCAGATCTTGGTATCTCAGTATTCTGTTGTGCGTAACCTATTGTCGTTGCTCTTGGAACTTTAATTTCTAGAGGTCTGTAACCCTCCGGTGGATGCATATCCGTTGTAACTCTTGGAACTTCAGAAACTGGGGATATGTACCTGTCAGGAATAAAGTTATACGGCATGCCCCAAGGTTGGTTGGGTGGCATGGTATACTGAAGAATAGGAGTAGAAACCATCTCGGAAACCACAGTCCTTTGTGGTTCTTCTAGCGTTGGTCAGTTCTGTGCAACCACCAAGGCTTCTACCATACTATTGAGCCTTTCAACAACATCTTTGAGAGCAGTAAGCTCTTCTATGAGTTCTCCATTCTCTTGCTCTAAGTCGTCCATTCTTTTCTTGCGACCTGAATGAGTGTTGTATGAATGAGACAGCTTGAATGTCTTTGATCAACTCCTTCTCCTCCTCTCTTTCTGGAGAAAGGAAAATGACGATTAGACCCGCGACAATTCTCGTGTCAGTGCGTACGACTAAAGCAAAGCATGATGTGCAATTAAGTTAATATTTTCAAGGAAACACCATAATTACGTTATGAAACATCAAAAATTTTATTAATTAAGCGAAAATGCCGTTTTTTACACACTTTGAAAAGGGAAATACAGAGAAACGGAGAGAAAGGACTCTAAAACTTTGACGAAGAGCCGACTTCACGTTCTAACATTTTCTTCTGTTTCTTGAGCTGAGCATTCTCTGACGTGAGATGATCGATGATCCAGGAAGCAGGAGGGATATGATGAGAAAGTGACGATTGTGTCACTTGTCAATCGAGCACTTCAAGTAACTCATCCTTCCTTCTTAGGATGTTCTAAATCTCAACGTTTTCCGTGTTGACGATTCGATACTTGTTTCTCCAAGCATTCCTTTCTTGGCATACCTTGATTAATGCCGCTTGCAGTTTCTCAACATCGGTGGAGAAAAGGAAGATTGGTTCCCTTAGGGGAATAGGTTCTTGACGCTGATATGGAATCCTGAGCTTGTATGTGTAACAACCCGATTTTATTAGATATTTTATTTATTAGCTTATTTATGTGTTTTGTTAATTATTTGTTTATTCAATTATTATGTGGAATTACTAATTAATTGAAATATCGAATTATATGCATATTTATGTTTTATGATATAATTAGGATATTAGTAGTATACTATGTATTGGGCCTAATTAATAATTGGATGGGTAAGTAATAACATAACTAAGCCCATTAAGAGAAAGATAGTAAGAAGAGAAAACTAGAGTTTTAGAGATAACACAATTTGGGGAAAAGAAGAGAAAGAAGAGAAGAGAGGAGAAAGAACAAGAGAAGAGGAATTGTAGATTTCTTAAACATGATTTTGATGATATATGTTGTTCAATAATGATGAATACTGGTTGTATTTGAGGTTTATTGATGTTTGGAAGTGATTTGGAGTGGTGGGTGTGTGATTTCGCAGTTCTGTATGTTGTTGAGTTTTTCTGCATAATCGCACGGCCGCTAAGCGGACCCCAGCCGTTGAGCGGAGCTGCGAAGATTGAAAGTTACTGTTAAGCCCGCTAGATGGCCGCTGAGCGGACCCTGTTGTAGGCAGAATTTTCCAAACTTTAAAATATCATAACTTTTGATCCGTAACTACTTTTTAGGTATCGTTTGAAGCATATTGAAGCTTAAATAATTGTCTATATGATATAATAGAATGGATTGGCACTTGTTTGATTAATTATGATGATAATTTGGAATAATATTTAATTATATGTGTATGTTATAGATGAATTATGCATGATCAATGTTCATGGATGTATTATGTGAGATGATAACCGTGAATTAAGTGATTGGTTGCTAAAGGCTAGTTGATGTGGAATGGTTTAAATTTTATGTTAATATATGGATAACATGTGATTACTTATGTGTGCATTATGAATTAATTACTTGTGACTAATATTCATAGATGTGTTAAGTGATGTGATATCTATGATGTGTTGGGATATATATATATATATATATATATATATATATATATACTATTTGAATGTGCCTTGTAGATAATGATCATTTAATTGTGTATGTATTGAGATGTGGATTGAATACATGTAAATACTTTTATGTGCGTTACGTTTTGGTATGTGATGAATAACAACTATTGGTAAGATGTGTGGTAATATATTCATGATGATTGTGACTGGATATATGATGGTTGTTATGCCTTGTTGTAATTGTTAATTGTGTTGTGAATGTTATGTACAATTGACGGATAATTCATAGAGTTGGATTATTGTGGTATGCGGTAAGTTAAGATTGATGAGATAATCTTAATTGCATAAATTGTTGGTAATTGTACATACATTCATAGCATGGTAGACTTTATAGTGGAAGTGGTGAAACTTGGGTTCACATGGTAAGAGACGTTGATCCTTGAATGGGAACAGGCGTAGAAGACGTGATCCTTAATTGGAAATAGGCGTGTAGGCTTTGATCTTGTTCGGATCGGGAGCGTGGCTTGGATTCTAGATATTGAATCGAAAGCGGTGAGACGTTGGCTTCACATTGGGTACCACATGCATAGAGTCACATGTTTTGCATTGAGTCACATTGGTGTTATGTGATGTTTGAACGTATGCAATTATGTGATAGTTATGTGTGTATAAGATGTGATAAGTGAATTTGGTGATTCATTTGATATGAATGATTATTGTGTTATAATTGTGATATATGTGATTTGAAACATATGTGATGTAGATGTGAAATTATATGTACTTAGAATCCATATGTTGTTGAAATATGATTATGTACATTGTTTAGGAATCATGTATGATTACATGGAATTGAATGAGTTAGGTTGTATGACATGAATATGTGAATATTGATTAGTTGCATATGATGCATGTTTATGAGAAGAGTGATGAATTCTTGAAATGTATTCTTATTGTATTTTACATTTCCCATTATTATATTTTCTATAAGAAGTTTAATTCTCACCCTTCTGTTTGAATGTTATCCTTTGTTGGTAACGTGCAATTTTCGTGGATAGTGATGCTTCAAAGGAGGCTTAGCGTCGAGATTAAGATCTCTAGTAGGGTGTCGTGACTAAGTAGTCACTTGTGCTCTGGTCATATGTAACACATGGGAGTTGGGTTTTATGGTTTATGACTCGATATTATGAGATATTTGTTTACTCATATTGTATTGGTATTTGAATATGTTATTTTGGTTAATGTGTGGCCTTGAGCCAAGATGTTGAGACATGGTGGATGATGTATGGGAATCATCCTATTTTTCCATTTATTTGATGAGATGATTATTTCGTTGTGGTTTTGCATGTTGTTTTAAATCCCGTGTTATTTGGAAATAACCATTGCATGTTTAAAGATAAAATGTTTGTTTTATTTTGAATTATGTGTAACGCCCTCGTGAGATGCATGCTTCTCTACTCTGATTTACGCAAATATATGCCCTATTTGTTTATTATAGAATTTGGGGTATTACAGAATTCCCTGACGCGTACCCATTGAAGATAAGGATCCAGGGAGATGCAAAGATGTTTTCCTAACAATCTTTTCCCTTTTGTGTGAACAAGACGCCAGGCTTGGACAATTTCCTTCTTCAGCATGTTACCATGATCGTCGATCTTCTTGAAGAAGAGACCCCCCAATTGAATACTACTTGGTATATTTTTCATGGGATAGCCGTATTGACGACATTTCCTCAAAAGCGCTCATATCTTAGATGCTGACGAAGTACCGAGCTTGATCCAATAGGAATTTGGAGGGCAATCCTTGAATTCCTCCTTTACTCACCATATGAGTTATGATGTCGACTACGTTTAAGTGAGTAGTTGCAGCAATGATGATATCGTCAAGATTCTTTTCCAAACCGGAGTACGGATCTTGCGCGTACACGGGTATTCCAATCAGACGAGAATACTCCTCTAACATAGACATGAGTTAATAATTTGGAAAGGTAAAACAGTGATACGTTGGATCGTAAAACTGTACCAATGTGGGAAGGACCCCATCCACAATGTTGGTATTGAGAAGAGGCAGAAGTTTTCCATACTTCTCCTTGAAAGCCTGGGGGTTGACCACCTGTTTTCCAAGCTTTTCCAATTCCTCGACCTTAGGAATTTTGAAAGTGTATTTCCTAGCTCTCTTTCTTCCGTAATCCATGGCATAGATCCTTAAGTCCTTTCTCCGTTTCTCTCTTTCTATGAAGTTTAAAACGTTCGTTAGTGTGGGGATTCACCTAGACTAGAAATTCTATAGTCCGGGAGGTCGGTTATACATAGGGAAGATTTTAAGCACCCTACATATCCGTAGTACTCTACGGGAACCTTCTCTGTGTCTATGTGTTTGTGTTTGTTGCTGATTGATTGGGAAAGTTTCTCCTTTGTGTTAGGAGAAAGAATTGAATTGAATTAAAAACAAGACAGATTGACTGACTATTTTTTGGTTTTTTATTAGCTCGCAGAGATTCCTTGTGAACCTCATGCCTACATATCCCTAATGGAAGTCAGAGCTTTTTGTAGTTCGGAGAACTAATTAGGGAAATTAATTATTTTTGGTGCCTTGCTTGAAGCTCAAAGTTGAAGCTTGAATTAAATCTTTGTTTATAGTAAAGAGACATTAAATCATCTTTACATAGAGGTGTTTCTACTATTCCACCACAAACATTTTGAAAGAGTTACAGAAAAGCTGAATTCATTTAATTAAAGAGAGGGACCTTACTTGTGTGTTTGCAAGTATGCCAGTCACGTATCTCTTGAATGAAAGAGGGATTCTCATCCAAATTAGGGAAAGTGTACAAGTCTGGGTTTGTTTGCCTCGAAGAATGCCTTTCAAAGTCCTAAATGGGAGAATGTTTAAATTTGAAATTGAAATTGAAATTGAAATGTTTGTTTGTTTGAATGTGGTGAGATAGGAGAAATATCTATCTATAGATATGAACTATGTCTATCTACTGTTTGAAAGATTTGATTTTTAGCTGGCTTGTATGAGGCCTAAGCTTAAAGCTTTTAATTGATTTTATTGACTCTAGAAAATGACTTTATTGGGAATTAACTGAAGAAATTTGTGTTATGTACAAAGCCCATAATTGAGGCTGACTCTAGCTAGGGAGACTCTGTTTTTTGCCTTGTACAAAGCCCAAGGTTGTGGCTGACTGCTGAGGAAAATGAGTTTGAAGACTATGGATGACTCTATTTTGTGCCTTGTACAAAGCCCAAGGTTGTGGCTGACTCAGTGGGGAAAAGATCCTAAAGGTTAGAAATATTTTGAAACAAGAAGTGATGTTTATCTACCTTGTACAAAGCCCAAGGTTGTGGCTACTTGATGGGGAATGACTCACAGTGGAGACTCTATTATCTGCCTTGTACAAAGCCCACGGTTGTGGCTGACTCCCTAGGGGAGACACTATTTTCTTCCTTGTACAAAGCCCAAGGTTTTGGAGGACTATAGATAGGGGAATACCTATAAGGGTTTTGACTCAAAGGGGAAGTATGTGCCTTGTACAAAGCCCAACGTTGAGGCTGACTCTTAAAAAAGGAAAGATCTACCAGTGTGGGATCTTTGACTCAGAGAGGATTTTGACTTTGTTGAGGATTATCCTAAAGGTTAACCCTACTGAGGAATTGTGCTTTTGTTAACAGGAATTGATGAATGAAAGACCCAGGTTCGAAGATTGACTCTATTGGTGACTTGTTTGAGTGGTTGGCCTAAAGTGAACTCTACCGGTGATTTTATCTTTTACTGACTGAGACTGGTGAGATTATCTTTTTAAGAATTGAATTTTTGGAAGCTAACTCTTTCCAAGGAATTATGACTTTAGAGAACTGATCTTGGAGGCTAACCCTTTCCAGGGAATTATGACTTTAGAGGATTGATCTTGGAGGCTAACCCTTTCCAGGGAATTTTATGGCAGAAAGGTTATCTAGTTGAGACTTCTTGTTTAAAGCCCAAAATTAAGGATGACACTAACTGAAAATAAACAAATATGGATCCTAGACTCTGCTAAGGAAAAATTATGGAAGATAAGGGTGACAGAGACTGTCCATGTCTCTCATTCCAAAAGGTGTACTCAATACTCAGATTGAGATATTCTTAGCTTGTTTAAAGTCTGGTTTCAAGAGTAGAAGAAACTCACCAAGGTAGGCTAAGAGGTGATTAAAGACCTGTTCCTATGTTTATAAGAAACCTTATGGGTCCTTGTATACAAGCTCAAGAGGAAGATGGGAATGCTTTTAAGAAGCCTGTGGGTCCTTGTACAAAGCCCAAGAGGAGGCTAATCGAGGGTCCTTGTTATAGCACAAGAGAAAGCTATGTGGTTTTGAACTTATTTTGGCTCTAAGCAAATGGGTAAGAGGTTTCACCGGGAATAATTCCTCTTGGGTGGATGTGTCCTAGTTTGGGTTCTAAGGATTTTTCAAATATGTTTCACCGGTAATAATTCATCTTGAGGGTTTGAACTAAGGATCTCTAATTAGGAAAGAACCTCCACCGGGAAGACATTCTCAATCCTGGGCCAAAGTCCTATAATATATGTATAGTTTAACTGTCCTAAGGTTTACACTCAGACGTAGTTCTAAACAATATATAAACAATTTATATTTGACAGTAATTTAAATAAAGACTGTAAATTGAAAGCTATAAAGGCCTAACCTGGATGGAGTGGAGGCCTTTGAAGATGTATGTACAAAGCCTTACCAGCGTTTTTGTTATTTTATTGATGACAGTTGAATATTTATGATAAACAATTAAAGGTTTTTGAAAGCAGAAGAAGTGAAGATGGACATAGATCACATATGTATCTGAAGAGTTTCACCGGGAATAATTCCCTTCAAATACCAGAAGAATTTTTTAAAACAGAAAGAAGATTTTGTAAATAAAGTATTTGAAAACAAAGTAAGAAAAGAAAAAGGTGCTGGGACTTACACTCTATTAGAGGCCCATTGAAAATGATTTACTGTTTATGAAAAACAGTTGAATGATGATTTGAAAATCATGCAAGGCCTCGCCGTTTTGATCCAACTCCAATGATGCATGTTGAAGCTCCTAAACCTCAAGCTGCTAACCAAAATCAAAATCGCAATAGGATTAACTATGATCCTATTCCTATGACTTACACTGAGCTATATCATGTAATGTTCCAGAGAGGTCTGATTACAACAAGAGCTTTCACTCCTCGAAATCCTCTCCCAGAAGGTTTTAGATCTGATCTTCATTGCCCTTTCCATCAAGGTGCAGCTTGTAACACCCTTCTAATACCCCGCATAAATAATACACAATAATCAGAGTAAACATGAAAAGGGCATTACATCTTCCAAATAATTAACAATAATACTCATGTCATGCCATAAAAGAGAACGTCAACCAAATTTATTCAGATCATCATGTTTAACACAGCGGAATTATCTTTAACATCTGAATAACAAACAGCCAAGTCACAGACTTAAAACATCAACATAACAATCCATCCAAAATAAAAAGTTCAACAAATAATTCTAAACGACGCCCCCAGTGTTACACGACCAGAGCATGACACGGACCCAACTGACTCTAACGAACTACTTGACGAGTTAATCCTCACCAAGTACGAGAGCTACTCCTCAATCTGAAAAATAACAACAGTAAGGGTGAGTCTCATTCACATTTAACTAATGTTATAAGATATAGATAATAAAATATCATTTCACATGCCATACACCCAATCACAGTTATGATCAGATTCAAACCATACAATCAGTAAGCAAATAACCAGATTAACACATATTATAACATTGGACAATCTTCCATTCATGTTATAATAGCAAAACAGCCTAATGCAATGCAACTACATGCATGTGGTACCAAAATCTGGGATAACCCAACTCACCGACCCACCATCGTCAAGGATACGGTAACACCCACTCACTAATTCCACACAATGGGAATTAGCTACCACTGATCCACCATCGTCAAGGATCAGCCACATAATGATTATGAATGCATGCATCAACCATAACATGCTCATCACCCACATACATAGATTAATGTCATAATCATCAATAAGACACATATTTCATACCAACAATACATGTACAATAAACACCAGTTACAACCACAACATCATACAGGTAAACATTCATTAGTGTACCTATAAACATATCCCACCACAAACAAATAAGATCGAGTGTTTAAAAATAATTCAAGCCACAACTCAAAATACCATTTGAGTATATAAATTATTTGATTAGCTTCACTGTACTCGAAACGACACCAAAATCCGGTTTACGGTTTAAAAGTTACACCTCTTTAAAACTTTTCAAAATGGACAGTCGCAACAACTAACAGCACGCGGCGCCACACACGGTTCGCGGCGCGGAACGAATAGGAACTACGCCTTCGCGGCGCAAACAAAGGTTCGCGGCGCGGAACGAATAAAAACTACGCCCTCGCGGCGCGGTCATATGCTCGCGGCGCGTACTGAGCGCAACAAAGCTTCCTGGCCTTCTGCCAAGCTGTTCGCGGCGCCAACTCCTGGACGCGGCGCGAACTGGCGAATCCCAGCGCTCCGAATAGCAGAAAACAGCCTGCGATTTTACCCTTCCTTCACCAAATCATTACCAATTCAACCCATTCCAATCAGATTTCGCATACAGTACAACAAACACATATTATAGCACATTATAATACATTCAAACCATCCAAATAACATCATTACACGAATCAGCATATTCATTACGTGTAAATCCTCCCAAAACCTAACATTTCTACAACCTAAGCACAACCCAATTGGTACGGATAACACGATCAATTCTATCATATTATCTATAATCCCATAATAGAAGATAAACGGAAGAGTCCCCCCTTACCTGAAGGTTGATTCTTCGTTCTTCCTCGGTCGCACTTCTCCGTTCCTCTTCTCTTTTCACGTTCAAACTTCTTTTCCCAATACTGTAACCTTCTCTATTCTACCACTCCTTCTATTTTATTAAGAATAAAATAAAATTATTTTAATTAGTAATAGGGCCTACCAATGCACCCCCTCCCTTACTAACCACAACTCCAGCCCAATTGCTTAATTCCTCATAATTCAATTAATTTAATTAAATTAAATTATGAAAATAAATGGAGTGTTACAACTCTCCCCCACTAAATAGTTTTCGTCCTCGAAAACATACCTTAGGCAAATAACTCTGGATAGGAATCCTTCATCTGACTCTCCAATTCCCAAGTCACATTCCCACCTGCTGGTCCTCCCCAAGCTACTTTGACCAGTGCTATCTCCTTGCCACGCAATTGTTTCAGCCTTCGGTCTTCAATCCTCATAGGCAAAGTTTCAACTGTCAGATTGTCCTTTACCTGTACATCATCGACTTGGATCACATGAGATGGATCAGCAATGTATTTCCTCAACTGTGATACGTGGAATACATCATGCAGATTCGCAAGCGTCGGTGGCAACGCAATACGATACGCCACTTCTCCCACCCTCTCCGTAATCTGGAACGGACCAATGAATCGCGGAGTCAACTTCCTTGATTTCAGTGCTCTACCAACACCAGTTGTGGGGGTCACCCTCAAGAACACATGATCTCCTGCTTGAAATTCAAGTGTCCTCCTCCTTTTATCATGATAACTCTTCTGACGACTCTGAGAAGTCTTCATCTTCTCCTGAATCATCTTGATCCTTTCTGTCGTTTCCTGAACAATTTCTGGTCCAATCACGGCACTTTCGCCAGATTCATACCAGCATAAAGGCGTTCTACACCTCCGACCATACAAAGCTTCAAACAGAGCCATACCAATGCTCGAGTGAAAACTATTATTGTAAGTAAATTCGATCAAGGGTAGATAACTATCCCAAACACCGCCTCTTTCCAACACACAAGCACGCAACAAATCTTCTAGTGATTGAATAGTTCTTTCCGTCTGTCCATCCGTCTGCGGATGATAAGCAGAACTCAATCTCAGCTTAGTACCCAAAGCCCTCTGCAAACCTTCCCAGAATCTGGATGTAAACCTTGGATCTCTATCTGACACGATACTCGAAGGAATACCATGTAAACTCACTATCCTGTCAATATACAATTGAGCCAGCTTCTCCATTGGGTAATCCATTCTCATTGGTATAAAGTGAGCAGACTTTGTCAACCTGTCTACAATAACCCAAATAGCTTCACAATTCTTCACCGTCCTCGGCAAACCTGAAACAAAATCCATAGATATACTATCCCACTTCCATTCTGGAATAAATAACGGTTGCATAGATCCATACGGTTTCTGATGCTCAATCTTCGACTTCTGGCAAGTCAGACAAGCATAGACAAATTCAGCTATTTCCTTTTTCATTCCAGGCCACCAAAACAGCTTCTTTAAGTCATGATACATCTTGGTAGCACCAGGATGAATACTCAATCCGCTACGATGTCCTTCTTCAAGAATACTCTTCCTCAATTCGGCAACATCAGGAACACAAACACGATTACCAAACCTCATTATACCATTCTCGTCGATTCTGAATTCACCTCCTTTATCTTGATTAATCAGAGTCAACTTATCAACCAACTCTACATCAGTCTTCTGACCTTCTCGAATTTCCTCAAGAATACTACTAGTCAGCTTCAGCATACCCAATTTAACACTGGTAGGAGTGTCTTCACATACTAAACTCAAATCTCGGAATTGCTCAATTAAATCCAATTCTCTCACCATAAGCATAGACATATGCAAGGACTTCCTACTCAATGCATCGGCAACAACATTTGCTTTACCCGGATGATAATTCAGTTCAAAATCATAATCCTTGAGAAATTCTAACCATCTTCTTTGTCTCATATTCAACTCTTTTTGGTCAAAGAGGTACTTCAAACTCTTGTGATCACTAAATACTTCAAACCTTGAACCATATAGGTAATGCCTCCACAACTTCAACACAAATACCACTGCTGCCAACTCTAAGTCATGAGTCGGATAGTTTCTCTCATGCACCTTGAGTTGTCTCGACGCATAAGCGACTACCTGTTGATTCTGCATCAGTACACCTCCTAATCCTGACAACGAAGCATCACAATAAACAACAAAAGATTCCGCCGGATTCGGCAAAATCAAGATCGGCGCACTAGTCAACCTCTTCTTCAACTCTTGGAATCCTTCTTCACATTTCGAATCCCAAACAAACGCTTGACCCTTCCTAGTCAACTTAGTTAACGGTAATGCTAACTTTGAAAAACCTTCAATGAACTTTCTATAGTAACCCGCCAGACCAAGGAAACTACGGATTTCGGAAACTGACCTCGGAGCTTCCCACTGAGACACTGCTTCTACTTTCGTTGGGTCAACGGCAATACCATCCTTAGAAATTACATGCCCAAGAAAGCTCACTTCGTTTAACCAGAACTCACACTTTGACAGTTTTGCAAAAAGTTTCTTTTCCTTCAATAGTTCCAATACCACTCTAAGATGATCCGCATGCTCTTTTTCATTCTTAGAATATATTAAAATATCATCAATAAATACTACTACGAACTGATCCAGAAAAGGATGGAAGATCCTATTCATATACTCCATGAAAACCCCCGGCGCATTGGTTACTCCAAATGGCATCACTGTATATTCGTAATGACCATACCTCGTTCTAAATGCTGTTTTCTGAATATCGTCCGTCTTCACCCGAATCTGATGATATCCCGACCTCAAGTCAATTTTGCTGAACACACATGCTCCAACTAGTTGATCCATCAAGTCATCAATCCTCGGCAAGGGATACCGATTCTTGATAGTAACCTTGTTGAGTTGTCTGTAATCCACACACAACCTCATTGAACCTTCTTTCTTCTTCACTAGTAACACCGGTGCACCCCACGGTGAGACACTAGGACGAATAAATTTCTTCTCAAGTAAATCTTCCAATTGATTCTTCAACTCATTCAATTCCGATGCCGACATACGATAAGGTGCCATCGACACAGGATTAGTTCCAGGAATTAGTTCAATAGCAAATTCTACCTCCCTCTCTGGCGGCAATTCTCTTACATCTTCTGGAAAGACTTCTGGAAATTCACATACTACCGGTAAGTCACTACTCACCGCTTTCTTTTTCACTTCCATGGATGCAATTAACATGAACACGACAGCCCCGTCCTTCATTGCTTCATCCACTTGTCTAGCCGTCATCGCTAAATCCTTAACACTGACATCTTCAGGAAAAATAACCGTCTTCGTGAAACAATTGATATGAACCCGATTAAATTGCAACCAATTCATACCCAAGATAACATCAAGTTGTTCCAACGGAAGGCACACTAAGTCCATTCCGAATTCTCTACCAAAAATATCAATTGGACAGTTCAAACAAGCGAACGAAGTAGTCACTGAACCCGACGCAGGAGTGTCAATGACCATACTTCCATTAATCTCAGATATTTCCAAATTCAGTCGTTTAGCACAATCCAATGAAATAAACGAGTGAGTTGCCCCAGTATCTATTATTGCAATTAAAGGAGTGCCATGGATAAAACACGTACCTTTAATTAACCGATCCTCTGGAGTAGTCTCTGAACCAGATAAGGCGAACACCTTACCACCAGCTTGATTCTTCCTCGGCTTAGGACACTTAGGACTGATATGACCTCCTTCCCCGCAGTTGAAACAAGTTACAGTGTTCCCTTTGCACTCAATAGCAATGTGACCTGCCTTTCCACATCTATAGCACTTCTTTTCCTCACTTTTGCATTCGTGAATGCGATGTCCAGGTTCTCCACACTTGAAGCACTTAATAGGGGCACTAGAGTCTCCCCCACTAGGCTTCTTCCAGCCTCCAGCTTTCTGGTTACCCTTACCATAAGGCTTACCACGATCCATATGCTTTTTCCCTTTCCTGTCGACTAACTCGCGAGAGTGCGACGACTTCAGTTTAATATTGTCCTCTTCAAAGATTCGGCTGCATTCAACCAAATCGACAAACCTGCGAATCCTCTGGTATCTGATACCCTGTTTAATCTCATCGCGGAGACCATTCTCAAACTTAACACACTTCGAGAACTCACTAGCCTCATCATTATTGTAGTGGACATAATACTTTGCTAGCTCCACAAACTTGGACGCATACTCTGGCACAGTCATGTTACCTTGTGTCAGCTCCAAAAATTCAATCTCTTTCCTGCCTCTAACATCCTCAGGAAAGTACCTCCGCAAGAATTCTCTCTTGAACACAGCCCAAGTGATTGCAACACCTGCAGCTTGCAGTTCGTCCCTACTAGCCATCCACCAATCATCAGCTTCTTCAGACAGCATGTGAGTCCCATATCTCACCTTCAGATTTTCGTCACAATCAATCACCCGGAAGATTCTTTCAATCTCTTTCAGCCACTTCTGGGCGCCTTCGGGATCGTGAGTGCCTTTGAACAACGGAGGGTTGTTCCTCTGAAAACTATTCAGCTGCCTGTCAGCACCAATTCCAGCTCCATTGGCATTCCCTCCCAGCACACCAGCAATCATGCCCAGAGCCTCAGCGATAGCATCATCGTTTCTTCCTCCTCTTCCAGCCATTGTTCTGCTAAATATCAAACAATATCTATTAGAACAAGAAGTATCGACAGTGTCCACCTTACACTAATCGCATACGAGGGATTAACCGACACTAAGACTCTGACTCAAACGACCGACAATGCTCTGATACCACTATTGTAACACCCTTCTAATACCCCGCATAAATAATACACAATAATCAGAGTAAACATGAAAAGGGCATTACAACTTCCAAATAATTAACAATAATACTCATGTCATGCCATAAAAGAGAACGTCAACCAAATTTATTCAGATCATCATGTTTAACACAGCGGAATTATCTTTAACATCTGAATAACAAACAGCCAAGTCACAGACTTAAAACATCAACATAACAATCCATCCAAAATAAAAAGTTCAACAAATAATTCTAAACGACGCCCCCAGTGTTACACGACCAGAGCATGACACGGACCCAACTGACTCTAACGAACTACTTGACGAGTTAATCCTCACCAAGTACGAGAGCTACTCCTCAATCTGAAAAATAACAACAGTAAGGGTGAGTCTCATTCACATTTAACTAATGTTATAAGATATAGATAATAAAATATCATTTCACATGCCATACACCCAATCACAGTTATGATCAGATTCAAACCATACAATCAGTAAGCAAATAACCAGATTAACACATATTATAACATTGGACAATCTTCCATTCATGTTATAATAGCAAAACAGCCTAATGCAATGCAACTACATGCATGTGGTACCAAAATCTGGGATAACCCAACTCACCGACCCACCATCGTCAAGGATACGGTAACACCCACTCACTAATTCCACACAATGGGAATTAGCTACCACTGATCCACCATCGTCAAGGATCAGCCACATAATGATTATGAATGCATGCATCAACCATAACATGCTCATCACCCACATACATAGATTAATGTCATAATCATCAATAAGACACATATTTCATACCAACAATACATGTACAATAAACACCAGTTACAACCACAACATCATACAGGTAAACATTCATTAGTGTACCTATAAACATATCCCACCACAAACAAATAAGATCGAGTGTTTAAAAATAATTCAAGCCACAACTCAAAATACCATTTGAGTATATAAATTATTTGATTAGCTTCACTGTACTCGAAACGGCACCAAAATCCGGTTTACGGTTTAAAAGTTACACCTCTTTAAAACTTTTCAAAATGGACAGTCGCAACAACTAACAGCACGCGGCGCCACACACGGTTCGCGGCGCGGAACGAATAGGAACTACGCCTTCGCGGCGCAAACAAAGGTTCGCGGCGCGGAACGAATAAAAACTACGCCCTCGCGGCGCGGTCATATGCTCGCGGCGCGTACTGAGCGCAACAAAGCTTCCTGGCCTTCTGCCAAGCTGTTCGCGGCGCCAACTCCTGGACGCGGCGCGAACTGGCGAATCCCAGCGCTCCGAATAGCAGAAAACAGCCTGCGATTTTACCCTTCCTTCACCAAATCATTACCAATTCAACCCATTCCAATCAGATTTCGCATACAGTACAACAAACACATATTATAGCACATTATAATACATTCAAACCATCCAAATAACATCATTACACGAATCAGCATATTCATTACGTGTAAATCCTCCCAAAACCTAACATTTCTACAACCTAAGCACAACCCAATTGGTACGGATAACACGATCAATTCTATCATATTATCTATAATCCCATAATAGAAGATAAACGGAAGAGTCCCCCCTTACTTGAAGGTTGATTCTTCGTTCTTCCTCGGTCGCACTTCTCCGTTCCTCTTCTCTTTTCACGTTCAAACTTCTTTTCCCAATACTGTAACCTTCTCTATTCTACCACTCCTTCTATTTTATTAAGAATAAAATAAAATTATTTTAATTAGTAATAGGGCCTACCAATGCACCCCCTCCCTTACTAACCACAACTCCAGCCCAATTGCTTAATTCCTCATAATTCAATTAATTTAATTAAATTAAATTATGAAAATAAATGGAGTGTTACACAGCTGGTCACGATTTGGAACATTGTTTTGCACTGAAGGCTAGAGTACAGGAATTAATGAGAACCAAGATGCTTTATTTCAAGGATATCAATCCCAATGTTGTCAAGAACCCTTTTCCCGAGCATGACAAGAGTGGCTGAAGACAAAGATTGACAAGCTACCTTCCTAAAGCCAAGTGTTTCAGACAGGGTAGCTCCTCCTTGTCACTAATTAGTCACTAGGCCTTGTTTTCCTTTTGTTTGCAATTTCCTTATTTTGTGTACTGCATTTGTACTTTGGTTGTTCTTGAATGTTAATTTTAATGAAATGAGCATTACATATTTCAGTCAATTCATTTACATCCATTATGTTTATCTTTATGCTTTATCTTTAAAAATAAAACAAAAATATATCCCTTGTTCATTTTCTTTATCAACTTTTGTTTATGCAAAGTTTGGAGGGAGGATGATGAAAACAAAATACCCAAATTGTTGAATTGTATGCTTTCAAATAGAACTTTGTTGATGAGGTACAGGCATTGTTTCAATCCCCAAACACTGGAGAAATAAGGAAGTTAATCCCTAGTCAGCCCCTTTGAGCTTAGAAGTTGGTGTTTCTTTCTGTATGAAAAACCCGCAATTTTAATCTGGGGCAGGGTAGTTCTCAGTTAATTTATTTATGCATTCAATTTCAAGAGAATCATTAAATACACCTTCTAACAAGGATTTCAATCAAAATTGACGAAGATGGTTATCATTAATAATTATCAAGGCAGTCAATATCTTTCCAATATCAAAAAAAAAATCAAAGAAAAATCCCGCTAAGTCAAAACCTACGAAGGAGACTTAGGCAAAATTGGGGCATCCCACTGACTGTAATATTCAAATAAAGACAGTTCAGGCAAAAGTTAGGTATAATAGAAATCAAAAAAGAGAAGTCAATAAATTCCTTGACGAAAATAAAACGTTGTGACTATCAAAAGGAAGAACTGACTGCCATCTCAAAAATTCCCTTGACTTATAAGTCATCATCACATGTATAGGTGCAATTTCGAAAGCCTCTTGGAACCTGAATGCATAATTTGAATTAACTGAACGTAGGATTGGAAGATCATCACGAAGAATGGGGTGGGTATAGATATACTTTGAGCCTATATCCTTTGTTTCTAAAACCGTGAACCAAGCCACGTTACAACCCTCAAAAGACCTAATTGAAGCAAGGTTTATGTTGAAAGCATACTACAACAAGGTTGCGTTAACCTGACTCCTAAAGACTTTTGCAAATTGTTTGATTTACCATACCTTTTTCTCCATCCCTCGCTTTGAATCTCTAGAACATTCTGTTTGGATCTTTGATTCATTTGCTTTACGATAACATCGTTCCAATAAATTATTTTGATTTCAAAATATGCTTTGAGCATTGCATTAAAATTTCCATTTTTGAATGAACATTTTATTTGCAAGTAAGCACTCATCTTTCAAGGAAGTTGAAACAGTTGAGAAACTTGATCAGTGATCTTATCAGGGGCACGTTACTTCAAGATCCTGTTATTCAAAAGTTATACCGGGGGCAAGTATTACCAACATTCATTTCAAGAACTGAAGCAAGGATCAGTTAATAAGCAGTCAATCAGGGGCAATTTTCTTCAGCGATCCCTAAGAGGTTTATCAGTCTTTCTCAAAGGGATCATCAGTGTGACATAACAGAGTTGGCGATGTTCTCGTGTTGAGGAATCAGTGTTCCAATCTTCCCTCACAAAAGAGTCTACTTCAGTTGTCGTAACCGATTGCATTACATTGATCATTCACATATCATGCATAGAAAATTCAATATCATGCAAAATTCATACTCATTTACATTCTTTCGAGGTCCCGTTGTTATCAACATCTTACCTTGAGATCTAAGTCCAACTCACTTGGAACCTACCAAAGCAGATGTATATCCGTCTGACCACCTTTCTGTCCAATGCTATTCTATGGACGTTTTGATTCTTTCTTTCATCCAAAGCCAGTCATCGGATGTCTCAATCTTTCATTGCCATCCAAAGCAAGTCATCGGATGTCATAATCTTTCGTTGCCATCCAAAGCAAGTTATCGGATGTCATAATCTTTCATTGCCATCCAAAGCCTGTTATCGGATGTCATAACCTTTCATTGCCATCCAAAGCCAGTCATCGGATGTCATAATCTTCCATTGCCATCCAAAGTCTGTTATCGGATTTCATAATCTTTCATTGTCGTCCAAAGCCTGTTATTGGATGTCATAATCTTTCATTGCCATCCAAAGCCTGTTATCAGATGTCATAATTTTTTATTGCCATCCAAAGCCTGTTATCGGATGTCATAATCTTTCATTGCCATCCAAAGCCTGTTATCGGATGTCATAATCTTTCATTGTCATCCGAAGCCTGTTATCGGATGTCATAATCTTTCACCGCCATCCAAAGCCAGTCATCAGATGTCATGTCATTTTTTTGTCATCCAAAATTGAGTAATTGGATGTTACAATCCCTAGTAAAGTGTTTTCACCTCAATACCACTCTCGAATTTATCTGATTATTGATGTCGTCTAATGCCACCCTTAGACGTTCCTACTATCTTTTCTTACCGAGAGTTTTATCCCCCTTTTCCAAGTTTCTCCGTCAACAGTTAGTCTCTTGTGGCGCTATATTCCCCACCGAGTTCAACGTCCATCCCATATAATATTGCATTCAAAATAACAAAAAAAAAAGTCCATGCATTGCATTTCATTTGCATATGAAGGACAAAAATTTGGATCCTTTTGTATTTAATTACTTTCTGCCATTGACGTCAGGCTCAAGATAATTAAATAGGGGCATCTGTCGCACCCCAATTTTTGCCCTACGCATTTCGTTCGTTTAGGCATGCCACATTCATATTCAAAAATTGACTTTTTTATTAAAGACGGCAAAAATAGCTTGCATTTCATATTTTTATCATTATTTCAGAGTTTTTGTTTTTTAGACTCCATAGTTTTTTTAATAAAAAAATATCAAAAAAAGAATAATTATGTTTTAATAATTTAGTTTTATTTTGTCTATTTAGTAGTATTATTATATTTTATTATTTTATTTTATACAAATAGAAAATTGAATAGAATCTATTATGGTGTATGGCCCATTTCTTCTTTTTAGTCTAAGCTGGTCCTTCTTCTCACGTTTTCTACTTCAAGCAATTGGTTTAAACCATGCCAAACACCACAGTCCAAAACTCTGCACAAATCCCTGCTATCTCAAAACAAGCAAATATGTCCAAAAACACTCTGCAACCCGCTGTTCAAAACATGCCAAGAATTGCACCAAAATGGACAAGCACAAAAGCTTGCAAGAAGGTCCATGAAACTGATTCCAAATTCATTTCAAAAACTCTTCAGATTTCACTTTACAAACCCTAACGCTTGGGTATATGATGAGGCATTTAGCACAGCAAAAAGAAAAAAAAACAAACGAAAAACCCAGCAACAAGAATTCTGCCAAAAACAAAAATAAAATTGTTTTCTATCTTGTGGTGTTGTTTTCTTTACCTCCCCTTTTCACTTGGGAGGACGGCACGTTAGACCTTACGCGAAATTTGGAAGGAGAATCCGCCCGTGGCGGGATGAATTTTGTTTCAGTTCTTCCTACTATATCACACGAACTTTTTAATTAGCCTAACGAGTAGGAAAGGGGAAAAAGATCTCAAATAAACCCTAGGAGTTTTCTAAGTGTGGGGATTCACCTAGACTAGAAATTATGGAGTCCGGGGGGTCGATTATACATAGGGAAGAGTTTAAGCACCCTACATATCCGTAGTACTCTACGGGAACCTTCTCTGTGCCATTGTGATTGTGTTTGTTGCTTGTTATTGGGAAAGTTTCTCCTTTGTGTTAGGAGAGAGAATTGAAATTGATTTAAAAGAAAGACAGACAAACTGACTATTTTTGGTATTTTGTTAGCTCGCTGAGATTCCTTGTGAACCTCATATACCTACATATCCCTAATGGAAGTCAGAGCTTAATGTAGTTCGGGGAACTAATTAGGGATTTTAATGATTTTTGGTGCCTTGCTTGAAGCTCAAGGTTGAAGCTTGAATTAAATCTCTGTTTATAGTAAAGAGACATGAAATCATCTTTACAGAGAGGTATTTCTACTATTCCACCACAAACATTTTTAAAGTGACAGAAAAGCTAAAATGTTTCATTAAGAGAGGGAGCCTACTTGGTTGATCAAGTATGACATCCAACATGCCTCTTAAATGAAAGATTCTCAACCAAATTAGGGAAAGGGTTGTACAAGTTTGGGATTTGGCTAGAGCATGCCTTTCACGAGTCATAAATGGGAGAATGTTTGAAATGGTGATTTGTTTGAAATGATTGTTTGAAATGATTGTTTGTTTGTGGTGAGATAGGAGAAATACCTACCTATGAAGATGAGCTATGTCTATATACTGTTTGAAAGATTTGATTTTTAGCTGGCTTGAATGAGGCCCAAGCTTGAGGCTTTTGATTGATTTAATGACTCTGGGAGATAACTCCACTAGGGATGGATTTAAACTAAAGAGTTTTAGTGTTCTGTACAAATCCCAGAATTGAGGCTGACTCTAGCTGGAGAGCATTTATTTGATGGATATTTGGTGTTCTGTACAAAGCCCAGAATTGTGGCTGACTCTACTTAGGGAGACTCTATTTTGTGCCTTGTATGAAGCCTAAGGTTGTGGCTGACTCTTAACAGGGAAGTTATTGGTTCATGCCTTGTATAAAGCCCAAGGTTGAGGCTGACTCTTTGGGGAGTTTTATTCTGTTGGAGGATTTATCTATAAAAAGACTGATTGTTTTTGGAGGCTAACCCTTTCCAGGGATTTTAGACTCAGCTGGTGAAATGGTTTATTAAAAGACTGATCTTTGGATGCTAACCCTTTCCAAGGATTTTGGATTTAAAGGAATGATTTTGGAGGCTGACCCTTTCCAAGGGTTTTGTTAAAATGAAGGAATGATTGAAGGCTGACCGTTTCCAGGGGTTTTGACTCAACAGAAATTTTTATCTTATTGAGACTTCTTGTTTTAAAGCCCAAGATGAAAGCTGACACTGACTGAGGATAGATAACCATAGATCCTAGACTTTGCTAAGGGAATTAATGAAGATAAGGGTGACAGAGACTGTCCATGTCTCTCGTTCCAAAAGGTTTACACAATATAAGATTGAGACAATCTTAGCTTGTTTAAATTCTGGTTTAAAGTGGAAGAAACTCACCAGGATAGGCTAAAAGGTGACTAAAGACCCGTTCCTATGTTTATAATAAACCTGATGGGTACTTGTATACAAGCTCAAGAGGAAGCTGGAAATGCTTTTAAGAAGCCTGGGGGTCCTTGTACAAAGCCCAAGAGGGGGCTAATCGAGGGTCATCGAGGGTCCTTGTTATAGCACAAGAGAAAGCTATGTGGTTTTAAACTTATTTTGGCTTTAAGAAAATGGGTAAGAGGTTTCACCGGGAATAATTCCTCTTTGGGTGGATGTGTCCTATTTTTATTCTAAGGCTTTTTCAAGATGTTTCACCGGGAATAAATCATCTTGAGGGTTTGAACTACAAATCTCTAATTAGGAAAGAGCCTTCACCGAGAAGACATTCTCATTCCTAGGCCATATTCCTATAATATATATAGTTTAACTGTCCTAGGGTTTACACTCAAACGCAGTTCTAAATAATATATAAACAGTTCTATATTTGACAGTAATTTAAATAAAGACTGTAAATTGAAAGCTTGTAAAGCCTAACCTGGATGGAGTGGAGGCCTCTGAAGGAGTATGTACAAAGCCTTACTAGCAATTTTATTGATAACAGTTGAATATTTCTAATAAACAGTTAAAAGGTTTTTGAAAATAGAAGAAGTGAAGATGGACAAAGGTCACATAAGTATCTGAAGAGTTTCACCGGGAATAATGCCCTTCAAATACCAGAAGAATGTTTTGAAAACAGAGAGAAGATTTTGTAAATACAGTTTTGGAAAACAAACTATGAAAATAAATAGGTGTTGGGTCTTACACTCTAATAGAGGCCCAGTACTTTACAGTACTGGTTGACAGTTATGAAAACAGTTTATAAAGATTTGCAATTTGAAATGATTACTGTTGTGAAAAAATAAAAGAGGGGTTGGGACTTATGTCATACCCCAAATTTGTCCTACCCCTTAACTGGCTTAGACTTCTCATCTCATGTACATACCTTCATTAGGTCATTAACATAAATCATGCATCATCAACTAATAATTTGGCATGGGATCGAGGTTCTTGATCTAGGGTTTATTCCCCTAAGAACTTGGTACTCAGAGGTTTCAAGGGTCTAAGGTTCAAATCAACCTTCAAAGTTTGTGCTCACTAATTTGGTTGTGGTTCACTTTGAACTGTGGGGGTTCATTACAAGCTACTGATCAAAAGGTCTTTTCTTTATCGATGCGGGTTGCTTGCTCTCCTTTGTAAGTTCTTAAAGATGGGTATCCAAATTAATGGATGAGTCTTGAGGTTAAGGCAACAAACAGAAAAAACCATCACCCGTTGAAGATCATGAATTTTTCGTTGAGTTCAAGGAGAATACAAGTTACATCTTAACTTTAATTCTATACAAATAGCGTATTACAAGTTCAGTCAATTGGAAAATGGATTTACAAAAGGAGTGTGCCCATACAAAGTGGAATTACATTTGTACATAAAAAAAATAATGCAAAAAAAAAGGGAGATACATTTGACTTATAGTTGACTTTTGGTCAACTGTTGACCTTTTGGTCAAAGAGTCAACCAAAGTCAAACTGACCCATGACCCTTTGACCCCTGAACCTAACTCTCCATGCCAATTTTGTGCTCGATCATTTTGCTTCCATTTTGCTTCGAGCAAATTCCATGCTAAGAGCCTTGCACCAAAAGAACAAAACCATGTATTTGCTAACCTTGACCATGACCTGCATATTAACCCAAATAAACTGGTTCAGAAACCATCTCACAAAACCGATTCAAGCTAACGGTTAACAAACGGAATCAGCAAAACCAATCCGGTTCATTAACGAAAAAACAGAAAGAGAAAACAAGTTTCTAACAATTCATAACAGTTCCATTCACAACCACAAATACATACACATACACTCACTTGACTCCATACATTCACCATCAAGATACAAAGAAAAATAAACAAGAGCAAAATCTAGCTATAACTGCCAAGAGAGTTCCTGCTGTAGATTCAAGTTGGGCTGAGAATGTCAGTCAAGGCACTGAACCTATATTTGAATGATCTCTTCTGCAAACCTTGGAATCTAAAAACCTATCACTAATTCATCTTTTAATCAATGGATTCCAACCTGTCAAAACTTAATCCAAACTCCAAGTTAATGCAGCACATCAGCTCGTGGGAATCCGCCATCATTAACAGCCACACGACAAGCCTTAATCGACTTGTGGTAACCTTGCAGCAGTCAAATTCTATATCACAAAGTCTGCAGCACATTCAAAAAAGGAAAACCGACATCAGTTTATGCTCATGGACAGATCAAGGTGAATCCAAGGCAGAGAAATTAAGCAGAAAATTTGTGTAAAATTCACATTACGATGCCATCTATTTACACTAGCTCAGGTCAATGCACATGCAGTCAATCCCACATACATGAAGCAAACTTCAGTCTCATTCAGACTCAGTACATACAATACATTCATCAATTCACATCTTATTAAAAAGGAGATAGTCCGGTTCAACAATAACACCTAACAGAATTTTAACTTACAGTCCATAACCAAAATAGAACCCAAGCAACCTATAACTACCTCATAACAAACTAACAGAATTTGAAAACCATCTCTAACTAAAATCCAGCTCAGCTAACTGTCAATAACCACCTAACAGCTTCTAACCACCTACAACTAACATAACTAACAGAACCAAACTCAATCCATAACTAACCTAACATTCAGTTACACATCTAACAGACCATAACAGAAAAAGCAGAAGAAGAGAATTAGAATGAACCTGGACTCTCCTTGAACCTCTATATAACTTGAGCTTCTTCAATCCTTCTCTTCACCTTCTCCATTTCTTCACCGCTTCATTACCATCACCACTTCACAAAGAACGGTTCTTCCATCTCAGTTCCTTCTCTTCACCTTCTCCATTCTCTCATCACCATCTTCACCTCACTTCTCACACTCTCAAACCTTCATCATTCATCAAACCTCAACGCTCCTTCACTTACCTTCATCTTCTTCTACCATTGATGACTTCCCATCCTTCAACACTCCATGTCCTTGCTTCTTCCCCGATTGAATCTAACAGAAACCAAAAAAGAGAGGTTCAGAAGAAGAAGAAGAAAATAGAGAGGAAAAGATCAGCAAAAGAGAACCTGCGCAACCTGAGAAATTCGTCACGACGATTTCATCATCTCCATCGCAACGGTCTCCAGCAAATGTATCCTCACGTTCCATTCCTTCAATCTTCTACGCTTTCTCTGCAGAAACGCAACAACTCATCTCTGAACGAATTCTCCATCAACATTCATCGCCTCTGCATTTTCAACAGCAAACAATCAACGTCATCATCATCGCTTCAACGCTCACAGTAACAGAAAATTCAAAGAAGAAGAGGAAGGAAGAACACGAGCGAAGATTGAAGCGGTTGAAATTTACCTAAAGAATGCGCGTTTATTTCGCCAAGCTAGCCGGAGCTCCATCTCTGTTATTTTCTCTCCATTTGCGTCGGTGAAGCAACGCCGAAGTATCTCTAACCGTGAGGATCGAACGAATTTGAATCGGAGATGAGAAACCAAGATTTCAGTCAGAGAAGACGAACTTCTTCGCCGTACCACCACCGCGCCGCCGTCGGAGGGAGCGAGAGAAAGAGAGCGAGAGTGAGGGAGTCGAATCTGTGGAAGGCGAAAGGTCATAAAACTCAACCCTAATCCCCTTTTATTTTCTTCAATTTGATGTTTAATTAATTAGCATAAGATTTGTTAATCGACATTTTATTAGATTTAATTAGGATCAATTAGATAAAATCAAATACTAACTGTCATTAGTCTGAATAATTGGTGATTAATTGAATAAAACTTGAATGTGATCCATAGTCTCCCTGGGCCACCGAATTGCATCATACACCCCCACTGGCCCAATCACGCCACTTTTTGGCATAGAATCTGAAACAAAAACATGTTGTTGGGCCATCTTCATAGGCCCGAGGCGCCCAATCACTATCTGCACCCTTCATTACAGTTCACACCCCCCTCTGATTCACATTTAATAGATAGTTTAGGTTTTCCTACTTGGTTTTTTTGCTACTTCTTTTAGGTAATTGTTGACATTAATTTTCCACAAAACTCATAAAAAATATTAGTTTTTAGACTAATCATTTTAATTTCTTTTGTTCAAATTAGAACTCATTTTCTCTACCATAAAAACCAATAAAAATAGTAGTATTTTTAATTCATTTTTGCACTATGTTTTGACTTGCTACTTCATGCTTGTGTATAAGTTTGTACCATTGTATCCTTACTCAATTTTGCTCATGATGTGACTTTAATTTCCATGTTCTTCTATTACTAACCTTAGGTAGAGACCACGATAACATTAGGTAGAAATTTCCTTCATACTTAGGCTAGTTTCTCTTTTTCTTTTGCAACCTAAAACATCTAAAAATATTCAAAATAAAATCCCCATAAAAAATACAAAGAAAACACCTAAAAAACATTAATAAAAAGTGAAAATCATTAAAAAGGGAATGGAAGCTTGGATCTCCCTTGCTTTAGGGAATCATTCGAGTGCTTGGATCTCCCTTGCTTTAGGGTTCCATTCGGGCATAAGTTCCCAAATTCTAAAAGACACAAACCAAAGAGTAACTCGAGTTTCCCTTGCTTTAAGGATTTCCTCGAAACACTCAAACTCTCTCTCTTCTCTCCTTTCTTAAGGGCATTGTTATCTCCGCTCTATTGCATCCTAGGTCGATCCCTTATGCAAGAGCGCGAGCGTTAACTCCGCCCAACTAAAAAACACAAAAACAAACAGAAAATCTTGAGCCGAACTACGACGCTCTGATTCCTGAAAAGGATACGTAGGCATCAAGTCGCGGGGGTTGAACGAGCACATTTGTAAATATTCCTTCTTTTCCCCGTATTTCTTTTGCATTCATTCGCATATAGACTTAGACATAGTACACACCCTTTAGATAGAAACAAACATAGGTGGATACCATCAAGTACGATGGGCGCGAGGGGTGCTAATACCTTCCCCTTGCGTAACCGACTCCCGTACCTTGATTCTCTGGTCGTAAGACCTTGTTCCTTCCTTTGCTAGGTTTTCTGATATTCCTTTCCCTTATGGGATAAATATATTGGTGGCGACTCTGTTCATTTTTCGCGAGCGTGCGACAACTTACACTCTATTAGAGGCCCAAAGAAATGATTTACTGTTTATAAGAAACAGTTGTTTGAAAATGATATACTGTTGTGGTAAACAGTTTTATTGTCTGTATAAAATAAAAAGGGGTTGGGACTTACACTCTATTAGAGGCCCAAAGAAATGATTTACTGTTTATAAGAAACAGTTGTTTGAAAATGATTTGAAATGATACAAGGTTTTGTTGTCTGAAAACCAAGATTGTCTGTTTGATCAGAGATTGAAAATAGTTTTGAAAATTGACAAAAGTCAACTTAATTAGGGAAAAGACAAAATCTATACCTAATTAAGACCTACATGATTAGGATTTTATCACAAAAAATATTTATAAGAGATTAGGTTTGGAAAATCAAGAGAAAATTATATTTAAAGTATTTTAAAATACTTAAAAATATGTTATTTTAAACCTAAAAAATATGTCAAATAAATAATATTTTTTTGTGATTTTTTGGGTTATTCATAAAATAGATATGTTAAGTGATAAGTGTGTGAAAAATGAAACAAAAATGGTTTAATTTGAGGGGTGAATTAATTAGTTGAAGTAGTGAAGAAAATAAGTGAGAAAAGTGATAAAAAATAAGGATTTGTCTCCACCAAGGCTTGAACCCACGCTCTTATGGTTACCACACAAAACAAAGCCAACTGAGCTACACGCTCAGTGTGACTAAAGAGGGACTCCATTTGGTTATATGTGAAACACGCGTGTTAAAATGGAAAATAAAAACAAAAGGTCTGAGGGGGGGATCGAACCCCGGACTTTGTGGCAAGAGAGGCAAGAAGCGCATGTGACCAAGTGAGCTAAACGATGTATTCGTTTAGGATACACCTTGCAATAAGTATGTTTTAAACTCTTCCCTGAGAATTTGAAAATGGCGCGCTTCACCATCTTCGTCTTCAACCTCAAGCTCCACCATTTTTGAATTTCCAACTCTCTCAAATCTCAACCATTTTCAGAGATGTAAAGAGTAAACTTGTTCTAAATTCACTCACGATTCCAGATATATAACTAACATGAATTTATATTAACTATATCTACTTAATTAAACAAAATACGTGAAGAACCCTAAAATTCAAAAATAAAATTAAATAATGATGATGATGAATAATTGCATGAGAGTAGAGGGTTTTTGATCCTCTAGTGATGCTGAACAAACTGGTATCGAGATATATGAGAAAGAGTACTTGAATAAGTAGGTTAGAGTCTGAAAAAATACCTCTAAAAATGGAGGTCGTGAGGATGATGAGGAACACCTGGGCTTGTGTGAGTGATCCTAAAAGCTTCCTGGGGACTCAGTGATGCTGACTGAATACTTATTGTGACTTGAATCCTTCTGAATTTCCCAACTCGACTCCTTCAAATTGAGCTTCAAGTGAACATGGAGGATGATGGATTTGTAGTTACAGATGAGCTGCGACCATCTGGATAGCTTCACCACACCCTAAGGAACATGTTTGGATACTTGGATTTGCTTGACACCTTCTGAATTGCTCTATGGACCTCCAACTGCACGAGCTCCAAAATGAAAACAACAATGGTGTTCCTCCTCTTCCAGAAGTGATCCAGGTGCTTGGATCACCTCAAATTAACCCCCTTGAGATGTTAGAATGCTTACTTTCCAAAGAAGAGCTCTGGTTTGAAGAAAACGATTCTTCTTGCCAAAGAACTTTGAAAAACCATAAGCATGGGAGAGAGAAGGAGAAAGCAAGGAATTGAGTTTCTTTGGTGTGATTAATATGAAGGATAGCACTTATATTTATAGGCAAATGGCTCTGTACAGATTGAGGGAGTGAGCTTGCTTAATGAGGGAGTTTTGGTTTCTTGGCCATGAAGGAATTCAAGGAATATCCAAAATGCAATGATGGCCAAAACGAGTTTAGCTCCCTATCCATTTATTCCATATGATCTTAGGGAACATTTCTGATGCAGAATGAGCTCTAATTGGTTTGTGAGAAGATTCCTTTGATGATTCATCCATTTGCCATAAATTTCTCAAATGTAATCATTACATAATCACATGTTCTTGTTTTGGGAATCTTCTTCAATTCTTATGCCATGGTGAAAATGAATGCATGGTATGTTTGAAGATGTATTATGGGTCATGTAGCATCAATTGGTATAGGCATTGGTACAAAGTTTGCAAAGTTTCAAATTGCACATGACCTATAATTTTACTTCATGAGGCCAACTTTGAACAAGCATAACTCCTAGCTCAAAATGAATTTTAATAAGGTTGAGAATAATTTGGAAAGCCCTTAACATATACTTCAATTCATTAGTTTTGGGTTCCTTCAGAATCCTTTGGGAAATTTGTGAAAAATGGGCCTAAAGTTGGAAGAAAACTAGGTCAAAAACACTTAGAATTTTTTCTAAGTTTTTATGACCTATAACTTCCAAATCCTAAATCTCTCAAATGATTGATCTCTTGAAAAAAATTGCTATGTAAGGAGTTGTTTTATTTTATGAGATCTACAACTTTCATGTTGGAAGTTTTTTGAGTTGTGTAGGTGAAATTTTGAGATCCATGAACTAGGTCAAAAATGCACTAGTTTGACTTTTTGTTGACTTTTTGATTCTTGATGAATTTTCTTGATTTTATTTGGTCAAGTGACTTCAATAATCATATGTTGATGATATTGACTTTCAAAAGTCATGGTTTGACAAAAAATCCCAAAAGTCAAAGATGATCTTGTATAGTTGACTTTTTCTTGAGGAATTGAAACCTTGGACTTTGGTAATGAATCAAGTCCTTCTCCTCTAATGAGTGATATGAATGGATTATATTGAGGTAATAGAAGTTCTTGAGTCATATTTTGAGTTTTGGATCCATGTCCTGATTAAAAGTCAACTGCCCAGGTGAACTAGGTCAAACAACGCTAATTGTCGACCAGATGAAATTGATGACTGTAGATCTTGAATTGAAGTGTAATGCCCAGTGGATATTGCCATATGGATCATTTTAAGATGATTGAATCCTTTGAGTGATGCCCTGGGGCTTTTTAGGGTTTCCCAAATGTGATCCCTGATTTTAGTCCTTGAGGGGCTCAAAACCTTAGTCTGGTGATCCGAGCAAACTTGAGTCTTGATGACTAGTGTCTAATCAATCATATGTGAATGAATGAATCATTTGAACCTTGTGATTGCATCATAGATTAATACCATACTGATTGGTCCTTGGCCTGAACTCTTTTGTACTTGCACATCTCCAGTTGAGTAACAAGTGACTGCCCTGAGTACTTGTCTTGGGTTAATGAAAGAAAAAAAACTGGAAGTGTAACATCTCAAGGGGGTCAAAATTAGGGTATGACACTATGCTAGCTTTCATGTTTCCACTAGCTGCATATATCATAGAGGAAAGTTGACTTCTTCCAATACCTCTAGATAAGAACTTCCTGAAACTCAAGTCATATTCCTTAAGAATATTATTCATGCTTGGAATAGACTTTTCTAAACTAGAAGATGACTCAACATATTTGGATAGTTTTAAAAAAATTTCTTTGAGTTCAGAATTTTCTAATTCAAGCTTCTTAGTTTCAGATGCAAAGAGCTTTCTCAGCTTTTTGTATTTGATACTAAGCTTAGCCTTGATTTCCATAATTTCAGTTAAACTGGAAAATAGCTCATCTCTAGATAGTTCAGAAAATAACTCATCAGAGCTTGAGTCTGATTCTAATGTAGATTCTAATTCATCAACAACAGTGGCCATGAGCGTAATGTTTGCCCGCTCATCTTCAGAGTCTGATTCTGATTCTGATTCTGATGAATCTGAATCGTCCCAAGTTTCCATAAGGCCTTTCTTCTTTCGAAAATTCTTCTTGGGCTTTTCCCTCTAAAGCTTTGGACACTCACTCTTGTAATGTCCTGGCTCCTTGCACTCAAAGCACGTGACCTTCTTTTTGTCAGATCTTCTGAGTCTAGAAGATTCTCCTCTTTCAGGCTTTTTGGAACTTCTGAAGTTCTTGAACTTCCTTTGTTTACTCTTCCAGAGTTGGTTTACCCTTCAGGAGATCATGGACAGTTCATCTTCTTCTTCTTCTTCTGATTCTGACTCTTCAGAATCTTCTTCTTCCGCCTGAAAAGCGTCAATGCGTTTTTTATTCAAAGATTTTAAAGCAATAGACTTACCTTTCTTTTGAGGTTCATTAGAATCCAGCTCTATTTCATGACTCCTCAAGGCGCTGATCAGCTCTTCCAAAGAGACTTCATTCAATTTCTTTGCAATCTTGAATGCAGTCACCATTGGGCCCCATCTTCTGGGCAAGTTACTGATGATCTTCTTGACGTGATCAGCCTTTGTATATCCCTTGTCAAGCACTCTTAATCCAGCAGTTAGAGTTTGAAATCATGAGAACATTGTTTCAATGTTTTCATCATCCTCCATCTTGAAGGCTTCATACTTATGGATTAATGCAAGAGCTTTTGTCTCCTTGACTTAGGCATTTCCTTCGTGAGTCATCTTCAAGGATTCAAAGATGTCATGGGCAGTTTCTCTGTTTGATATCTTCTCATATTCAGCATGAAAAATAGCATTCAGCAAAATAGTCCTTGACTTGTGATGATTTTTGAATTGTTTCTTTTGATCATCACTTATTTCTTGTCATGACATCTTTGCTCCACTAGCATTTACAGGATGTCTGTAACCATCCACAAGTAAATCCCGTAAATCACCATCTAGACCAAGAAAGTAACTTTCCAATCTATCTTTCCAGTATTCAAAGTTTTCACCATCAAATACTGGTGGTCTAGAATATCCATTTCCATTTCCATTGTTGCTTTTATCATTAGAAATAGGTGTAGCAGTTGATGCAACTGTTGATGGATCAACCATATTGATTTAGTGTTTTTCTCCCTAAATATTTTTCTAACATGGTAAAGTGCTTGCACCTAGAACCGGTGCTCTGATGCCAATTGAAGGATAGAAAAACACTTAGAAAGGGGGGGGGGGAGGTTTGAATAAGTGTGACTTTAAAAACTCTTAAGATAAAAACAATGAACACAATTATTTTTATCCTGGTTCGTTGTTAACGAAACTACTCCAGTCCACCCCCTTAAAGTGATTTACCTCAACTGAGGATTTAATCCACTAATCATTCTTGATTACAATGGTTTTCCACATAGATACCCTCTAAGTCTTTTAGAGTATACCGATCACAACTTGATCACTCTAGGAAATCACCACTTAGAAACTTCTAAGTCTTCTAGAGTCTACTGATCTTACTAATCACTCTAGGAACCTTTTACAATCAATGTAAAAATAAAATTTTACAAGAGTACGAGTTGCTTCTTAAAAAGCTATAATCACAACTGTGATATTTCTCTGAAGTTCTAAGCTTAACACTCACTAAATATTACAATAGTTTGTGAGGTTGAAAATGAAGTTCGTAAGTTTTGAATTCAACAGCGTTTTAGTATTTTTGCAAGAGTTGTTGTTACTGCTTCTGATCAGAACTTCATATTTATAGGCGTTTGAGAAGATGACCGTTGAGTTTCATTTAATTTATTTCGTGAATAGTACAGCTTTGCATTTAATGCATTCACTGTTTTGTCAACTACCTCGAGCCATGCTTTTCCTGCTTTTACTGACTTTGCCTTTTGTAGCTTATAACGTTCCTTTTGTCAGTTAGAGATTGGACTTAATAGCCTGTCATCTAGTACTAACTTCTGATCTCAGATTTGTGAATACAACGTTTGAATAATCAGAGTCACAGCTTGGTGCAGAGCATCTTCTTGTCTTTTGAATTTGAAGTGCTTGAGCGTGATACCATAAGAACTTCAGTGCTTCTGCTTATGATCTCATGTTCTTCTAATGCTTCATAGACCATGTTCTGATTCTGCTTGACCATCTTCTGATGTCTTGCGAGAGCATGTTCTGATGTTGCAATCCTGAACCTTATGAGTCAGTGCTTCTTAGCACTAAATTGTGCATACTCTTTATATATTTTCCTGAAATGGAAAATGCAAAGGATTAGAGTACCACATTGTCTTATACAAAATTCATATACATTGTTATCATCAAAACAAGGATATTGATCAGAACAAATCTTGTTCTAACACATCCCATTATAAAGGACAAAGATGGGAATGTGTCATTAAAATCAGAGGAAGATTGGTCTGATGAGGATGATAAACTAGATCTTGGAAATTCCAAAGCTTTGAATGCTCTATTCAATGGAGTATACAAGAATGTTTTCAAATTAATTAATACATGTACTATAGCTAAAGATGCTTGGGATATCCTCAGAACAACTAATGAAGGTACATCAAAAGTTAAGATGTCTAAACTTCAACTTTTCACCTCCAAATTTGAGAACCAAAAGATGAATGATGATCAAAGCATTCAGGACTTTCATATGAATATTCTTGAAAATGCAAATATATCTAGCGCCTTGGGAGAAAATATGTCTGAAGTAAAACTTGTCAGAAAAATTCTCTGGTATTTACCTAAGAGGTTTGACATGAAGGTAACTTCCATTGAAGAAGCTCAAGACATTAACAACATGAGAGTTAATGAAATTATTAGGTCACTTCACACCTTTGAAATGATAATAATTGAGAGAACTGAAAAGGAGAAAGATAATAGCTTTAGAACTTCCGAAACTAAAAATGAAAAAATATCAATATGACATGAACACTGATGAAGGATTGTCAATAGCTATTGTACTTTTAGGAAATGAGCTCAATCAACTATTAAATAAAGTAAAGACTAGACCAAATGTATAAAACATCATAAGGGACAATACTGATCAAGGAAGAGTCACAACATATAATCCTCTAAAAAAATAATAGAGAAGTTGCAAAAAAGGCCATAGCCCTAACAGGGAGGTATGAATCTGATGAAGACTCTTGTAATAAAGACCTATATTATTAAGAGTTAGCTATCTCCTACAAAGATCTTTGTGATAAAACTAAAGAAGTTTGCAAGATAAGTGAAACATAAAAAAAGGACTTGACTCAACTTCAAGAGGAAAAAGAAAAACTCCTAGCCACAAATATTGAGATTTATGATATGGTAAATCTTCTATCTTCCAAACTTGAAAGCATAACTAGTAAATGTGGAATGTTAGATAAAGTTTCTCAAACTGGAGAAAGAGGTAGAAAATTCATTGGTATAAGTTTTAACTACCAGTCCTTAAATAATAAAAGGAGAACATGTGTGACAAAAGATACCTTTATTAAAAAGAAGGATTAATCAACAATGTCAGACCAAATGTTCCAACATCCTGCCCAGCCACAAAAAGGTCAAACTAGAATTAAGTCCAGATTGTGGAAGTGTCATTTCTGTGGAAAGTATGGTCATATCAAACCCTTTTGCTTCAGATTTTATGGCTTTCCAAGACACTCCTCTCATCACAAAGATAATCATAATAGAAATTGGCAAAGATGGAAAGAAAAGAATTCTATCATTGGTCCTATGATTGATGCCTCTTCCAAAACCCCTTCTGAGGTTGTTGTCTGCCTACTCACATGCTCAACAATTAAAAATGAAGGAATCAAAAGGGATAGACAAACTTTGCTCCAATTAAAAGTGGGATAAAGTCCATACTTTGCTCCCACTCTACAATTCTTCTCTTCATTGCTTCACTTTCCCTGAATACCACTTGGTTCCTACCCTGGAAGTGTATTATGCTTTCCTAGACATCTCTATTAAGGATGAGATACCCTATTATGGCACCTTGAAGGCTCCTACCTCTCTTGAGATTTCAACTGCTCTTTATTTGAGCAAATATGTGGTGGAAGCTAACATTGCTGAGAAAGGGAAATGTTTTGGTTTTCATCTGAAATTCTTGATTGAAAAGGCGTGCTCCGCTGCTAAAGATGACGAATGAGACAAATATAGATCTCTCTTGGCTTTGGGGGTCTATGGCATAGTGATGTTTCCAAATATTGTGGATTTCATTGATATGAGCGTCATCCACATCTTCATCATGAAAAATCCAGTGCCTACTATTGTACCCCAAAATTTGCCCACACTTTTCAAATTTTCAAAACTATTTCAAGAATTGGATTTTATAAAATCTCGGGTTCATTTACATTGACATCCTGAATTTTATAAATATTCAATTTAAAGTCTATTTTAAAAATATTGTAGTTTACTCTTAAATTGCTTATATTTTAATAAATAGAAAATGATGGTCGATGCTTCATATACTTTCAATTGGATTTTTATTTCAAATCAATAACATAGCACAATTGGTAAGAATGAAAGGCTTATAAACAGAAGGTCACGGATTCAATTCCCGCTTGGTACATTTCTATGTTTTTTTAACTATTTTTTATCTTTTTTTGCACCCGGACGCACCTGGACACAAGTACGTTCAGGTTCTTAATCTTGGTCACCAAGGAAGGTCCATGGGCTTTTGGGTTGGATCATTTCCTTTTTAGGAATGGTTTTAACCTAATTCTCAGTCTATAAATAGGGCACCTCTCATCCTCATTCTTCACTAACAATTGATCAACAATCTTCTAACAATCATCCATAATTTTACAATTTCTCACAATCTCATTCAAATTTTTTTTTAAAAAGCTTTTCACAAACACTTTCTACGGTTTTTAAAACTTTGTTTTGGACAATGAATTTCTAGATCAATTTCTAACCAAAAACAAACAAAATAAATAAATAAGGATGAGGCTCTCTATGTTTTATTCTAAACGATATAAAACATAACTTTTTTTCAAAAAATATTAATTTGTACTGACTTCTCTAATATTACCGTGTCCCTTTTTTATTGTCATTTTTTTTTCTTACCATAACATGAACTTTTTTCTACATAACATATACTAGTTTAGATTTTCTTCCAATAATTCCTTCCATACAATTTTTTCATTGTACATACACTAAATAATAATTACATTAAGAACACACATTGGACATTAAAATTCATGAATCTGAGAAAGTTCAAAACAAAAAATAATATAGTGCTTGTTGTTTTTTCATTGATTACAGATATAGAAAAAAGAGATGAATGAATTCAAATCCAATTTGCAAACTCGCGCCATGGAAACCGATTTGTAAACCAATGACCTTCATCAGTAGCAAACTTCATGTCTGATTCATTTTTAATGTTTATTTCTCTTGCAGAAACAAAGAAGATGAGAATTGAAACTAGTTGAAAATACCGACGCAATAGCAGATCCGATCCAGATCTTTAACAAATCGCACAACCGTGTTTCCTTTCTGGCCTCCCCAGGATCTCATCCGCCTTCCAACATCGATGCAACGAAAAAGGGAGCAGCGCACTGATTGAATCGCGAAGGAAGGAAGGAGCAGCAACGAACGAGATCGGAATCGAGCTTGTCTCCACGGCGGTGATTTCCTTTCAGATCGGTAACTTTCTCTGCTCTTCACTATTGTTTTCGAACTGAGTGTTTGTAGTATCTTCATATGCCATGGGAATTTGTCCTCATTGATGTGTATCATTAGTTTTGATTTTGTTGTTATCCTCTTGCTTGGACTGGTTCGGTGATGATGCTGAGATTTAATACGTTCTTGTGTTTGAGTTTGAAATCATGGAAGAACCTGAATGATACAGAGGAAGAGGCGGATTGAGTTTGAGAAGGAGGGAGGCAGACCACACTCTCCCATGTTTAGTTTTTTTTTCTTTTACTTGGGCCATGGTACAGAATTCAGCCCATTTAATTCTCTTTTGCACCACCCAGTAACGAATTGTCTCCCCCCTGTGCCTGTTTGTTTAAATTATTTTGGGCCTGTTGTCAATTAGATGGCCCAACGCCCAGATTCCTAACTGCACCCCATTGTCAATTAGATGGCCCAACGCCCAGATTCCTAACTGCACCCCATTTTACTTTTTTAGCCCATTTAATTTAGTTTATGTCTAGCTCTGTTTAGTTTTATTTCTTATAATAACAATAACAATAAAATAAATTTATTAGATGTTTATATTTAGATTGCACTTTCCCTATTAAAAAAAAACTAAAATATATATATATATATATATATATATATATATATATATATATATATATATATATATATATATATATATATATATATAATATTAGATTAATTAGTTTAATTTTTTATATAAAAAATACCCAAAAAATTTGTTAGAATTTAATTTGAATTTCTAGACTTTCTTTCGTCAATTTTAGTTAATACTTTTGTCGTCTATTGTTTATACATTGTTACTAACATTTTCTCTTTTTTGAGGTACTATCTTGAGGCCTTCAGACTTTCTCGTGGACATTTTAATTCGTATATACTTTATTATTTTTCGCATTTTATTACTTTATGTACTTGCTCATGGGATGTAATAGTTTTAACTAGGACTTTTAATTTCCGCACCTCCTTATTATGTATCGCTCCCAAAGCCATGTAATAGCTTAGGATTTTTACTTTCCGCTTTTACTTTCTGCACCACTTAACTGCTTAGATGTATGCTAATTAGGGTGTGTATGGAAAGATAAAGTAACTGAACGTTAGCTCGCTAATTTCAAGATTAAATAATCGAATCCAACACACTTGCACTCACTCGCCCTTAGGGTACGCCCCTCTTGGTTGCCTTCGATTATAAGGTCGTGTCCCTCGAAATGTAGAGGTGCCCATTAACAAATGTCCCTCAATATAAAATCGTCACTAAGTCCCTCGATGACCCGCGACTGTTGCCTACGAAAAAGTGACGATCCTCCATTCGAAATTGCTAAAGGTACCTCTACTTGTTGCCTTCAACGACCATACAATGCCCTTTCGATGACCCGCATGTCCAATATAAACAAGGACTACCTACTTCTATATAGTATGGATAGTCCTAGGAACTTTAAAAAGCATAGAAAAAGACCAACTTTCAGGGTAGTACTCTTAGATTGCTTGCTCAAATACAAAACTATTTTCACACTCCTTTCAAAAAAACAAAGGCTACGCTTTTAAGCTAAAGTCCTTTTATTCAAAAAAATCTTTTCAAACAAAAGAAAACAAACATGAGCTAAGCAAACTAAGAGCCCGCAGATAACTACAGATGAAAAGGGTGATTACACCTTCCCTTTTCATAACTTACCCCCCGAGCCTGTTTTCTTTTTAAAAGGTCTTTTTCTGTACTTTTTACCTTTCCTAAAATTGGACAAAATAAAAGTCGGTGGCGACTCTTGCTCACCACAAAATTTGTTTGCAAAATATAAAAGTCAGTTCACCGAGCTACACCTACACTTTAGGGCGATGTTTATCATTATGCCCATCACAAGAAAAACCAGAAAGGAGGGTTGGTCATATGTTGTGCTCCCCTGTTGTGACAATGGTTCAAATCACATCTTCCCAATCGTGGTGCTTTAGTTGATACTAAGGACACATCGAGATGGGTTGATAGAATAATGGGACATGTTGCCAAGGACATTGTTTGGTACAATAAGCAATTGGACAAGGCAGGGATCATTGTATGATAACACTAGGAAAGAGATCCCCTTATTTTGTATGTTCCCCAATGTGCATATAAAAACTAAATCTCTAATCCTTAATAAAATGCCTAATAAATGTTGAAACTCATAAAAAGGGAAGAGAAGCTCAAGTCTCGCTTGTTTAAGGGAGTCACTTGAGTGTATTTTTCCAATAAAAACACAAACCACACTCTTTCTTTTCTTTTGCCTTACAGCGCTTAAGAGCATGTTATTTCCTTCCTATCTCCCCTGCATAATTCTCTAAAGGTCGAGCTTCTTATAAGATACGAATGTAAATGTTCAACTAAAAAGCACACAACAGACAATAAAAAACAGAGAAAATAATGAGCAGAACTACGGTGCAATGACTTCTCCACTTCAATATGGAGGTACATAGGCATAGAGTTCAGGAAACTCTAGAGAGCACAATAATTATTAAAACACCTTAGTTTATTCATGCATTGCATTCCCCCTTTAGCAAGTAAGAAGTTAAGCAGATACACCATTTGATTTGAAAACAAACAAAGGCGGATCACGTCGAGTACAACATACGTGAGGGGTGCTAATACCTTCCTCTTGCGTAACCGACTCCCATACCCTTTTCTTTGGTCGTAAGACCGTTTTCTTGTTCTAGTTGGATTTTCTGATATTCCTTTCTCTTCGAGAGATGAATATATTAATGGTGACTCTGTTATTTTTTTTTTTGCGGTAGCAACACAATGCAAATGGTGCAAGCTCAAGATAGAATGTGTCTTGCTTATCCCTCGGTCGGGAAACCTTTTTATAGTGAAGTCCATGGTCTAATGACCATTAATTAGCTTTGTAACGCTTGTAACGGTCCATAAATACTTGTAACGTCCTTATTAATCATATGTAACCGACTCAATCAATGGATTGTAAAGTCTTATGACCATTGATTCCTCTGTTTCTGAACCGGCCACGATAACTCTGGGTTGTCATCCCAATTTCCGACTTCTAGACGCTTTAGTAGCCGGTCGACTGCTACTACTTCTTAGCGTTGCTCGGCACATCCGACTTGGGCACCCGGTCCAAATAATTATAGGATATGTACAAGTCCCACGATCTCGAGACCCATAAGGTTGAAGAATTATCTATGCAGAGGTCGGAGACTCCGAATCAGAGCCCCAATTGGTTCTCGACTAGTTCCACCCCTTGAATTTGGGAGTATCTTATTGTAGATAGGGCGGGGAGCCCCAGTGAGTTCCTGTCATGATGGCGTCCTTGAACCTGCAAAAGTTCTACATATGGAGAAGTTAGAAAACCCCAGTGAGATCCCGACTTTATTTTTCAACACTTTTACGTTAACTTAACGTCCGACCTTGCATTTTTATGATTGCACCAGATCAAGGAAATTCTTAGATACTCCTTGTAACACGGTGGGAGAACTGACTTTAAAGAAATGTTGCGGATAGCAAGTGTAACACCCCATATTTTACATTTATTAATTTAATTGGAGTTTAAATTAATTCTTGGATTATTGGTATTTTTATTGGAATTATTGGGAAATTATAAAATGTTAGTCGTTGGGCCAAATGGTGGTGCTAGTAATGTGGGGGTGCTAAGTGAGTGTGCCCATTACTAATTTATTTTATGTTTTCATAAAATAAAGGAATTTTGAAAAAGGGAAATTAGAAGCAAAAGGGCAAAGTCTGAGGAACAGAGAAGATACGTGAAAAGGAGAAGAAGAGGAAGAAGAGGACCTTCGAAGATTTAAATCAAAGGTAAGGGGGGACTCTTCGGGTTAGTGATTATTATATAATCAGGGGTAGTGAACTGATTGGGATTGTTGTTTGGTTCGATTGCATGTTTTGGTTTTTGGGGTTTTGAGGAATTTAGGTTGTTTATGTTGATTTGATGCAATTGATGAATTTGATGAATGGTTTGGTGATAGATGACTTCTAAAACATGTTATATTTGTATTATGTTATTCTAATTGATGATTTTTTTGTATGAGACCATTTTGGTGCGATTTGGATGAGATTGGGAGAAGAAATATGTTAAAATCGCAGAAAAATTATGCATCTGCGAAGAGTGCGTCCACCTAAGCATCAGATGCGTCGACCTAAGTATCAGTTTGCGTCGACCTAGGTGACAACATGCGTCGACCTATAGGGTCAGCGTGCGCATACCCGAGGGAGACAGAAAATTCAATGCGTCGACCTGAAGGGGGTTTGCGTCAACGCATAGCTTCCAATTTTCGACAAATTTTCTGAGGGGCATAACTTTTAAACCGTATATCCGTTTAGAGTGCCGTTTTGAGTGTTACGAAGCTAATTTAAAGCTTTATGTGACGAATTGATGAAATGGGCAGTGGCCCTATTTTATTTTAAATGTTGATTTAATTTAATGAATGGACTAATGCATTGTGTACATATATGTGGGAATGTAACAATGTGTTGTTGAGGTGGTGTAGCCACTTGGATTTCATTTTGATTTGGGTGTTGTTTTGACATGAATATATGTGATGTAATTGAATAATGATGATGATAGAATTGAATACATGTCGATATAATTATGTGTGATATAATTGTGGATGGTGTTGAAATCGAATATATCATTCGGTGTTGGTTTTGGTGAGTTATTGATGATGACATTGTTCATTTTGGTCCAGTGGTGATGTTGTGACAACATGATTATAATGTTGATGATGTGTGTATAACATGAACATGTGGTGATTGTTTTGATCGTATGATGATGATTGATTTGTTTTGAATCATGCATAATACATGTATATACTTGTTGGTGATAACTATGTGGAGTTATGTGAGACAAAGTTATTCATCGGATCGGTGATGTTGTAAGTATGTCATATGTGTGCATTCATTCATACGCATTTTGGTGATGGATCCCGGTGATGTTGTGGATCAAATGGTGGGCATAATTCCCATTGTGTGGAATTTGTGTCGGTTGGACTGTATCTTGATGAGGAAAAGATCAGTTGGATGGGTTTAGCCCATGTATGGTACCACATGCATAGTGTCGGTCATTCATGTGTGTCATACCCCAAATTTGTCCTACCCTTTAACTTCTAACTGGCTTAGGCTTTGCATTCATGTACATACATCACTTAGGTCATAATCCATACCCATGCATGCATATCATTGGTATCAACCAAAGACCAGCAGGAAAGAACTTTTGTGGCAAGGTATTGATTGAAGGGTACAAGCTTGCAAATCATCTGGTTCCTTAAATCAGGGTTTCTTTGACCAAAGTCAACCAGTTGACTTTCTGGTCAACATTCAATCAGGAATGGCTTCTATGTGTGAAAAAGTTCTCATACTGACTATGTGGATGTGTTTGTTTGACTGGATTTGACTGGAGGAGATTTAATCGGGAATTTCGTCAATAGTCTGAAAAATCAGAACAGTTCACTTTTGGGTCAAAATCAGAAGAATTATTCGAATATTGACTTTTGGTGGAAAATTAATCAAGAAAAGTCGAAGAATGGACAAAATCGGGAGTTCGACAAAAAGTTGCCAAAATAGCAAAAAGACAAGTTTTCAACACTTGGAAATTTTTTTGATGCTTTAAATCTTGTCGAGCAGTCCACTTCAGCACTAGATTACACGTGGCAAATGACAGTTTTTGAAGATAATTCCAACATCAAAGTTGTTCCTCTCATGGAGGAGAACAACTTTGTAGTTGGACACTTTTTCATTTGAAGCTTGCATGAAGAGTTAAAATGGTGTGAAGTTCCTGAAAATCCATTCAGCTTAAGTCAGGATCCAAGTCACAAGTCAGGTCATGACCTGGCATTTCAACAAACACATGGCATGCCAAATCTCCAGCCATTTTTAGAACTCTACAGAAGTGCCATGAATGCAAACTTGGTATCATTCCCTTCTTTGCCATCTCCTCTATCCATTGAAACAAGAATTGGGACAATTGAACAAATATTGAGTGAGATGCAAGCTTCCAAAGTTGTGCCCCAACACTGACCAAATCCTGCATGCAGCCAAGGCAGATTTCCAGGGCACACGCATGCATTTCAGCAAACACATGGTGTGCCAAATCTCAAGGCATTTTTCTTCCCCCACAAGTCTTCATTTTGCATGAGCTTGGTATTGAGGTACTCTTTGCCATGTCCTCTATCTATTGAGCCTAGTATCATTAATTTTGGACATGTGTGGAGCAAATTACAAAGCTGTAAAGTCACTCCACCACCAAGACTGCACTTTCGCCAAAAGCATGAGGCATGCGCGCAGATAGTACTCAAGGGCATCTCATCATCTTGCCAGCAGCTTTTGAATGAGTTATAGGCTTTGTCTATCAATCCTCCCAACATCAAACCTCATCCACTCCATGTGCACTTCTTAATGAGCCCAAGAACAAGTCCATTGATGACCCATGGCAAGAGATATCTATGCATGAAGAGAGTATATGGGGCCAGTTTGCTTCCCAAAACTCCATGCATATCCATGCAAAGGAAGAGGAACTTGTTGCAGCACTTCATTCATTTAAAACCACACCATAAGCCATGTCCCACACCAAGAAAAACTAAAAGAACTCGTTGCAAGCCTATGCTCCAAATCCCATATTCAAGAAATCACCTCCATTCATCTCACACTAACCATATAAATAGGAGCAGCCACAACCTCCATGAATCCACGCTCACTCTTATTTTTTCAGTTTCACATTCTCTCTTCCCCATTCTCTTTCTCCTCTCATCACTCACGTCATTCTCTCTTCTCACTCCCTCCTCTCTCTCACTTCATCTTCTTCCAACAACCCTAACCGTTTTCTAACTTCCATAACCAACTAAATCATCTTCAACTTTCATGTACAAGCGCAAAAGCCTCTTCAACAACCAGTCACGATCTTCATCACATTCAAGGAACAAAGTCTCTGCCATTGCAAGGAATCATCATCTTCAACTTAGCTTTAAGATCACCATGGATCTCTGAGTTTATTTCTCAGAGATCCCTTCCTCTTCAATCTTTATTGTGCCGTCACTATCATCATCATCATCGAGAATCCTCACGTGTGTATCCTTCTCGTGGTTCTTTCGCAATGATTACGTGATCAACATCTAGTTCTTCGCTATAGGAGATCTGTGAGTCTGTTTCATACCGATCGAGGTTGCAGAAGGATTGCTCAACATCATCGCCATGGATTCACGTTCGTCAGATGCGTCAAGATCCAAACCGGAAGTGTAGAGTTTCCTGGATAATCGCATAGGTTCAAGATTGACAGGTTAGCTTCGTTGAATCCCTTTGCCGCATGGTAGATAACATGCCATAGGTTCATACGTATTTGCATTCGTTCTTTGGATTTTTGAGATGATTCCAGTTTGTATGAGATGATGTTCTTATGAGTATTTAAATTGCACATCTGGTTTCTATGTGTCATGATGATTGATGGTAGAAGCATAACCTTTTAATGGAAGTCTTACTAGTTAGGGCTTTCGTTTTCGTTTCGGTTTTCATGATAGAGGAAGATTCAGAGGAATCTAAGTCCGGATTCATAATCCACGTGACAAATCGAGCGGAACTGTATATGGTTCGTTAATTTCTGGGCGCATTTTGTTGCGAGCTCCGGCGGAGCCGTCGGAGAAGATGATCGGAAGATTTTTGACGGCAGGGTTTAATTTTGTTTGTTTTGATTCCGGTTGCCTGCGTGGCGTCCGGTTATTGGCTGACAGTTTCCTTTTTTGGATTTTGTTTTACATGAATAAATCATTGGCTGGTGAGGTGTTACGTTCTGATTGGCTAGAGCTTTCCTTTTGTCTTTAGTCACTTAAATATAATGTGACCCATTGATACACTATTCTTGTTATTTTCAATATTGTGTCACGTTTAATGGAGATCATAGTATAATAAAATGAAATAATGATGGAAATGAAAGATGGATGAAAAGGTAGTTAGTGATAGCGTTGGGCCTCATGCGCTTGGGCCCCATAACGATTATAGGACCACACCCCTGTTTTGCTAATGCACCACCTGTTATTGGATCAGGCCTGGGCGCCTTGCTATTCCCACACCCCCTGTTTAGGCCCATGTTTGCCATTCTATTTGATTTTAGTTCATTCTGAAATTACTGCTACCCCCCTATGCTGATAACAAAAACAAATAATAGAAATTGTTTCCTTTATTTCTTTTTGCAATTAATTCATTATTCTTTTAAACAAAAATGACAAAAAATATTTTTCACTCAATTAATTTTTTTGAAATTTTATTTTCTTTTAATTGAATTTTTAGTTGTTGTTTCCTTTGGTTTTTAATTCATTGATAGACCATAAAAATGAATAGTCTTAGTGTTAATTCACAATTAGTTTCTCACATAAATGAAAATACCTTTGCTTGTGAATATCTTTGTGAATAATCTGGACTTTATTTCTTTTCCTTTTGTTAATATTTTTCAACGTATTGTGAAATACCAAAAGTAACCTCTTCCTCATTTCTATTAGAAGTAGAATAATACTAGGCTTAGAAATTAGGCTAGTCCCCCACTTTCATTCTTTTTCCTTTTTTTTCAACTCTAACACATCTAAAAATATTCAAATAAAATCCCCTTTAAAAAATACAAAGAAAATACTTAAAACACTAATAATCAAAGTGAAAATTCTTAAAAAGGGAATGGAAGCTTGAAACATCCCTTGCTTAAGGGAATGTTCGAGTACTTGGATCTCCCTTGCTTAAGGGTCCCATTCAGGCGTAAGTTCCCAACTTCTAAAAAACACCAACCAAAGAGTAACTCGAGTTTCCCTTGCTTAAGGGATTTCCTCGAAACACTCAAACTCTCTCTCTTTCTCCCCTTTCTTAAGGGCATTGTTATCTCCGCTCTATTGCATCCTAGGCTGTCCCCTTATGCAAGAGTAACTCGAGTCTCCCTTGCTTAAGGGATTTGCTCGAAACACTCTAACTCTCTCTCTTTCTCTCCTTTCTTAAGGGCATTGTTATCTCCGCTCTATTGCATCCTAGGCTGTCCCCTTATGCAAGAGCGCGAGCGTTAACTCCGCCCAACTAAAAAACACAAAAACAAACAGAAAATCGTGAGCCAAACTACGACGCTCTGATTCCTGAAAAGGATACGTAGGCCACAAGTCGCGGGGCTTGAACGAGCACATTTGTAAATATTCCTTCTTTTCCCCGTATTTCTTTTGCATGCATTCACATATAGACATAGACATAGTACACACCCTTTAGATAGAAACAAACATAGGTGGATACCATCGAGTACGATGGGCGCGAGGGGTGCTAATACCTTCCCCTTGCGTAACTGACTCACGTACCTTGATTCTCTGGTCGCAAGACCTTGTTCCTTCCTTTGCTAGGTTCCTGATATTCCTTTCCCTTATGGGATAAATATATTGGTGGCGACTCTGTTCATTTTTCGCGAGCGTGCGACAGCTGGCGACTCTGCTGGGGAATACCTAAGCGAGTCGATCCTAGCCTTTGGTTGTTTTATTCTATTGGGTGTTTATTTGTTTTTTTATGTCTATACCTTGTATATATGTTTGCATGTTTATTTTCTGCTTGCATATCATGTTTATTTCTGCTTGCACATCATGCATCTGGACTATATTATGGGTCCCCGTGGGGGCCACATATTTTTCTGCTTTGTTTTGTAGGTGGGGGTTTTTGAGGTAAAAGGCCCACTACCCAGGCCAAGTGACACATATGATTAGCGTGGATGCTCATGTTGACTCCCGTGGCTCTTGCTACGATCGAGTTCAACATGAGGTACCACAACTGGGCGAGGTTTTTTCATGGAACACTGTGTCTGGCACGCTTGTTGCCTCAAACACTTTGTACCCCATGGGAACTGTAGACCCTAGTGACCATTAGGGACCACCTGTCCGTGTCTAGACTACATACCTGTGAGATTGGGGTGGGACAAGAAACCTTGACTACTACATACCATTATTTCATCATAGTTGAGGTCAGACCTTTATTTGGTCTGTTCTCATGGTGCTTGTTATTCGGGTATTCAAAAAAGGCGTCGAACCTTTGATCCTGTGACATTTAGCCTGTACAGAGGTTTCACATCAGTTATTCAGAGGATTGTGCAGTGGTTACTAAAATTATATGGACCTTGATCCCATGATTTTGCATTGCATAACATCATTGCTTTATCCACTTCATTTGTGGGGGATCCTAAAGTTTATTTCCAAAAAAAAAAGAGAAAAAGAAAAAAGGAAATAGAAAATCAGAAAAAAGAAAAGAAAAGATATTCTATATAAAACAAAGCTTGGATTCCAAAAGAAAAAAGAAAAAGGAAAGTGTGTGGAAAGACTTTAGGATTCACCATAAATGAAACATGCATTCATACTATCACGCATTTCATGGTTCTATCAGCAACTTGTGGGGGCCTTTTCTATTCAAATTCTGACTTCATCAACACAATTGACTTCTCACCGTTACATGCTCAAATGTTGATATTGGAACAACTCTGTGGGTTTTTAAATGGGATAAGAACAAAAATGTAGACTGACATGAATCAATATATGGAGGTTATTCAAGTGTTTTCTCTTAGACAAGAAGAATTAAGGAAAGTTCCTTAAATGCCAAATTCATTGTTGACATTCCTATTCTTGGTAAAGAGAGTTCACATCATGGAAGTCTTCAAGTTCCTGATTATTGAAGTCGAAAAAAAGATTCCACCTCTTGAAGAAAAGGTTGAAAGTCATAAGAGGTCGTGACTCCATCGACTTATACTTTGTTGGTTTGAGCCTAGTGCCTGATATCAAGAATTCCAAGGGTCATTTACTCTCACTCCGAATGGTTTGGATATTGAAGCTAAAAAGGTAATCATCTCTTGTACATGTGTGGAAGTTGCTTGGGGCTCCCGATCGAGGGATAAGCAAGACGTACTCTTATCTTGAGCATTGCATCATTCGCATTGCTCGAATCCCTTAAAGCACTACAAATTCCTAGGTGATTTCGTCAGAATCTTCTTCCAAATGGTAATCAAGAGTATTCTACACAATGCTTCTCTTTCTCAAGGTTTCACTTCATATCTCAGTTGTCTCTTCTCAGGATTTCCTTCTCAGTGGCCTCCGCTTGTTAACAGAGATAAAAAAATGATGATGAGAAATAAATTGATGTGGTTTTATCGCCTTATGCCCATTCGCTTCCCTATCCGTCGGAACTTCAATTGGTTAAGATTCGAATATTGGGTCTTCTTCACCACAAGTAGCTCTCTTGAGCTTGATTACCATGCAAGATTCTTTCCATTTATGATGGAGATTACTACTCTAGCAACTATGCTTGGGGCTCCCGCACGAGGGATAAGCAAGACGTACTTTTATCTTGAGCATTGCATCACTCGCATTGCTCGAATCCCTAAAGCAAGGCAAAAGTTTACGACTCATGGGTGACTTCGTTGGAGTTCTCTTTTGGAGTAATCTGAAGTGTTTGGAAAGAACTGCAAAAAGTATTCAAGATCAATAAGTCTAGACGGAGTCAAGTCTCCTCAACAATGGCATTCATTTAGTTTCTTTATTGCATTCTCATTTGTCACATTTCATTGTTTGTTTAAGCATTGCTAGCATGTAAAAGCTTGTTAATTTCTGACTGAAAATCACAATACATTGTTTATGTTTGTCTTGAAGAAACCCATTCGTTTTCACTCATAAAAATGTTTTTGGCATTACGATACCAACTTTACTACTCACTTGCTTAGGCAAAGAGTGGAGGGAGAATGATGAAAAATAAAAATGCAAAATCTCTAATCGTGTGTTTTTGAATAAAACCCTACTGAGGATGTACAGACATTGTTTCAAATCCCCAAACACCGGAGATATAAGGGAGATAGACCCTCGTCAACCCCTTTGAGCCTTGAAGTAGGAGTTTCTTTTCTAATCATTAAAACCCTTATTTTGACCTTGGGGCAGGGTAGTGGTCATTTGACTTGATCGAGTGTTCAAAACTCACCAAAAGGGTATGCATCTAAGGATACAACAATGGTTATCCTTCAAAAGGTTGAGGAATGTCAAAACCGCAATGATTATCCTTATTTCATCAAGATATCAAGAGATAACGATACCACAATGGTAATCCTTCATCAAATCAAAGGAGTGAGGCAGTCGCAATCACCTCCAACGAATCAAAGACTATGCGAGGTCACACGACTTGTTCAAAAAAATGAGAGCAAAAAAAAATGGCGAAAAATAATGAAAATAAAAAAAAATGAAAAGAAAATGGAAAAAGAAAAAAGACGATGAAATTGCCAAGCAAGAACAAAGTCGTGTGACAATGAATCAGAAGAATAAAAGGTGAGCGACCACCATGTCCAAAGAACCTCATTGATTCCTCAACCATTTCAAATTCCTTGTGAGGGATGAACACTCGTGTCGAGTTAACTGAACATAGGAATGGAGAACATCACGAAGGGGGTGGGTACAAATAATTTTGAGCCTAAAAATCCTTTGTTTCCAAAAACCGTGAACCTGGCCAAGTTACAACCCTTAAAAGTCCTAATTGAAGTAGGGTTTATTTTGAAAGCGCATTCCAAAGAGATAGTGTTTAACTGACTCCCAATGAAGCGAGACACATATCCATGTTGGTATCGTATGCTTGATTTATCTTCCATATGCAAAAATCGAGGTTGTGTCAACTAGTGATTCGGTCATGAGAGGTCGCAACCTCATTTCATAAAAACGTTTTACAACTTCAAGACTAACATAGGCTTTGCATTAGAATCATCATTCTTAGAATTAACATTCTTTTGCATGCAAAATATGTGCTTAACATCAAGGAAGTTACCATGATGAGAATCAGTGAGCAACTTAACCATGTCAAAGTACAAGAGACTTGAGAACTCCGAGGAGTAAAAGCTAATCATTTCAAATGTTGACCATCAAGGGGCAGTTTCTCTAAAGAAATCCGTTGGGCATGAATAGTTGATGCTTTCTTTGAGTACCCTGAGGGGAAGAGTTTGAAGACTCCGTTGAGCGTGGTAAAGTTGTTTCCATGTTTGTTTGACTTCAAATTCCATCAATCTGGGGCAATCATGTCGATAAATCTCTTCAAGCTTTGCTCAATATGGGACAATCAGGTCGAGGAATCTCTCTCAAATTCAGCATATCTGGGGCAATCACGTCGAGATTTGACAAATCTCTCCAATGATCCACTAGGGCAATTTCCTTCATGGGTCGTGAAGCTTGGGGCATAATCTTTTGAGCTATTTTGTTCTCTCCCCAACCATAGGAGTTTATTTCTCCTGGAAACTTGGTCTCTCCCCAAGCACGAAGTTTATTTCTCCCGAGAGTTTGTTCCATTTCTCAAGCATAGGAGTTTATTTTCTCCTAGGAGTTGTCCTACTCCCCCATCTGGGCTTCTTTTCTGGATTTCTCATCCCCAATATGGTGAATCGAGGGAATCTCCTCAAGCTGAAGATCCTCCAAGCAGTGGCACATGGTGAGAAGTCAGAAATTGTTCTTCAAGACAAAGAAGGTGCATCTTACAAATCAAAGTCCAATATCTATTGGCACCTCCACATGGTCCTTAACACTAAGGGGATTCTCCCTGGTGTTTACCTCATTAATGCCTTTATTTGGCATTTTGCATATAGTGTTCACTGCATATAACATTGCATCCTCAAAAGCGTAGCATATCCGTCAAAGCGGATCATTACGCCATAGAAAAATTCAAACATGCATACAAAGCATAAGCCAGATAATACAAATCAACATTCAATCGAGACAATGATACTTCCCCACATAAAAAGTTGTCCTTACAAACTCTGATTGATATCTGCTAATACATTACAAATCTCCTCAAGCCACGGTGCCGATACCTGGTATCCTTAATCCCCAAAAGAAGTCTCGTTTTCTCTCTCCAATATGGATCGGATGCAATGTCTTTCTTCGTCAGAATCGTTGTCTCCGAGGTTATTTCCCATGTGCTGCGTGCAGATTAGAGCGTGAATGAGGGTGGGCATTCAACCCATCTCATTTTTCAACCGTTTGAATAACCATACTTGGTGTGTGGCAATTCGAACGATTGCCACTCTTGAAGAGCTACACCCCGCCTTTTGGCCTGAGGGATTAATGTAGTTCTTATGCTTCGTAAGCATCCATATTCCCGTAATCCCGAGTGGTTACTATCGCCTTCTTGTCGAGTCTAGTCGTCTCTAGTCTTGTCATGGTTATTTCCCGTGTGCCGCGCAAAAATTAGAGTGCGAATGAGGGTGGGCATTCAACCCATTTCATTTTTCAATCGTTTGAATAATCATACTTGGTGTGTGGCGATTCGAACGATTGCCACTCTTGAAGAATTACACCCCGCCTTTGGCCTGAGGGATTAATGTAATTCTTATGCTTCGTAAGCATCAATATCCCCGTAATCCCCCGTGGTTACTGTCATCTTATTGGCGAGCCTAGTCGTCGCTAGTCTCCGTGATTCCTTCTCTCGTACGGGAAAATTTTTCAGATCCAACCCCCGTGTTGCGTATCCTTTGCCTTCCATCCTGGCAAATCATTTCAAGACTAAATCCCAATCCCCAGTTAGTCCATCTACCAAGCTTCTCAAACACTCGTCTCTGTCATTCTATCGTTACTCGTCTGTATCTCCCTTTTGATGCTCGTATGTGTCATTCTTTCGATACTCGTCTGTATCTCCTTTTGATGCTCGTATGTGTCATTCTTTCGATACTCGTCTGTATCTCCTTTTGATGCTCGTATGTGTCATTCTTTCGATACTCGTCTGTATCTCCTTTTGATGCTCGTATATGTCATTCTTTCGATACTCGTATGTATCTCCTTTTGATGCTCGTATGTGTCATTCTTTCGATACTCGTTTGTATCTCCTTTTAATGCTCGTATGTGTCATTCTTTCGATACTCGTCTGTATCTCCTTTTGATGCTCGTATGTGTCATTCTTTCGATACTCGTCTGTATCTCCTTTTGATGCTCGTAAGTGTCATTCTTTCGATACTCGTATGTGTCATTCTTTCGATACTCGTCTGTATCTCTCCTTTTGATGCTCGTATGTGTCATTCTTTCGATAATTGTCTGTATCTCCTTTTGATGCTCGTATGTGTCATTCTTTCGATACTCGTATGTATCTCCTTTTGATGCTCGTATGTGTCATTCTTTTGATACTCGTCTGTATCTCCTTTTGATGCTCGTATGTGTCATTCTTTCGATACTCGTCTGTATCTCCTTTTGATGCTCGTATGTGTCATTCTTTCGATACTCGTCTGCATCTCCTTTTGATGCTCGTATGTGTCATTCTTTCGATACTCGTCTGTATCTCCTTTTGATGCTCGTATGTGTCATTCTTTCGATACTCGTCTGTATCTCCTTTTGATGCTCGTATGTGTCATTCTTTCGATACTCGTCTGTATCTCCTTTTGATGCTCGTATGTGTCATTCTTTCAATACTCGTCTGTATCTCTCCTTTTGATGCTCGTATGTGTCATTCTTTCGATACTCGTCTGTATCTCCTTTTGATGCTCGTATGTGTCGTTCTTTCGATACTCGTCTGCATCTCCTTTTAATGCTCGTATGTGTCATTCTTTCGATACTCGTCTGTATCTTCTTTTGATGCTCGTCTGTGTCATTCTTTCGATACTCGTCTGTATCTTCTTTTGATGCTCGTATGTGTCGTTCCTTTGGTACTCGTCTGTATCTTCTTTTTGATGCTCGTATGTGTCATTCTTTCGATACTCGTCTGTATCTCCCTTTGGATGCTCGTATGTGTCATTCTGTCGATACTCGTCTGTATCTCCTTTAAAACACTTGTTTATCTTACCTTCCCACCAGACATACTTCTGCTCCGACCACTTCCATGTAGTAAACATTTCCTTTGAGAACCTTGTATTGGCACCTTGGGCTACCTTACAAGCTCTCACCATTCATCCAATGACTCAGTGTAAATATTTCCATCAGAAAAACAAAAATTCTCTTTCCCCAGCAGATATCAAAACAAAAATAAAAGAATAAAGACCACTCCATCTCCTCGGGACAAATTTCTGGTGTTCGGTATTTAATCTTCTTTTACTTCGAATGTTCGAAAGGCTGGCGCCAATCTCACCTTCGAGTATAAGACGATTAAATAGGGGCAGCTGTCATACCCCAAATTTGTCCTACCCTTCAACTTCTAACTGGCTTAGGCTTTGCATTCATGTACATACATCACATAGGTCATAATCCATACCCATGCATTCATATCATTGGTATCAACCAAAGACCAGTAGGAAAGAACTTTTGTGGCAAGGTATTGATTGAAGGGTACAAGCTTGCAAATCATCTGGTTCCTTAAATCAGGGTTTCTTTGACCAAAGTCAACCAGTTGACTTTCTAGTCAACATTCAATCAGGAATGGCTTCTATGTGTGAAAAAGTTCTCATACTGACTATGTGGATGTGTTTGTTTGACTGGATTTGACTGGAGGAGATTTAATCGGGAATTTCGTCCATAGTCGGAAAAATCAGAACAGTTGACTTTTGGGTCAAAATCAGAAGAATTATTCGAATATTGACTTTTGGTGGAAAATTAATCAAGAAAAGTCGAAGAATGGACAAAATTGGGAGTTCGACAAAAAGTTGCCAAAATAGCAAAAAGACAAGTTTTCAACACTTAGAAAATTTTTTGATGCTTTAAATCTTGTCGAGCAGTCCACTTCAGCACTAGATTACACGTGGCAAATGGCAGTTTTTGAAGAAAATTCCAACATCAAAGTTGTTCCTCTCATGGAGGAGAACAACTTTGTAGTTGGACACTTTTTCATTTGAAGCTTGCATGAAGAGTTAAAATGGTGTGAAGTTCCTGAAAATCCATTCAACTTAAGTCAGGATCCAAGTCACAAGTCAGGTCATGACCTGGAATTTCAACAAACACATGGCATGCCAAATTTCCAGCCATTTTTAGAACTCTACAGAAGTGCCATGAATGCAAACTTGGTATCATTCCCTTCTTTGCCATCTCCTCTATCCATTGAAACAAGAATTGGGACAATTGAACAAATATTGAGTGAGATGCAAGCTTCCAAAGTTGTGCCCCAACACTGACCAAATCCTGCATGCAGCCAAGGCAGATTTCCAGGGCACAAGCATGCATTTCAGCAAACACGTGGTGTGCCAAATCTCAAGGCATTTTTCTTCCCCCACAAGTCTTCATTTTGCATGAGCTTGGTATTGAGGTAATCTTTGCCATGTCCTCTATCTATTGAGCCCAGTATCATTAATTTTGGACATGTGTGGAGCAAATTACAAAGCTGTAAAGTCACTCCACCACCAAGACTGCACTTTCGCCAAAAGCATGAGGCATGCGCGCAGATAGTACTCAAGGGCATCTCATCATCTTGCCAGCAGCTTTTGAATGAGTTATAGGCTTTGTCTATCAATCCTCCCAACATCAAACCTCATCCACTCCATGTGCACTTCTTAATGAGCCCAAGAACAAGTCCATTGATGACCCATGGCAAGAGATATCTATGCATGAAGAGAGTATATGGGGCCAGTTTGCTTCCCAAAACTCCATGCATATCCATGCAAAGGAAGAGGAACTTGTTGCAGCACTTCATTCATTTAAAACCACACCATAAGCCATGTCCCACACCAAGAAAAACTAAAAGAACTCGTTGCAAGCCTATGCTCCAAATCCCATATTCAAGAAATCACCTCCATTCATCTCACACTAACCATATAAATAGGAGCAGCCACAACCTCCATGAATCCACGCTCACTCTTATTTTTTCAGTTTCACATTCTCTCTTACCCATTCTCTTTCTCCTCTCATCACTCACGTCATTCTCTCTTCTCACTCTCTCCTCTCTCTCACTTCATCTTCTTCCAACAACCCTAACTGTTTTCTAACTTCCATAACCAACTAAATCATCTTCAACTTTCATGTACAAGCGCAAAAGCTTCTTCAACAACCAGTCACGATCTTCATCACATTCAAGGAACAAAGTCTCTGCCATTGCAAGGAATCATCATCTTCAGCTTAGCTTCGAGATCACCATGGATCTCTGGGTTTATTTCTCAGAGATCCCTTCCTCTTCAATATTTATTGTGCCGTCACTATCATCATCATCATCGAGAATCCTCACGTGTGTATCCTTCTCGTGGTTCTTTCGCAATGATTACGTGATCAACATCTAGTTCTTCGCTATAGGAGATCTGTGAGTCTGTTTCATACCGATCGAGGTTGCAGAAGGATTGCTCAACATCATCGCCATGGATTCACGTTCGTCAGATGCGTCAAGATCCAAACCGGAAGTGTAGAATTTCCTGGATAATCGCATAGGTTCAAGATTGACAGGTTAGCTTCGTTGAATCCCTTTGCAGCATGGTAGATAACATGCCATAGGTTCATACGTATTTGCATTCGTTCTTTGGATTTTTGAGATGATTTCAGTTTGTATGAGATGATGTTCTTATGAGTATTTGAATTGCACATCTGGTTTCTATGTGTCATGATGATTGATGGTAGAAGCATAACCTTTTAATGGAAGTCTTACTAGTTAGGGCTTTCGTTTTCGTTTTGATTTTCATGATAGAGGAAGATTCAGAGGAATCTAAGTCCGGATTCATAATCCACGTGAAAAATCGAGCGGAACTGTATATGGTTCGTTAATTTTTGGGCGCATTTTGTTGCGAGCTCCGGCGGAGCCGTCGGAGAAGATGATCGGAAGATTTCCGACGACAGGGTTTAATTTTGTTTGTTTTGATTCCGGTTGCCTGCGTGGCGTCCGGTTATTGGCTGACAGTTTCCTTTTTTGGATTTTGTTTTACATGATTAAATCATTGGCTGGTGAGGTGTTACGTTCTGATTGGCTAGAGCTTTCCTTTTGTCTTTAGTCACTTAAATATAATGTGACCCATTGATACACTATTCTTGTTATTTTCAATATTGTGTCACGTTTAATGGAGATCATAGTATAATAAAATGAAATAATGATGGAAATGAAAGATGGATGAAAAGGTAGTTAGTGATAACGTTGGGCCTCATGCGCTTGGGCCCCATAACGATTATAGGACCACACCCCTGTTTTGCTAATGCACCACCTGTTATTGGATCAGGCCTGGGCGCCTTGCTATTCCCACACCCCCTGTTTAGGCCCATGTTTGCCATTCTATTTGATTTTAGTTCATTCTGAAATTACTGCTACCCCCCTATGCTGATAACAAAAACAAATAATAGAAATTGTTTCCTTTATTTCTTTTTGCAATTAATTCATTTTTCTTTTAAACAAAAATGACAAATAATATTTTTCACTCAATTAATTTTTTTGAAATTTTATTTTCTTTTAATCGAATTTTTAGTTGTTGTTTCCTTTGGTTTTTAATTGATTGATAGACCATAAAAATGAATAGTCTTAGTGTTAATTCACAATTAGTTTCTCACATAAATGAAAATACCTTTGCTTGTGAATATCTTTGTGAATAATCTGGACTTTATTTATTTTCCTTTTGTGAATATTTTTCAACGTATTGTGAAATACCAAAAATAACCTCTTCCTCATTTCTATTAGAAGTAGAATAACACTAGGCTTAGAAATTAGGCTAGTCCCCCACTTTCATTCTTTTTCCTTTTTTTTCAACACTAAAACATCTAAAAATATTCAAATAAAATCCCCTTTAAAAAATACAAAGAAAATACTTAAAACACTAATAATCAAAGTGAAAATTCTTAAAAAGGGAATGGAAGCTTGAAACATCCCTTGCTTAAGGGAATGTTCGAGTGCTTGGATCTCCCTTGCTTAAGGGTCCCATTCAGGCGTAAGTTCCCAACTTCTAAAAAACACCAACCAAAGAGTAACTCGAGTTTCCCTTGCTTAAGGGATTTCCTCGAAACACTCAAACTCTCTCTCTTTCTCTCCTTTCTTAAGGGCATTGTTATCTCCGCTCTATTGCATCCTAGGCTGTCCCCTTATGTAAGAGCGCGAGCGTTAACTCCGCCCAACTAAAAAACACAAAAACAAACAGAAAATCGTGAGCCAAACTACGACGCTCTGATTCCTGAAAAGGATACGTAGGCATCAAGTCGCGGGGCTTAAACGAGTACATTTGTAAATATTCCTTCTTTTCCTCGTATTTCTTTTGCATGCATTCACATATAGACATAGACATAGTACACATCCTTTAGATAGAAACAAACATAGGTGGATACCATCGAGTACGATGGGTGCGAGGGGTGCTAATACCTTCCCCTTGCGTAACTGACTCCCGTACCTTGATTCTCTGGTCGCAAAACCTTGTTCATTCCTTTGCTAGGTTCCTGATATTCCTTTCCCTTATGGGATAAATATATTGGTGGCGACTCAGTTCATTTTTCGCGAGCGTGCGACAATGTGCATGATAATATAGTATGACCAAACGATTGTGTAATATACTTGGTGATGTGTTTGTTTTTGGTGCTTGATCAGTTGTTATAAATCTGAATACATGCTTTGATTGGGTGAATGATAATGCTATGATGTTTTATTACTTATGACCGTATAATACTTATTAATTCGAATAAGACTCACCCTTACATGTTGACATTTTCATATTGGAGATAGCGGCTTTCGACTTGGTGAGGATTAGCTCATGAGTCAGTGTGTTAGTTTAGCGTCAAGTATCATGCTCTGATAATTGTAACACTGGGGAATGTTAGCTTAGGGTTCATGTTTTAATAACTCTATTTTTATGATTTTGGTTGTATTATGGGATGTGGTATTAAAGATGTTATACTCATCCGAATGTTGGATTTCCGCTGTGTTGACATGAGATTATTTTATGAGTTATGATGAATTATTTTGAATTCCCTCAGTGAATGCATGGCAATGACATATGATGTTTGTTTTTAAATTGAATTGTGGCACCCTTGTTTCATGTACTCTGAAATATTTATTTAATTGTCGCGGGGTTTAGGAGGGTGTTACAATAGTGGTATCAGAGCATAGTCGGTCGTTGTGACCAGAGTCTTGTTGTTAATTTTTCCTTTCGGTATGCGTCATGTGTGTGAAACACTGTCGGTACTTAGTGTGTTCTAATTGTTTGCCTGCAGAAGTGGGATTGAAACTAGTGGGGGAGAATCTATGCTTCTGAAGTGAATGTAACGAGGGCTGTAGACTGTGGTTGTTATTTCAGTTGGAGTGTCTTAGAGTAGATGATGGTTCTTTCTGGATAATGGAATTTTGAAGTTGTGATGCTTCAAGTGCTACTGATGGACTGTGATGTTGTCGTGTGAGTAGCCCTATGTGAAAGGTCGTTGTTGAAGCGGTGATTAAAGAAAGTATTGTTGTAGACCTTGGCGTAGGATTACTAGTAAGTAATTGAGATGATGGTAGAGGTTATCGATGTTGTTGAGAAAATTTTGAAGCGCGAGTAATGCGAAGAGACGAGTATGATCTCAAGGATAAGAAGGTTGATGATGGCGTACATGAATTTGGTTTAGTGATGTTGCAGAAATTGAACTTCGGAGATGGGATGTGTTGCTCAAGTTAATAGAAGTTTGGAAGCGAAGAGATATGATAGGGTCTGTTTAGAATGTGATTGATTTGAAGAGGATGAGTTTTGGAGCAGAATTTCCGTAAGCAAAGCGCAGGAAAATTACTGAATCGTTATTAAATTTCGAAAATTCATAACTGGAGCTCTAGACATCCGATTTGAGTTCCGTTTGAAGCGTCGGAAAGCTAAAGAGATGAGCTTTGTTATAAAAATGGTTTCAGAAGTTATAACATATTTAATTGTGACAGGATGATGTTGGAAAGAGGCGAAGTCGCGGTTACGCTTTTTCTTAGAACTAGACTTGTTTGTTGGTACTGTACGGGATGTCAGAGTCAGAGTTGAACGGATTGAAGGAATAATTAAAAGGTTGGTTGAGAATAAATTTTAGGAATTAAATGTACCATTCGAGGAGTTTTGGAGATATTTTATAGAGTGTTGCTGCATGATGTCGATATTGCATTTCGGACGATGTTGGAAAATTCATATCTTGAGTTCCGAGCGTCGAATTAGTGTGCCGTTTGAACCTACAAGGAGGAGAGGTTATATTCTACCTTATGGGAGAGTTATAAATACAGTAGAGTGACCCTATGAGTAGATATTCTGAAGTCAATTATGGATGCGTGAAATTTGTTGAATAAGAATGCCTTCTACTGCGATTGTTCAAAACAAAGTTGAGAAGAACATGTTGATGATGAATAAGTTGATGAGATGTTCGGTCATAAAGATGATTTGAGTGCCGATAGATCTTAGTGAGGACTGAATTAGTAGTAAAGGTGAATTAAACTTTAGAACGATTGAAGTTGTATTTGTGATGCGTCACTGATGGGTTGGAGTGGTGTATTGATGCAAAGTCAGCAAGTAATAGCTTATTCGTCAAGACAACTCAAAGTGCATGAAAGGAATTATCCGACTCATGATTTAGAGTTGGCAGCCATGGTTTTGTTTTGAAGTTGCGGTGACATTATTTGTCTGGTTTGAGATTCAAAGTGTTTGGTGATCATAAGGGTCTGAGGTACCTCTTTGATCAGAAAGGGCTTAATATGAGGAAACAAAGATGGTTAGAGTTTTGTTAGATTATGATTTTAAACTAAATTACCATCCGAGTACAGCGAACGTAGTTGCTGATGCGTTAAGCAAGACGTTCTTACACGTGCCTATGCTAATAGTGCGAGAATTGGATTTGATTGAACAATTCTGATATTTGAGTTGGTATGCAAAGGTACTCCTAAATGTGTTAGATTGGGTATGCTAAAGCTTACTAGTGGTATTCTTGACGAGATTAGAGAAGGTCAGACAACTGATGTTGAGTCGATCGATAAGTTGACTTTGAATTACCAAGGTAAAGACGGTGAATTCAGAATCGACGAGCATAGTATAATGTGTTTTGGTGACCGGGTTTGTGTTCCTGATGTTTTTAGAGCTTTGAAAGAATATTCTATAGGAAGACACCGCAGTGAATTATTGGACTATGGCGATGTTAATGAGTTTGAGTGCAAACTCAGAAAGGACACTATTATGTAGTAACGACAATTTATGCTTAAATATGGTTGTCGGCTATCTATTGACAAATTGAGGACTTGATCACCCTTAATCTCTTGTTGATAGTAGACGAAATCATATGGATGGGATGAAATTGTTTGTTACCTTAATGGTATAAGTAATGATGAATATTAAACCGTGAGAATAATCGCTCGCCATGTTGTACAAACTTATGAAGAGGTGAATATGAGAGATTGCAACATGATGGACAAATGACTTAATACGGGTAATCAGAGTCGCACATCGAAAGTGTGATGTGGAGTAGTGTTATGAGTACTACTCGTGGGCAGTGAGGAATTAATATGTCAGGAGCCAACGTAGAGAGCATGTATTAATCTATGTGTTGGATTTAGGATCTACTGGATGTAAGGGTGTTGTACCAGAGACTGAGAAACCTTTTGAACAATTGTCGTGATGATGAATATGTTATTGTGGTTGTATGTAGTTAACGAGTATGTATTCGGCGAAGTTCAGACTATGAGTTGATACTATATGATGCTATAATAATTTTGTGTTGTTGTAAGGTGTTATTTTAGATTCCAGATATAATGATGAAGCATACTCTATGAAGGACGAAGTTGATTTAATTCTTCGAGAAGAGTGGAACTCAGTTTGAGCTATTTTGTAAGCAATGGTATATTGAGGTCGATGAATGTGATTATGATTACTTATGTGTACTCGTTCTGATGGTTGGGATGTTTAAATGGAGGAAGTAAATCCAGGATTTGTTTTTGAATGCGAGTAAGCGGTACTGAGTGGTAAATTAGTACCATGGGTGGTAAAGAATGATTCTTGAATGAATGAGTAGAGAGAGCCATAATTGGGTAAAACTCAGAAATCTAATTGGTAATGATGGTTGTAACGAGAAATCAGAATAGTGCAGCAAAAGCTAAATGTAAATGTGTTGGGTAATTGCTAGTGTGACTTGAGAGGAGTTAGATAGTTGAAATTCAATGGTATAAGAATATCATTATTTAGTTTCTTGAAGGAAGCAATTGGCGATAAGTGTAAGTATTATTTTACCGTTCAGATAGAAAAGTGTGTCTAAGGGTGGTGCGTTCATTAGATGGAATACATTACTGCAGTGTTGATCAGGTGTGATCATACCATGGTTTTGTAATTATATTATTCGGTAATTGGGTGCATTGTAAGGGTTGTACCTCAATGTTCTATTATTGTTAACCTTTTTGGAGATATAGTGAGTGGTACACCTTTGGATTGGTCGAATGCGACGTAAGGGAAGAGATTAAATGCATGAGGCATGCTTTATGTTGGTTATGTCAAATGAATTTTGAGGATCGACTAGGAAAATGTTACTTGGAAACTGGAGAGTCAGATGAAGGACTCCTATCCGTAACTTTTCACTGCAAGTATGTTTTCGAGGACGAAAACTCTTTTAGTGGGGGAGAGTTGTAACACCCCATATTTTACATTTATTAATTTAATTGGAGTTTAAATTAATTCTTGGATTAGTGGTATTTTTATTGGAATTATTGGGAAATTATAAAATGTTAGTCGTTGAGCCAAATGGTTGTGTTAGTAATGTGGGGGTGCTAAGTGAGTGAGCCCATTACTAATTTGTCATACCCCAATTTTTGACCTAAGATACCACCTCATATCATTTGCATATGCATCATTTGCATCTCTAACAAATTGCATAGTTTGTGTTTGCTACTTGTGACTCAGCAGAGTTTAATCAGGAAATCACTCATCAGTACAAGTAACAATCAATTAGGGTTTTGTTCTCCCTTCATCTCAAATGAATCATCTTCATCAACAATCAACATTTGGTCCTCAGAGATTCATTTCAACAAGCTCAAAGGCTTTGAATCAACCAAATTAGGGTTTTGACTGAAGATAGTATACCCCTGATTTTTGCTCAGGATTTGACCTAATGACTTGGGACATGACCTCAAGACCCCAAGTACATCATTTTGACCTAATCTATTGGCTCATGACATCTCCTACACAAGGATTGATCAACAGTGAAATTTCAAATCATCAAATTAGGGTTTTGAACTATTAGGGACTGAAACCAGGGATCACATTTGGGAAACCCTAAAAATCCCCAGGAATTCAATCAAAGGTTTCAATCATCTTCAAATAATCCCTATGACAATATACAATGGAAATTGTGTCTCAATTCAAGATCCACAGTCATCAATTTCATCAGGTCGACAATTAGGGTTTTTTGAACTAATTCACTGAACCACTGACTTTTTAATCAGGACATGATGCCACAACTCAAACCATGACTCAATATCCTCTAATGCTTCAATGAGATCCATTCATAACATTCATTTGGTGAGGATAGCCTGTTTCATTTGAAATCTCCAGAAACGCGATTCGTTTGAAAAAGTCAACTGTACAAGATCACCATTGACTTTTGGGGTTTTTTGGTCAACCATGACTTTTGAAGTTTTAAATAATCAATATATGATATATGAAGTCATTTGATCAAGAAAAATCAAGAAAATCAATCAAGAATCAAAAAGTCAAAAGTTTGACTTTCCATACTTAGAAAAATTCTAAGTGTTTTTCAATGGTTTTTTCCAAAACTTTGGAAGGGAATAACTCAAAATTTCACCTACAAACTGAAAAAAACTTCCAACATGAAAGTTGTAGATTTTGATCCAATGAACAACTTTGACACATATAATTTTTTTCCATAAGATCAACCATTTAAGAGATATGGAGCTTCAAAGTTGGTATCTTTTGAAAATTTCACTTAAAACTTCATTTTCTTCAAAGTTCATGGATTTTTTTCACCCATTTCCTTAAAGGTCTTGAAGAAACTTTCAACTAGGGTTTTGAAGTGTCTAATATGAGCTTTCCAAAATGTCCAAGAGCATGAAAAAATATTGAGTGGAGCTATGGTTTTGAATTTTGTCATTAGAGGTCATTATGCTTAAAGTTACACACCATTTTCACCAAGTTTCAACACTATATAGTCTATGATCCATACAATGACCTCTTGCAACTCCAAAGGGCAAGATTCTTATCATAAAAGATCAGATTGGAGAGAATATTATGGCACTTGAGTTCCTTAACCATGGTTAAGCTTTGTAATCATTGAAAAAATATTCCATGCCATCTTTTTCCACAAAATTCATCATGGCATTTTCAAGTTGCAAACCATCCAAGCCATTCCTTGCTCTCACCTTATCAGAATATTTGCCTATAAATAGAGGTTTCTATTTCACTTAAAACTTACACCAAAAGCTTGCCAAGACTTGCTTTCTCTCATTCACTCATTTTTTGCAAGTTTTCTTCTTTTTTCAAGGGAGTTAGAGCTCCAACTTCCAAACCTTTGAAGCTCTAACTCTTGGTGTCATTCAAGCACTTTCTAAACACCATTTAGAAGTTGTTTGAATCCTTGAATCATCATAAACACAGCCCAAACCGAAATCCTCACAAAAACTCCATTGTTGCATAAAATTGAGCCTTAACTTCCAAAACCAAAAACCACTCTTGCATAGCCAAAACTAACACTTCCAACACCTTCCATACATCAATTAGAGTTGAAAAAAACCTTATAATAACTACTGTAACATCATTATCTTCATCCTCCATTAAAAAAAACAGTGGCTGCAACTTGACTTGGTTGGAGCGAATCAAAGAGTTTCGAAGCAAGCCAAGAGTTGGAGCACACTCAGTGAGGTCCAGGTAAGCTTTTTTGATCGTTACTTTGAACCTGGAAGTCCTCAAACACGAACTGGTTTTTCACATAAAGAGGTAAGTTTTCAAATCTTTGATATCCTAATACATGTCTCTTTAACATAAATTTTGAAAAGGAAGATGTAGATATCATGTTACTCAAGCATTCTGAATCCTCAATTCCAATTAAAATCAATCGTGCCATGAGATACATGAGTTTTTTTAGTTAGGTTTTCAATTGGGATTTCTCAAAATTCTCCTTCATCTTTGATTTATAATTATAATAATTGACATGGTTGAATTCGTGGTGAAAATTTGAACAAGTTTGCTTTTTATATTTTTCAAATTGGTTGAGAAACAAAGAAACCCGAAATCAACCATGGATGTTTGTCTTGAGGTTGAAGATGAAGTGGGAATTTCAAAGATTCAAAATTTCTGTTTATTATATAATAAAATGAAATGAGTTAGGATAATGGATGTATCACCGCCCCAGCGGTTGCCAGCTTGCCTCTAAGACTCTCACTCGCCTCAAGGTCCCAGGTTTGAGTCCCCTTGGGACCATTTTTTTCAATATTTTCTCAAAACTCTCATTTTCACTTGTTTTTTCAAAAACTGTTATTACAAACTTTTTTCAAAATAAAAACAAATGAAGGTATAATATAATTGAGCTACGCAGGTGGCCCAGTGGTTTTATTTTTCACCTTTCAAACTCAAGTCATGGGTTCAAACCATTCCAAGGTCAAAATCTTCTTTTTATCACTAAAAACCTTCTTTTTTCTTCACAACTTCAATTAATTATTTAACCAATCAAAATTCATTATTTTCACTCCTTTTTTTTTACACTTCTTATTTAATAGGTATATTTTAAGAATATCAAAAAAAATCATCAAAAAAATATTTATTTGATACATTTTTAAATAGGTTTAAAATGACTTGTTTTTAAGTATTTTTAATACTTTTAAATATTATTTTTCATTTGATTTTCAAACTTAATCACTTGTAAATATTTTTTGAGCAAACCCTAATCATCTAAGTGTTAATTGAAGATAATCTTTTTGTTTATCTTGATTAATTTGACTCCTTTCAAAATTCAAACCATTTTAAAACAAGCGATCGCGATTCTTTTCAAAAACGATAAACCATTTCTTTTTGATTTTCAAAGAAAACTATTGATTAAATCTTTTTAATTGATCAATTGATTTTCAAAGCGATGTGGGCCTCTCGAATATTAGAGAGTATAAGTCCCTTTCCTCTTTCTTTGTACAGTTCTTCTTTGTACAGAAAACTTTTTTCAAAACAAAACTTTCAAACAGTTTTTCAAACCTCACCATCTTTTTTTCAAAACCATCCACCATGTTTTATGAAAATAAAACATGGGCCTCTCGAGTATTAGAGAGTATAAGTCCCTTTCCTTTTTTATACAGTTTTCCTTTGTACAGAAAACTTCTTTCAAAACAAACTTTCAAACTGTTTTCAAACAACGAAACCTCGTGTCTCTTTACAAAACAATCAACCATGTTTTGTAAAATAAAACATGGGCCTCCACATAGGTATAAGTCCCATTCCCGTACATGAAATTAGGTATTTCATCGTACATCCTTTTTGTACATACACTTTTTTGTACATACCTCGATCAGTTTGTTTTTTAACCTTGAATAACAAATCAAAAATGAAGGTTTTCTTTAAATCTTCCCAAAAATACCATGGGCCTCCATGTAGGTATAAGTCCCAAGCCCCTTTGTGAATACCTGTTTACATAGCTTTGAATAAATTCAAAGGGCCTTTCCCCGAGTATGAGTCCCGAGCCCCGTGTATACAAATGGATCATGCTTACAGGTATATTTCCTTCATAAACTCCATTATATACACACATTTTGTCATATATGTATAACTGTTCATATTTGTTCATGTACTTGTTCATATTTGTTCGTACTTGTTCATATTTGTGATTGTGTTATATACTTGTTCAACTTAGTATAACACTAGGTTCCCCATAGCCTCCTATTGGGCTTCGTGCAAAGAATCTCCCTAGTTTAGGTTAGGACAAAGAGTATGGTTTCCCGGTGAAATCGCTCTAAGAGCTCAAACCAACTATACCATGCCTCCCCTTGGGCTTTGTACAAACGACTCGTCCCTCCCATAGCCTCCTCTTGGGCTTACAATGCAAGGACCCTGGATTGTCCCTCCCATAGCCTCCTATTGGGCTTACAATGCAAGGACCCTCGGATAGCCTCCTCTTGGGCTTCGTACAAGGACCCACGGGCTTCTTATAAGCATCCCCAATATCCAAATCAAATACCCTAGGAGATTAGACATTTTTCATCTCTATGATAGGAGTATCTCTTCTATATCATCACAAACAATCAATCAATCAAACTTTTTTGCCACAAGGCTGGCTAATCAATCAAACTTCTTTTTGCCACAAGGCTGGCTAATCAATCAAACCGTTTTGCCACCATACTGGCTGATTAATCAAAGTTTTTGTCACAAGGCTGACTTCATTGAAACTTTTGCCACAAGGCTGGCTGATTAATCAAAACTTTTTGTCACAAGGCTGACTTCATTGAAAGTTTTTGCCACAAGGCTGGTTAAACAAACAAAAACATCTTTATCATTCTAAGCGCCATAAGTGGCATGGCCCAGGGCTTATAATGAAAAGATTTTCAAACAAAAATCAAACAGATGTATGTGATGATATAGATTAGATACATCGAACATTTAGATGACATTTGTCTCTTATCCTTTGCTTCCACTAGCATAAGTGGGAACTACGATTGCTCTGACTTTCTCAACATCCCTTTGAGAATACGTAGGCACAAGGTCGATCCTTGGCGAGCAAAACAAAACAAAACACAAAAAACCACTCAAACCTTAGCACCCGTAGACCCCGAGCTACAGATGCTCTGATTCCCTCTAAGGGATATGTATGCAGAGGATCGCGATGATCTTTGCGAGCATAATCAAACAAACACCTTAGGTCCCACCTATTTCACCAGAACCTCTCAATAATATGGAATGAAAAACAAAGCAAAGAAACCTATAGAGTACTATAGATACGTTGGGTGCTAATACCTTCCCTTCGTATAACCAACCCTCTTACCCAAGATCTCTCCCCCCACTTTTAGGTTATTGCAGCTTTTTTCCTTTTCCTACTTTGGAAATAATAAAAAGTTTGGTCGGAACAAAAGAAAAATCATTTTTTGAGCACTCGATCCCAAAGAAGGCATCAGGTGTCTCATCTCGAAAAAAAGACAACGATTTTTCCCCGCGACATAATTTATTTCATGTTTTCATAAAATAAAGGAATTTTGAAAAAGGGAAATTAGAAGCAAAAGGGCAACGTCTGAGGAATAGAGAAGATACCTGAAAAGGAGAAGAAGAGAAAGAAGAGGACCTTAGAAGATTTAAATCAAAGGTAAGGGGGGACTCTTCGGGTTAGTGATTATTATATAATCAGGGGTAGTGAACTGATTGGGATTGTTGTTTGGTTCGATTGCATGTTTTGGTTTTTGGGGTTTTGAGGAATTTAGGTTGTTTATGTTGATTTGATGCAATTGATGAATTTGATGAATGGTTTGGTGATAGATGACTTCTAAAACGTGTTATATTTGTATTATGTTATTCTAATTGATGAGTTTTTGGTATGAGACCGTTTTGGTGCGATTTGGATGAGATTGGGAGAAGAAATATGTTAAAATCGCAGAAAAGTTCTGCATCCGCGAAGAATGCGTCGACCTAAGCGTCAGATGCGTCGACCTAAGTATCAGTTTGCGTCGACCTGGGTGACAGAATGCGTCGACCTATAGGGTCAGCATGCGCATACCCGAGGGAGACAGAAAATTCAATGCGTCAACCTGAAGGGGGTTTGCGTCGACGCATAGCTTCCAATTTTTGACAAATTTTCTGAGGGGCATAACTTTCAAACCGTATATCCGTTTTGAGTGCCGTTTTGAGCGTTGCAAAGCTAATTTAGAGCTTTATGTGACGAATTGATGAAATGGGAAGTGACCCTATTTTATTTTAAATGTTGATTTAATTTAATGAATGGACTAATGCATTGTGTACATATATGTGGGAATGTAACAATGTGTTATTGAGGTGGTGTAGCCACTTGGATTTCATTTTGATTTGGGTGTTGTTTTGACATGAATATATGTGATGTAATTGAATAATGATGATGATAGAATTGAATACATGTCGATATAATTATGTGTGATATAATTGTGGATGGTGTTGAAATCGAATATATCATTCGGTGTTGGTTTTGGTGAGTTATTGATGATGACATTGTTCATTTTGGTCCAGTGGTGATGTTGTGACAATATAATTATAATGTTGATAATGTGTGTATAACATGAACATGTGGTGATTATTTTGATTGTATGATGATGATTGATTTGTTTTGAATGATGCATAATACATGTACATACTTGTTGGTGATAACTATGTGGAGTTATATGAGACGATGTTATTCATCGGATCGGTGATGTTGTAAGTATGTCATATGTGTGCATTCATTCATACGCATTTTGGTGATGTGTCCCGGTGATGTTGTGGATCAAATGGTGGGCATAATTCCCATTGTGCGGAATTTGTGTCGGTTGGACTGTATCTTGATGAGGAAAAGATCAGTTGGATGGGTTTAGCCCATGTATGGTACTACATGCATAGTGTCGGTCATTCATGTGCATGATAATATAGTATGACCAAACGATTGTGTATTATACTTGGTGATGTGTTTGTTTTTGGTGCTTGATCAGTTGTTATAAATCTGAATACATGTTGTGATTGGGTGAATGATAATGCTATGATGTTTTATTACTTATGACTGTATAATACTTATTAATTCGAATGAGACTCACCCTTACATGTTGACATTTTCAGATTGGAGATAGCGGCTTTCGACTTGGTGAGGATTAGCTCATGAGTCAGTGTGTTAGTTTAGCGTCAAGTGTCATGCTCTGATAATTGTAACACTATGAAACGTTAGCTTAGGGTTTATGTTTTAATAACTCTATTTTTATGATCTTGGTTGTATTATAGGATGTGGTATTAAAGATGTTATACTCATCCGAATGTTGGATTTCTGTTGTGTTGACATGAGATTATTTTATGAGTTATGATGAATTATGTTGAATTCCCTAATTGAATGCATGGCAATGACATATGATGTTTGTTTCTAAATTAAATTGCGGCACCCTTGTTTCATGTACTCTGAAATATTTATTTAATTCTCGTGGGGTTTAGGAGGGTGTTACAGCAAGAGTCGCCACCGAATTTTATTTTATCCAATATATAGAAAGGCTAAAAGAACGGAAAAAACCCTTTTCGAAAGAGATTGAGTTCCGGGGGTAAGTTATACAAAGGGGAGGTTTAAAGCACCCTTTGTATCCATGGTTATCCATGGGCTCTTAATTGCTTAGCTCACTTTTGTTTTCAAAATATTTGAAGTGTCGTGTGTGAATAGTAAAAACTTTGTAGAAGAAATTTAACTTGTAAATAAGCGTAGTCTTTTTTGAATTAGATTTGAAAAAGAGTGGGAAAAGAGTTTTGAATTTGAATCTGAAGAAGAGCAAGCAATTAAAAAGCAATTACCCTTAAGTTAGAAAAATTGTCCTTTTAGCTTTTCGGGCGAAAGGGTCTATCCATACCATGAGAGGGCAGGAAGTCTTTCAATTGGATGTTTAAGGGTTATCGAGGTTATCGTTCGCCATAAGACTGTCCCTTGCCATAAAGAGGGCAGGTAGTTTAAGGGAAGGGTAGAATAGTCATTTAGGAAATAGGCGAGGATACCTTAGCAATTGGGACAATCATCATTACCGAGGCAACATCGAGGGACTAAATCTCATAGGATGATTTTTATTCTTTTAAAGGCAACCTTGCTTTATGTATCCTCGGAATCGAGGGACTTGGCTATTTTTTAGTATAATTAGAGGCAACAAGATAATAAGGCAACAAGAAGGCAACAGGCAACGAGAAAGATTACCCTAAAGGTGTGTGTGTGTGGAACAATCATGTGATTCAGTTCGAATATTTTATCTTGTATATAAGGTGAGCTATGTTCAATTTTTATCTTGCCACTCCCTATTTACTGACCACGCAGTTAATATGAAATAAAATCAGAAATTAAAAGTCCTACGCTATTAGAAGGCTTCAGGGAGGGGGATACATAGCCAAAAAGAACCCGGGGAATGCGGAAAATAAAAGCTGAAAGTAAACCTACAACTATTAAATGGCTTTAGGGCAGTTACATAAAAATATGCAGAAAATAAAATCCTTATTAACTATTACAAACCTTAGCAGTTGCATAATAAAAACTACGAAGAATAATAAAATACGGAAATAAAAATCCTAATTAATATTACAAACCAGAAGTAGTTACATAAATTATAAAAAATTATGCGAGAAAGTAAATAGCGGACGAATTGAGAAATCGAGAAACTATATGAAGAAGAGGAGGAAAAAGATTTGATGTTTAGAAAAATATTTTAAGTTAATGTTAATTGAATCCAAAATTAAATTAATGAAAATAAAACTAATTATCTAATTATGTACAAATTAAATCTAAATTAATTAAATCTCTAATTGATTTTAATTATTAAATCTAAAAAATCTAATCAATTCCTAATTACTAAATTAATCAAAATTATGTTAGAAATAAAATCTATTAAACCTAAAAAATATTCTAATTACTAAATCTAATCTAATTAAATTTTAAATTGAAATTTAGTCTTAATTAAAAAATATAATCTAATCCTAATTATAGTCAATTAAAATAAATGTTAAGACAATTAAATCAAATTAACTATTAAAATTAAATGTTTTTGTGATTTTATAAAAATTAAATAAATTAAACAACCTAATTACTAAAATTAAATTAATTAATCCAAAAAGGTGAAAGAAATAATAATTAATAGTCTAAACCATAATCCTAGTTCTAATTAGTTATGGGTTGATTTTAATTATGTGGTTAAATAAAGAAAATTGTAGAGAAAGAAGAAAGAAGGAAAAATTGACAAAAAGAAAGGATAAACCTGGTGGTCGAACCCGGTTTGGGATGGTGATCGGCGCATGTATGCCACAAGCTGTGCCAACGTGCTTTTGGTGTTAGTGGATGGATCACCGGCGGTTGAGGCGTGAAGGAGTGATGCAGATCCGGTTGATTCGGTGGTTCTGACTAAGTTCCGCTTCTCTTTTGTTTTCCTCTTATAGATCTTTGGTAGATTATTTTTCATGTGATTTCATCTTCTTCCCCATATGTATTCTCTCTTCTCCATTCACACAAACAAAATCAAATCAAAAGAAAACAACACTTTCATAACAATAGTCATGGCCATCAATTGAATCAATAAAAAGCTAGCAAAAATAAAACAAAATAAACAACACCACCTGGGGGCTTCGATGATGGTTTGTGGAGGAAAGATGCGCGTTGAACCGCTCGGTTCTACGGTGGAGTCTTCGGCGGAGGTTGAGCCGCTCGGTTTTACGGTGAGAGGAAGATATAAGTTCTTGAGTTTTTTTTGAAAGTGTTCTTGATGTTCTTCAATAAGCTATGAAGTTGTTATGATATTCATGAGAGATAGTGAAGTTTGATCTTAGAGAGAAGGAGGAGAAAATATTTTTTGTGTTTGTGAGAAGAGAGTGGGAGTAAGGGTTAGAAAGTTATTGTGAATGCCTAATGTGTAAAAATTAGTGATATTTATAGTGTAACTTAGGTCAACAAATATGGACTAAAAAAATCAAATATTAACTATTCATTAAAAGCTTAAATCAAAAATAATTTGATTGTGATCTTTTAAATGATTAACTAATATTTTCTTAAAAAGATCTTTACTTGTTACGCAAGTAGTGAAAGTGTTAAAAATAGAACAAATAAAATTAAAAACTTCCTTTTTTGGATTTTTGAATATTTTATGATTTTTTGACTAAAAATGCATAAAAGTGAAAATTGACTATTTTAAAAAATGCCTATTTAATTAGTGCGAAATTTAGAATTAAAATTAGAAAAAAAAATATATAAAAGGAGAAATGTTAGAAGTGAGATTTGAGCCCGAGACTCCTCGCTCATTTACCTTTTATCCTCAAATCCTTACCAACTATTCTACGTCACTTATTCGAAATAAAATGACGTTTGCAAATGTATGAGGGAAAATTTTGGGGCATGACACTCCTAAATAGATCTAGGCTAAAATATTTGCCCTACTTATGGCTATTTATTGATAGCCATGAGTGTATATTACCTAGCTGATTTGTACACACATTTGGATGTTTAATTCGATCCCTTTATGTTTACGCTTGTCATAAGCACGTCTTCTCCGACTTGTTAAGGGTATTTGTTTAGTATAATTGGTAAATTTTTCGACTCGGCTACGATTCCTCCCCGATTCCTATTTACTCGATCCATTGTTCGTGCAATCTTAAGTTTCATAGTCCTTTAGCTCTTATTACAGTGGTTGACAGTGGCTTATGAAAGTGGTACCCCTTTTTTTTATTTTAAACAGTGGTTTACACAGGTTGAATGATACAAGCAGGAAGCAAACAACAGGAAGAATCAGAGCGGGTGTTAGGAATCATGCTTTAATCAGAAATATTCTTTGCATATCTTCTACTCCTATTACCGTAAAACTTGATGATTTTTTAGACTGTGGAGAAGTCGGAGAGGCCCATCGGGATCTTGATTTATAGGTGTTTTGTAGGAACCCGGCTAGGTTCTCGCTCTGGGACGTAGTAGAGCTCCTTTTGAGGGTGAAGTTTTGAGCAAAACCTATTTTGTTCTCCCATGATACCTAAGTCATTCATATACCGACTATTTGGGTAAAGAAATAAATTAGCTTTATCGTCTTGGCCATCCTTCTGATTTTGTAATTTCTTTAGTGCGAACAGAGGCCCAGAGGTGTAACTGGCTTTTGTGGAAAGAGGCCACGATGGCATAATCGACTTAGATATGATAAAAAGGCCGCGATGACGCAGTTGATCCAGACGTGACAAGAAACCGCGATGGTCTAGTTGACTTTACATAAAAAAGGCCGCGATGGCGTAATTTTGAAAAAAGTGAGAAGAGACCGCGATGTTCTAGTCGTCTTTACGTCAAAAGGTTGCGATGACGCAATTTTGACAAATGTGACAAATGACAACGATGGTCTAGTTGACTTTACGTCAAAAAGGTCGCGATGGTCTAGTCGACTTTACGTCAAAAAGGCGCGATGGCGCAATTTTGACAAACGCGGCAAGAGACCGTGACGGTCTAGTCCACTTGCGTCAAAAAGACAACGGTGACGCAATTTTGACAAACGCGATAAGAGACCGCGATGGTCTAGTCGACTTACATAAAAAAGGTTGTGATGGGGCAAAATTGTTGAGTACTCCTTTGATCATGTACGGTCCTTCCTAGTTGAAATTAATCGATTGACTTTTCTTCTTCATCTTCAGATTTAAAGCATTTCGATTTCTTTAAGTTTAATCTTCCTTGATCCAACAAAAAATATAAAATTATATCCATGCTCCTTCCCAAATGATACGAGTCGATTTTGTCTTCTATAACCTTCCTAACCGGGATGCCTATGCTTACTGGCTGCGTGTTGTAAAACTGAATTGTGCTAATTTGATCAGCTAGTACCATGAGAGACTTGGATATCTTTGTTAGTCATAAAATTGACTCTCATATCAAATTAGCCATAGTCATGCAATTAATTGAAAAATGCTGCTTATACCAAAAAAAGTGGATGACTATGTTGCTTACTTTTACTTTTAAGAAGTATAGAATTTAGCTAGATAATAATAATAATAAGGGTTAAATACCTTTTACCCCTTGCCAAATAAGCGAGTTTTGGTTTTGACCCCTTTAAAAAAAACTTTGTTGCGCAGACCTTACCAAATGCAGATTCCAACCATTTAAACCTTTTACCATGTTTTTACCTAGAACACCAGGTTACCATCCTACGTGTCTGTTACCAATGCAACCGTAAGCCATAGTATATATGTCATTGTTTTACTATTCTCATTTTACCCCCTGAAAAAAATTAGGTCAAACACTTCTGAAAAAAGCAAAGGCGAAAACGAAAGATAGGGCAATGGCGAAATCGAAGAAGACGAAGACGAGCAAGACGAGCAAGACGAAGACGAGTCAGTCAAAGAAGACGGCACGGTCAAAAAAGACGACGCAGTCAAGCCAGAGTGAGAAGACGACTCAGTCAAGCCAGTCAACCAAGAAAACCAAGGTTGTGAACACGGACGAACCTGTAGAAGAAGAAGTTATTGAAGATGGAAAAGGTATGAATTTTAGGGTTTGTCATCATTTTAGGGTTTAACAAATTTTAGGGTTTGTCATCATTTTAGGGTTTAACAAATTTTTCATTTCCTTTTAAAATTTCAAAATATGCATTTAATCAGTGTTGTTTTCAATCATGGAGGTGAATTTGTGAGCATGGGTGACGGGACTATGATATACAAGGGAGGGGTAACGACACATGTAACTGACATTCATATTGACAACTTTACCATGATTTGCGTTAACAAGTTGTTGAATGAGTGGGGTTACAGTGAAGGCACATTTAGGGTATGGACAAAGGTTGTTGAAATTGATCCCAACTTTTTCCAAATTAAGAAAGATGATGACTGTTATGATGTAGCTGCATTTTCTTATGCCAATGAAGTAGAGGGTGTCATGTATGTAGAGCATGATGTAGTAGATGTTTCATTTCCAGTTGTTAGCCCTAGATGTGTTAATGAAATAGATGTTCAAGATCATAGTGATGAAGAAGGAGTGGAAGGATTAGGAGATAGTGAGGATGAACGTGCCATTGGGTTGGAGGATGGGTTTGAAGATGTAGATGTTTTTGTACCTAGGAAGGAAGATCCTTCCCTATCAGATGTTATGAGGGGTTCAGAAAAGAAAGAAATGGAAGATGGAGATGAATATGTAACTGATGAGTTGGACAGCTCAGACCCTAATTTATCAGATGAGGACAAAGGTCACAAGTTTGAAAATTTTAAAAAGGAGAATTTCAATAAGAATTTTAAATTTGAGTGGGGTATGGAATTTAATTCGCTTGATGAGTTTAGAGAAGCTATACGTGAGTGGTCAGTATTAAATGGTAGGGAAATAAAGTTTGTGAAAAACGAGAGCTACAGGGTTAGGGTGGAATGTAGGGCCAAGTGTGGGTTTTTAATACTTTGTTCAAAGGTGGGCCACAAACATACTTTTGCTATAAAAACAATATTTGATAAGCACACATGTGCTAGGGTTCTAGACAACAGATCTGCAAGTTCAAGGTGGGTGGCCAAGACTGTTGTAAAAAAGATGCAAACATCACAAAGTGTCAGGATTACTGACATTATTCCTTGTAGGCATGATGTAGCAGCATTAGGTTTTAGACAACAAAACCCTGAGGATTTTGTGGATGAGTGTTACTCTAGAGAGAGGTATAAGTTGTGTTATAGTTTTGCTATTAGTCCCATTAATGGCCAAGATATGTGGCCTGAAGTAGAATCGGATGAATTGTTGCCACCAATATGTAAAAAGGGTCCAGGGAGGCCTAGAAAACTCGGGATTAGAGAGACTGGTGAAGATGGGGCTAGAAGAAGGTTGCCAGTAGTCTCTTATAGATGTACAACATGTGATAAGTTTGGGCATAATGCACAGTCTTGTAAAAGCTCAGTTCAGGATAAAAATGCTCTCAAGAGAAAGGTATGATGTGCAAACCTAAGTTGTTGTTAATGTGTGACTATTGCTACTGATAATTCTAACTGATAATTTTGCTGTTTGATAGAAAAAAGTCAAGACAACTTAATCAACTCAAATAACTCAGCATGCAAATGGAGAAGGTTCTACTCAAAATGCTGTAAACCATGATGAAAGTGCTGTAGAAACACAGGCAAGTGTAGTTATCCCTACTGATGCAACACAACCTTACTGATGCAACACAAGTAAGTGAAGTTATCCCAACTGCTCCAACTTAGACTGACTATTTTGATGGAATTTCTAATGATATCATAACAAGCCTACCAGACATCACCACTGCTCAGAATTACAAAGAGGCCACCAAGACAAGGAAAGTAGTGAAAAAGATCAAGCCAATGAGAAAGAGGTCAAGTGAAAGAATCAAGATAAATTGGTTTAAAAAACCAAAACCATTTGCAGGGCCAGGATCCAATAGTGACCAACCAATGTCATTGACAGATGAAGAGGAGGGAAGTGGATCAAAGAAATCAAACAAGAAAGCAAAGAAATAGAATCTTGTTTTGTCTCATGTTTTGTGTAAACTTTATGACAATGTTATGTTTTGTGTAAGTTAATGGTGTTTTGAACACGTGATCTTTGACTGATGTTTTGTGTAAGTTAATGTTTCTGACAATATAAGACTTAAGGTCTTGATTAATATGAACAACATTTTATGCTCATTACCTGTTTACAATTTATTTTCTGGTGCACAATAAATTCATTACACCTTATAAACAAAACAATGAGATAGTTTAATACATCTAATACCATAAATTGTAAACAAAGATTTCCATTAATTCATATGAAGTTTACATAATTTTTCTTCATGACTGATTTTAACCAAACCCATCACAAGACTACAACAACTTAAACCAAGCATACTATAACAACTTAACACAAGCATACTACAACAATCTTGTTATTATAGAACTCTAATGCCTAAATCTTTAACTTCAAAATCACTGCAAACATGATCAAGCAAAACATGAAGACCATTTTAATCCAATACATCTTCTTCTGCATTATGTTAACTTTCAACTTTGTTTTTTCAAGCTTTTTCACTGTTATTTCCAACTTCACCAATGCAACATTACATTTCTTGCAGTCACAATTTTCGCTCTTTGTACTTTCATCCATGGATGTGGCAAATTCATCGTCCCATAAAAATAAGTCACAAGAATTAAGACCCTGCAAACATTAAAAAAAATTGGCATAAAACACATATATACCATGAGTCAAATTAACCCATCCAAATATATAAATCATACGACATATTACCCCAGCAAAACGACACTTCCAAAACTTCCGGTTTCTATTTTGCATTATATTTGCTACCCACATCTTCATTGGCAAACGACAACCACACTGGGGAACACTCGAAATCTCAAGCGAGTTGCTGCTTCCATTGTTGTAGCTTTGATCCATGCCTATTAGTGAGGATGACGACGAAGAAGATGATGAAGAATAAGACTGCGCAGCCTTTGATGATGGACACGATTTACCAAACCCTAGTGTTCAAACTTTTTGATTTGGGGATTTTATGGTCTGTGAGGAAGAAGGAGGGAAAACGATGATGATGTGCCAACGTGGCAATTGGTTAAAAAAATGGCATTGGTAACACACGCGTAGGATGGTAACCTGGTGTTCTAGGTAAAAACATGGTAAAAGGTTTAAATGGTTGGAATCTGCATTTGGCAAGGTCTGCGCCACAATTTTTTTTTAAAGGGGGCAAAATCAAGTCTCGCTTATTTGGTAGGGGGTAAAATGTATTTAACCCTAATAATAATAATAATAATAATAATAATAATAATAATAATAATAATAATAATAATAATAATAATAATAATAATAATAATAAATACTAATAATAATAATAAATTTTGGTGATCTTTCCACTACCCAATCATTTCTAAAAATGTAATTTAATCAATATTAATACTATTAATATATAACCATTTCAAAAAAAATCATAAGATATTCAAAGAGTTTTTTACTCTATCTCTCACCCCATCAATAGTGGAACAAAGATATCATTAATAATTAATTATTTTTGAAGGTATTATATGTAAAATGAAATTTTCCGTTCCACATTTTGTGGTTGAAAGGCTTTTTAAGAAAATTTTGAAATTATTAAATAAATATAAGAGAAAATTTAGTTACAATTCTTTAGGTGTTGTTTATATTATTTTCCAAAAAAAAAAATATAACAAGTGCATAATTTATTCCTATACATTTAGGATTTCCTCCTATTTTTATTTTCTAAATCATATTTAAATACACTTGTCATATTTTAATTGAAAATATGACAAGTGTATAATTTTCTCCTATACATTTTCAATTTCCTTCTATTTTTATTTACTAAATAATATTTAAATATACTTATCATATTTTAATTGAGAAATAGTATAAAGCACTCCTAACAAATTTTACTTAACTTTCTCCTTAAATATATAACAAAATCAACATATTAATTGAAAATGATATTTTATATATAAATTCAAAATATAACATTGTTGTAGCATAAGGTTTTAAAACACTTTAAAAGAATAAATTTGCATTTTGATACTACGATTATGATTACTAATTAAAATATCAATTAATTTTTTTTATTATAATTAATAAATAAAAGTTATGAAAATAAAATAATAATTATTTGTTAATAATAATAATTAAGACTAGAATAAAAATTATAAATTAAAAAAATAATAATTATTTGTTAATAATAATAATTAAGACTAGAATAAAAATTATAAATTAAAAAATTATTTTAAATTATAATTATTATAATTTTTTGAATAAAAATTATAAAAAAATAAATGATATTTTAAACAAAAATAAAATATGAAAAAGATTTTATTAGAGAATATGTAGTTTTGTTTTATTGTTCGTAAACTTATTCTTAGGAATGTGACATTTTAAGATAAATTTTTTTAACACCGATTTATATCCTTTGTGTTAAAACTATCGTTCATGGTGTCATCTTTTACCATTTTCAGCCTTGCTAGATAAATCATCTGTCATGATATTTCTCCTAACCTCCTTTCTATTTTCTTTATTCGAGTAAAACCTTTTTTTTTAATGAAGAAACTAAAACCTTCTTTCTTGAATAAGGGTTTTGCTTAAGATATTTTATTATTTATAATATATTGTTTTGCGTTTTTGACTTTGTTTTACAATCCAATAAAATTAGATAAATTTGATTTGATAATACTTCTTTTTTATTTTCAATTATTAACTGTTTAATGTTTTACCATATCCAATTTATAACTATGGCTATGATAACTATCCTCAAATATATCAAATGTTTTTATGAAAGTATTGTTATTTATAAGATTCAGATTTTTTATATAAAATTAAAGTGACACGTATGTAGTTCCCCGTTTTTATTATTGATGTAACCGCATTTAACCAAAATCTCTTGGAAAACTTATAACAAAAATAGTATGAAAAATATATTTTATATTGGTATTTTGGTATTTCCTTTTTATTATTGAAGAGGTTTGTAATTTGATTTTACTATTTACTCTATTGATCCGAAAATATATTTCAATTTTTAGATATGTTGTTTTATAAACTTACCTTTATTGGTATTATTAAATATACCCATCAAAAAAAGTTAGGTAGTGTAACTCAAAACAATCATATGATTCCATCTCATTTAATACATTTAATTATTTATTAAAATATTATAAATGTTTGTTGTTGTAACACCCCATACATAACTGACTAGTATATTATGCATGAAACGTTAAAATTGATATTGAGTACATACAAAAGCTAAGATACAAGATGATCCATATGAATACAACATGGAATCATATTAACAATTACAAAACATGTGTCTTCATGGATCTGCACAGCGGAAAGATGAGATCTGACGAGGTCTCCGAGCCATCACCACTTCGTTGTCTTCATTCCAAACCTGTTACCTGTCAAACGCTACTAAACCGCACCTGAAAAAAAATAAGTTGATTGGGGTGAGATTACTAAATCTCAGTGAGTCCTCCTATCCTATGGGTCCACTCGGTTCTACAGGGTACATGCATCAACAAAACCGAATCCACCATTGATCCGGGGTTTATCCTCGCATCCGGTACAAATACGGAGCAAACACATGATTCGTCCACCATAGGAGTCATCATATCACAAGTATACAAATAGTATAACAACCACGTATGCCATAACCCATACCCGTGTATGGGGAATCCAGAAGTACGTTAATACCGCTAGACTAAGCTACTAACACACCCTCGGTGGGTTCACCCATGCCTATTTGTCAAGAGACTTGCACAAGCACCCTGCAAGAATGATTAAATGGGTTCGCACAAGCCTACATGGCTGCGAGATGACCTTGCCTAAGAGGCGACACCGTCCCATTAACCATCTGTACGCACGTGGTGTTAACAGCAAGTGCAACACGCCGTCTCGACGCATGAGCCCATCCGGGTAGGAACCTAATGATGTAGCCTACATGGCATCACTAGAGATGGTTTACCTGTTATGCGTAGGCTTACTTAGCCGCATAACGCCATCATACCGAGCACGCGAGTGTGTATACAGCAAGTGAGTAAAAAGCCCCGTACGGCACTCACAAGCACACTGCAACGGTAGTTCAGGTATGTGCCTCTGGGATCCATGATCAGGGCAGTCCCACGGACAACTCCAGGACCCACGGTCCGAATCGTAACTTAGTACCGGGTCTACTTCGATTCTAGCATACCACACGCATAACAAGCGTCAATCACACAATACAATCAATACCGATCGTTTAACCAAAACGACGGTGTTAGCAGGATTTTCATGTATAAAACATAATGGCATAACATTCTCAATTATGGATATCACATCACAATAAGCAATAAACTACTATGCCTTGCTTAACATAAGAATTATTATTCAATTGGTAAAGACATAAGTTCCCATGCTAATCCGTTGATTTACTAAGTGGGGCTCCACTATTATTAAATCAATAATTCTGGTTTGGGGACCTATTTAATTAGAAAGTACACGTCGCTAGCTTTCCAACGATATATGGTACGCGCCAAACGGATATACGAAGTGGGAGTTATGAATTTTCGAAATTCTAAAAATTCTGCTCAGCATGCAGAGTAACGGGTTACTTCATTTCAAGTAACCGGTTACTTCAGCCCAGAATCCATTTTTCTCACTTTCGCTCCCAGGTAACCGGTTACCTCATCCAAGTAACCGGTTACTTCACCTGCAGAACCCAAAATTCTGCATTTTAAAGCTTCTAAACCAGTGCCAAACCTATCCAAATAATGCCCAGCTTCACATACAATCCATAAACGAATTCCAACATATTGTAATCACCCAAAGCATACATTATCATCATGGAAACATATTTTATCATTCAATTAAGCATGCAATATGTTCATCTCAATCTAAACCCTTTGACATGCATTTTTCCCCAAATCCTACCCAAGTTCTATCTAAAGGACTCACCTTGCTAAAATGGAGGTTGAGATCATGTTCTTTGCTGCCATTGCACTCCCACCATAGACAAAGTTCCACTTCATCTTCATCAAACCCGTATCCACTCTTGTACCACTTTCAGCATCACTGACACAACTTCAAGGTCAGATTTCTCCTTCGAAACAGAAGCTATAAATGCGAACCATAGGTGCAAATCGAAGAGAAATTCGTTAGCTTTCCAATGGGACCGGAATCGTTACGATCGGAGTTACGAGTTGAGAGTTATACCTGTTTTAGTGGAAGCTGTCCATTGTGTACGAAAATGAGTCTTGAAGGTGACATCCATGAGCTTCTCTTCTAAACTCTCTCCACTTTAGTTGTAAAAATCTGACTTAGAAACACTAACCCTCCAAACATGCCCTTATGATCATGCAATAGAGATCAAGGTCCATTATATCCTGCAACTTGTTCATATTTACAACAATGCCATGTAGTCATATTCTAACTATGTCATTAGATTCTAACCATTCCACATGAAACTTTTTCCTTAATAATCCTTCTTAGATTAATATAATCCAATATCAATATGCCCTTCTAATCATCACTTAACCAATTAAATGATAATTATTGGGTTTAGAGAGTCAGGGTATTACATTCTCCCCCCCTTAAATAGAATTCGTCCTCGAATTCCTTCCGTTCATCACGAAAACCAACCCTTCGTATCTCTCCAATCAGGGGAAAGGATGTTACTCACATTCGTCCTTAGATAATCTCACTACTCTGTCTGAGGATCATTCGGTACGAGGAAACGTAATCTGCCAAAATACTTGCCCGCTATACATGATTAGAAACCTTAACCATCAAGTAACACGTCTCTTCAGATACTTCGTCTTGACATACCTAAGAAAAGATTCTTCCAGGGTCCTTGACTTTCACTACTCTGCACTGAATCTCCAAAACTTCAAAAACTCTAATAATCCACTCATGTTGGATATCTGCTATACAAACTCTGTTGTGCTCACTCTTGTCCAACAAACTTACTGATTCACTCAGGCTCCTTGAATTACTTCCCATCCAAGCATTCTTGCCACAATATTCCTTTCTATGACGGCACTCCAAATTATTCTCCACAGAAGTCCATACGATGATGTTAGGCATTAGCCAATTTTCTTGGTCCTAACTTCTGGTTTCCAAGGTGTTAGGATGGTTGTCCCAAGTTTACCTTTACTTATACAACTGATTCTTCTTACTTTAACCCTTACTCCAGTTTAGACATAACAACTGTCACCGCAAACCACGAAGTTGTAACATCTTGCAACTATAGCCTTGACATCTATCAACTTCACACAAGATTCTACTGATGAGAAGTGAAATTCCACAGCTGACCTGTAACCATTGTCCAAGTCTTCCTGCATGATCATAGTGCACAAGGCTTAACCATAAAGAACTTGTGCCAACTGAATGTCCTTACTAGCCTTCAGTATTCCAGCGGTCACGATACTATATCAAACCCTTGTTGCTTACAAGCTCAACTGATGATCTACTAACATTGGACCACATGTCATCCACGAAGTATATTCCCAAGCTGGTTCATTGACAACACCTCATGAGTTTATAGTAATCCTTGAGAGACTGGAATGAACAAAACGTCGCTTCAAAAAATTTCCCCTTAGGAAGATACTTTAATCCCAACATAAAATCCTACGAATAGTCCGTTCAGTCTTACCTCAGACTTATCTGATTCTTCCTTGATCCGTTGCGCTACTCTGATTCCAACAAGTCACACACCTTGAAATCCTCGGAGTCACGTTATATCCATAATTCACTTAGTTTCCTTTAATACACAATAATTCCTTATCCACAGTTGTCCAATTACAACACGTTCCAGGTCTCCATATACGTCCATCATCAACTACTACTCGTCAGAGTTGCATACTCTCAAGAATCAAGCTTCTACTTACTCTGCCATTCCCTACAGTTTATCTACCACAACTTAGGTACATATTTCATCCTCAGGACATAGAAACCCAAACACTCACAGACTTAGAGGTTCGTCCTTGTCACTGATTCCCATAGTGTATAACTGCTATGTCTATCATTCCTACAAATCTTGTTGCTCAACCGGTATATCGAATCCTTCACGACATATTGCAGTTCATGATAACTCTAGCAGTTTTACACAACTTCTACCCCAACCGTACACCTTCATTCTCTTAGCGTAGTATCGCCTCTGATAACTCGTGCGACTTACTGATATGACGATCCTCCCATAGCCACACTCCATTCACACAGTCATCTAACGTATGTTCCACCTCTGAATCAGACACTGAACTGCCTTCCTCAGTGGCTGCATCCTTCATTGCAGTGCTTCCAACGGTCTGAGTGTAGCCACAATGCAAGAAATTGCACTTTGCACTTCGAACGTCTCTTTTATAAACTCCTTAGCAGTTCTCAAACCAAAATGTCCATGCCTTACCAAGATTAACACTTCTCCATTCAGAGTATCTAGCAATACTTTACCAGACACATCACACATCGAACTAGTCCAGGACACAATTCGCATATTCCATCACCGGTCGCTAATGGTACATGATAGCCATTCACTATGCTGACCAGGATATCATGGCCGCACATAAGTTCCACTCTAGACACTCATGGAAAAATGCCAACTTAACACTCCACGAAACGAGAACATCCCTAAGGTACAATCAGATACTAACTCATGCGATCACGATCACTCAGAGTCTCCATAAGTATAGTATTGGATCTTGATCCATCACACCATCGTCTGTCTAGTTATTCTTCTACTATCGAGCGTGACGTATGGATCCTCATCCCACATACGTTATGAGAGTCTGGATATGTGTCTCACGAGTGCCAAATCAGAATTCTACCTTAAGCTTCAGATCACCTTTGTCCCACACATGTCAGAAAAAGATGGCTCACGCATCTTTGTGCACGATAGCGATACTGTGGCATTATACCCGTCTGGTAGTACCAACATGGTGGTCTAACTCCGAGGCAATGTATCCAGGTAAACTACCTCAGTGGCGTATAATGACCCACACGAGTATCCTATTATCACAACCGACAAGTGTCTGAACAGGCTTCCAATAGGCTCATCGTTCCTAAAGTCCTTCGAATCACACTCCCCAGGATGCTAAAACCTGAGAGTGCTACACACCAAGGTTACTTACTCGGAAAGCCAAAACGCCAAGCACGAAGATTGAAGTTCAACTTCGGATTACCATGCAGGACGCGTACCCTCTCTTCCCACGCATGCATGAGATTCCAAGGATAATTCAGTCCAGATAGGAATATCATAGTTCCTAACATTCGGCTCAACTGCGATCATCCTACTGATGTTCCAGATAGATCTTAGTTCCTACTCGCCTGAACGCCCAACGCCAAGCGTAGTTCTATGGCTTCACTCAGGGTCAGACAAACAACAACTAACAAGAGCTTAGGTCACTGCATTTCACGCTTCTACATCATTTCATATTCCATCTAGCGTAGTTCTAGAACTTAAATATAAAATGATGAGAATGGAAATGCATGCCCTCTTCCCCGACAAGGTATTCAAGCTTCGCCAATCTTAAGCTACCACACCCATACATTCCACCAACATCTACTAGGTAACTACTCTCGCTTAGGGTACTTCAAGTTGGATCAGGATCTAACACTTCATCCATCCAATTACTGTCCATACCAGCGCAATCAGAGAATGGTCTGACTTCTATGTCCTTACTTCCAAAGGTTATTCTGTCCTATCAGCTCATCAGTCACACCCAACACCGACAGCATCATCAGTACTGAATCCTACTAATTCACAGCTCAACACCTTCGGAGAATCTCCCTTACACGGCTCCTACTCAATCCTATTTGGATTTCCCTTGCTATTACCAAGACTTAGAGAATTTCACTTCGTCCAATCAAAATCCTGGGGGTTTTAGCTGTCTCCATCCACACCTTGACAATTTGGATATTACTACTTTGTGTCAACCGCTCTCCTTAATCCTGACAACTCCAATATTCCTTCTACTTACGTCGTCCGATAAATCCAGATTCCATATACAATCCACCACCCAACTGATCCTTTCTACTTGGGTTCACAACACTACAGGTTTTCGAGTCCTCGTGGCGGCTCTGCCGTAATCCTACTGTCTCACACTCAGTCGATGAGTTGATCAAGTTCAACGACTGAATGAGATATCAGTAAAATCAGGCTAGCAACACACACTTGAGAGGAGGAAAAAGAATTGCTAGTGATGTCTCATGGCTCGGCCGAGAATCGACCTGCTCTGATACCAACTGTAACACCCCATACATAACTGACTAGTATATTATGCATGAAACGTTAAAATTGATATTGAGTACATACAAAAGCTAAGATACAAGATGATCCATATGAATACAACATGGAATCATATTAACAATTACAAAACATGTGTCTTCATGGATCTGCACAGCGGAAAGATGAGATCTGACGAGGTCTCCGAGCCATCACCACTTCGTTGTCTTCATTCCAAACCTGTTACCTGTCAAACGCTACTAAACCGCACCTGAAAAAAAATAAGTTGATTGGGGTGAGATTACTAAATCTCAGTGAGTCCTCCTATCCTATGGGTCCACTCGGTTCTACAGGGTACATGCATCAACAAAACCGAATCCACCATTGATCCGGGGTTTATCCTCGCATCCGGTACAAATACGGAGCAAACACATGATTCGTCCACCATAGGAGTCATCATATCACAAGTATACAAATAGTATAACAACCACGTATGCCATAACCCATACCCGTGTATGGGGAATCCAGAAGTACGTTAATACCGCTAGACTAAGCTACTAACACACCCTCGGTGGGTTCACCCATGCCTATTTGTCAAGAGACTTGCACAAGCACCCTGCAAGAATGATTAAATGGGTTCGCACAAGCCTACATGGCTGCGAGATGACCTTGCCTAAGAGGCGACACCGTCCCATTAACCATCTGTACGCACGTGGTGTTAACAGCAAGTGCAACACGCCGTCTCGACGCATGAGCCCATCCGGGTAGGAACCTAATGATGTAGCCTACATGGCATCACTAGAGATGGTTTACCTGTTATGCGTAGGCTTACTTAGCCGCATAACGCCATCATACCGAGCACGCGAGTGTGTATACAGCAAGTGAGTAAAAATCCCCGTACGGCACTCACAAGCACACTGCAACGGTAGTTCAGGTATGTGCCTCTGGGATCCATGATCAGGGCAGTCCCACGGACAACTCCAGGACCCACGGTCCGAATCGTAACTTAGTACCGGGTCTACTTCGATTCTAGCATACCACACGCATAACAAGCGTCAATCACACAATACAATCAATACCGATCGTTTAACCAAAACGACGGTGTTAGCAGGATTTTCATGTATAAAACATAATGGCATAACATTCTCAATTATGGATATCACATCACAATAAGCAATAAACTACTATGCCTTGCTTAACATAAGAATTATTATTCAATTGGTAAAGACATAAGTTCCCATGCTAATCCGTTGATTTACTAAGTGGGGCTCCACTATTATTAAATCAATAATTCTGGTTTGGGGACCTATTTAATTAGAAAGTACACGTCGCTAGCTTTCCAACGATATATGGTACGCGCCAAACGGATATACGAAGTGGGAGTTATGAATTTTCGAAATTCTAAAAATTCTGCTCAGCATGCAGAGTAACGGGTTACTTCATTTCAAGTAACCGGTTACTTCAGCCCAGAATCCATTTTTCTCACTTTCGCTCCCAGGTAACCGGTTACCTCATCCAAGTAACCGGTTACTTCACCTGCAGAACCCAAAATTCTGCATTTTAAAGCTTCTAAACCAGTGCCAAACCTATCCAAATAATGCCCAGCTTCACATACAATCCATAAACGAATTCCAACATATTGTAATCACCCAAAGCATACATTATCATCATGGAAACATATTTTATCATTCAATTAAGCATGCAATATGTTCATCTCAATCTAAACCCTTTGACATGCATTTTTCCCCAAATCCTACCCAAGTTCTATCTAAAGGACTCACCTTGCTAAAATGGAGGTTGAGATCATGTTCTTTGCTGCCATTGCACTCCCACCATAGACAAAGTTCCACTTCATCTTCATCAAACCCGTATCCACTCTTGTACCACTTTCAGCATCACTGACACAACTTCAAGGTCAGATTTCTCCTTCGAAACAGAAGCTATAAATGCGAACCATAGGTGCAAATCGAAGAGAAATTCGTTAGCTTTCCAATGGGACCGGAATCGTTACGATCGGAGTTACGAGTTGAGAGTTATACCTGTTTTAGTGGAAGCTGTCCATTGTGTACGAAAATGAGTCTTGAAGGTGACATCCATGAGCTTCTCTTCTAAACTCTCTCCACTTTAGTTGTAAAAATCTGACTTAGAAACACTAACCCTCCAAACATGCCCTTATGATCATGCAATAGAGATCAAGGTCCATTATATCCTGCAACTTGTTCATATTTACAACAATGCCATGTAGTCATATTCTAACTATGTCATTAGATTCTAACCATTCCACATGAAACTTTTTCCTTAATAATCCTTCTTAGATTAATATAATCCAATATCAATATGCCCTTCTAATCATCACTTAACCAATTAAATGATAATTATTGGGTTTAGAGAGTCAGGGTATTACAGTTGTTTTCAAAATATTTTACAAAGGAGGTAACTTTACCCAACTTTTTGAGTTGGGTAGATAAGAATGCACCATTTAAAAAATATTATTATAAAAAGGGTTAAATAAGTTTTTGGTCCCTGTAAATATCTCAAATTTCGTTTTTAGTCCCTATAAAAAAAATGTCGACATTTAGTCCATATAAAATTACCTTTTCATTCACTTTTAGTCCCTCTACAAGGACCAAAAGTGAATGAAAAAGTAATTTTATAGGGACTAAATGTCGACATTTTTTTTATAGGGACTAAAAACGAAATTTGAGATATTTACAGGGACCAAAAACTTATTTAACCCTTATTAAAATTTAGTTTATACTATTGAGGAAATTTTTTTGTTGTAACCAGATATGTTGGAAGAATGATAGAATAATAGATTAATCATTTTCTTTATCAAATGTTTAATGCGAATCAAAAGATAAAAAATTATTATGTAATAGAAAATACAAAAAGTTGTTATATATATATATATATATATATATATATATATATATATATATATATATATATATACATATATATATATATATATATATATATATATATATATATATATATATATTGCTTTTTGGCATGCTGGTTCTTAGAAGAATGGAGCCTTAATAACACAGAGCTCGTGCCGAGAGGTCATGACACTGATCAATTGTTGTTTTCGATAGGAATCGAAATCGATGTTCTCCAAATCTTCGTTCCTTAGCAAGAGCTCATTTACCACTGGAGTCCAAGTCCTTGATTATATATTTTTTTTTTATAATACACAAATGTTTATAGGATCTTTCAAAATATATTTAATATTTTCATAAAAAATTCAATAATACAATTTTCACTCAATATTTGATATCTTTAAAAATAAAATTGGTATATGGATTGTCTTAAGTTATTAAATTGTTTAAACTTACCCACCATCAACAAACCCAATAATTTTATCTAAATATTAGGTAGAGTAATTTTCTAAAATAATAATAAAACTAAAAAGAAATTATACACTATGATATCCTAAAATTTTGTTACTTTAATGAAAGGTTTTTTTTTAAATAAGCAATTGAATTAGGAAATTGCACTAGGGGTGCAACCCTTACAACGAACTACACATTCGAAAAACAACCTAGCGGTAACTTGTACCACTCATAGAAACTAGAAAAAGAAGAGGACTTAATGTTACTAGCTAACCAATTCCAAGAGAAGTACATAACAGTATAAAACACCACATCAAAACTATATGAAAGTTGCCTGAAAATGATAGAATTATGCTCCAAATTGTAGCCATCCATATAGTGTTAATACATTAGCTAAAAGAAGTTGAGTAAAAAAAACTAAAAGAAGTTATGCCCAAAAGTTTTAAATAGAAATATTATATTATATTTTATATTATAAATAGATTATAGTTTTTTAATGAAAAAATAAATATATTAATAAAAAAGAAGGTGCTTAAATAAGCACAATGCATAAGAGGTTCTTAAATACAAGATAAAAAGTAGGAAACTCGAAAAAATATTTCTTTCATTCTAAAAATATTGTGGATTACAAGCAAATAAGACAAGGGTGTCACGTCAAACTAATACTCAACTTTGTACATCGAAATAGAAATTCAAAACATGGCCATAAGATAAGATTATCCGATTTATGATAAAGTAGATAACATATTAAAACAATCACAACCCCGATGTTATATTATTATAGTTATTATTCAAAAAGAAGCTAATAGCCAACCTAAGATCTAACGCAGGACCGAAGTTCTAACCTAACTCGAAAATACATGGTGAATAATCTTTTAAAATATGCAATCTTCCATCCCAACCACTATCATCAAATCTAACACCGCCGATTAAGGCTAACACTGGTTCTTGCAAACTTAATAACACTGCCAATTTGGCTAGACATCGACTTTTTCTAACATAAACAAAATTAACACTAGTTCTTATCGAACCTCAAAGTATTGACAATGTCATTCAGAGTACATTATTATATCACATCAACACCGTACTTTGTTAATGGAAGACTTGTTACTTGTGATCTAGGAAGGTGATGATGGAACTTTGAGAGTACAGTTTATGAAATTTTTGAATTTGTTGTTTTTTAGTCAATTTTACACAACGTGGACGTTCCAATATGGAAATTCTAGTCGATGTTCTTCCAGTGATGGAAAGAGTTAGTTAAGAATGACCATTTATAGTGGAAGACTTGTGTAATGTGATACGGGAAGGTGATAGCAGATTTCCAGGAGTCCGATAAATTAAATGTTTTAATTATTTTGTTTCTTATTCCATTTTACACTATGTGGATGTGTTAATTTTCAAAACTCTAATTAATGTTCTTCAATTATAGAAAAGAGTCTGTTGAGAAGGACTATTTCTAGTGGAATACTTACGAATTGTGATTAGAGAAGGTGATGGTGGACCTCCGGGAGTTTGATCGATAAATGTTTTGATTTTTTTGTTTTTTATTCTATTTAACAAAAATTGGACAGCTTGATATTGAAAATATCAGTCTGTATTTTCTTAAGAGGAAAGAGTCAGTTGGAATGACTTTTTCAAGTTGATGATTTCTAAATTATGATCTTTAACAGTGAAGGTGATCCTCTAGACTCTGATTGCTGAAATTTTTTAATATCTTTTTTGTTTCTTTAAACATCTTACACGATATGGACAGTCCGAAATAGAAAATTCAAGTTGGTGTATTTTCAGTGAAGGAAATAACTAGTTAAAAATGGATTTTCTAGTGGAAGACTTATGAAATATGATTCGGGAAGGTGATGAAAGAACTCCGAGAGTCCGATTGATGTAATTTTAAATTTTTTTCTTAATAAAATAAGGCTTAATTGTTGTTGTATTTTTTTTTCCGTATAATTTTAAAAAATTTAAAATAAGTGACTTATTTATGATATAATTTTTTAAATAATATTTGGCTCAACTTCTCATCTTCTACTATTAATCTTGCCTTAATTAGTGGTATTCTACTCCTTTAGTTGAACTACAAAATAATAATAAAAAAAATAATAATAAATTTTGGTGACCTTTCCACTACCTAATCATTTCTAATAATGTAATTTAATCAATAGTAATAGAATAAATGTATTAATATATAACCATCTATAAGAAAATCATACGATATTCAAAGAGTATGTTGAAAAGGACTATTTTTAGTGGAATACTTGTGAATTGCGATTGGAGAAGGTGATGGTGGACTTGGTTTTTAGTCTATTTAACAAAAATTTGACAAAGTTGTGAACATATGATCATGTGTGACATATCTATCAAATATTAGTTTTATATTATTAGTTTACTTGATAAAAGATTCAACCATAAGTTTAATCAGTTGAACCAATTAAACCTTAAATCAGAAGCTTTGTTTAATCGATCTTCGGTCCGATTTTTAAGACATTGGTAAAAGTATTAATATGTAACCATTTCTAAACAAAATCATAAAATATTTTGACTCTATCTCCCACCAAGTAATATATGTTAAAAGAAATTTCCGTTCCGCATTTTTTTTGGTTGAAAGACTTGTTAAGAAATATAAGAGAAAACTTAAATACAATTCTTTAGGTGTAGTTTATACTATTTTCCATAAAAAAAAATGTATAATTTCCTCCTATTTTTACTTTCTAAATGATATTTAAATACACTTGACATATTTTAATCGAGAAATAGTACAAACTACACATCAAAATTATAGTTAATTTTTCTCCATAAATATATAACAAAATCAACATATTAAATTAAAATAATATTTTATATATAAATTCAAAATATAACATTTGTTGTAGCATAAGGTATTAAAACATGTTGTGTATAGGCTCGTGGCCAAATTGTTAGCTAATCGGTTGAAGATTGTTTTGGATAAGTGGCCAAATTCCCATAATTTCGTGTAAGTTGCATCATTAGTTATATTTTTGTTTTTGGTCATTTGTTATGGGCCTGGGTTAAGTATTTGACCCAATTGGGTTATGACCCGATTTGGTTTTTTCCACTATCACCTAGGTTTGGCCGTGTAACGTTCATTCATGTTTACTATTCACCAAATAATTTGGCAAGCTTGTACGAATTGATAGAGAACTAATCGTCGTTGGTTAATCTTCTGTATCCAGGTTCCAATACTATGAGATTAATATAATTTTGCAACATAATTTTGCAACATAATCTTCTATGATTTCGTGATATTTTGATACCTGGGATAAGGGTAGTTGCCTTAGAATTTATAAGGAATGAATTTAGATGCTTTAATGTGGAGTGGTGCCTTAAAATTTATAATAATTAAGGTCTTGTGAAAGATTAGTTGGACTTGAGGTGTGTTGAAAATATGAAGTGTAGTTGGAGAATAATTATTTTATAATAATAATTATTAGCAAAATAATAGAATGAATATTATTATAATAATTATTTGATTTATTTTAATTAGAGAATGGAATAGTTGGTATTATGATTTAAGGGTATGTTGGATAAAAGAAGAAAAATAGAGAGAATAGGTTTTATTTTTGATGGATCGTGAAAACAAGAGGAAGAGGCAAGAGAAGAAAGAAAACCTAAGGGAAGAGAGTGCAGGAAGCCATGGCAAGAGCTTGAGGAATCCGAAAACATAAGGTAAGGGGTGACTATTCTTTATTAAATATTATTATAGTTTTGATGATGGTAGAATTGATTAAGAGTTAAATCTCTATTTAGGATGTTAAGGTTTATGAGATTCTGACACTGACATGCCCAATTTGATGAATATGATGCAATTGGTTTTTTATAATTGATGGATGATAGTTATATTGCACTGTTGTTGTGTTAGAATCATGAAAACTGATGAAAATTGGTCACTATAATGTGTGGGTTCGTATTTGATGTTGATAGTGGAAGTAGGAATGAAGAAAAGTCATAAAATTGGAGTTTTCTGCTACAGCAGCGTCAGGAACTGGTTCCCAGGTGGGAGGAACCGGGTTCCCAGAGTAAAAACCCGAAACGGGGTGATTTTGTTCAGCAGGAACCGGTTCCTAGATGGGGAGGAACCGGGTTCCACAGATTTTTTCTTAAATTTCACTTAACTTTAAAAGCTTCTAATTTCAAACCGTAAGTCCGTTTTAGACGCCGTTTTGGACGTTGTTTCTTAAATTAAATACTCTAAAATATAAAGTAAAGAAAACAACAATAACTTGATTTTATTTTGAAAATCTTGATTTATTTCGTTTATGGCGTGTTTTGGACATTGTGTGCATGATTTGGTTAATGTGACAATGTGGTGACGTTGTAATGATATAATTGTGATTTTGACGTTATATATGGTGTGAATTATATATGATATAATTTCAGATGGTGTTGAAACCGAATATATCATTCGGTGTTGCTTTTGGTGAGTTATTGGTGACGACATTGTTCATTTTGATACAGTGGTGGTGTTGTCACAACATGATTATAATGTTGATAAAGTGCGTATAACATGATCATGTGGTGATTGTTTTGATCGTACGATGATGATTGATTTGTTTTGAATGATGCATGATACATGTACATACTCGTTGGTGATAATTATGTTGAGTTATGTGAGACGATGTTGTTCATCAAATCGGTGATGTTGTAAGTATGACATATGTGTGCATTCATTCATACACATTTTGGTGATGGATCCCGATGAAGTTGAGGATCAAATGGTGGGCATAATTCCCATTGTGTGGAATTTGTGCCGGTTTGGCTGTATCTCGGTGATGAATAGATCAGTCGGATGGGTTTAGCCCATGTTTGGTACCACATGCATAAGAGTCTGCATGGTCTTCGTATAAATTGTGACATGTCAGAATCAAATCCGGTGTTATGATTGTGTTGTGTTATTGGTGCATACTTTTGACTTGTACTTGTGATTGGTATGAATTGATAAATCTGAATATGCTAAGTAGGGTGGATAATTGCTTATGAATTCTATATTTGAAGATTTATAATGCTATTTAATTTATGATGTAGTCTCACCCTTACTTTGATGATTTCAGATTGAAGTAGCGGCTTAAGCGATCGGTGAGGATGGCTTGTACAGTCATGTCTTTAGTTTTAATAAATAGGTGTCGGCGTCATGCTCTGAGACTTGTAACACTGGGGAACGCTTGATTGAGAGTTGTTTATGCTCTATTATTTCATTTTTTGGATAATTATTTCTTTTGAAACTAAGGCATGTGACCTTATGAAATGTATTTTATGTGGTTTTAAGAATTATCCAAAGTTTGTTTAATTTCCGCTGTGATAAACATGAATTTTATTCCAATCCAATGTTGTTTCTCGGTAGAGAATGACCATGAATGTAGAATTTTAATTAAATGAATTGTGACGCCCTTTTATTCATGTTTAACTCTGATACAGTACTATGTTTTTCGGGGTATTTAGATGTGTGTTACACTATTCCTTAAATTCCACTTTGTGTTTATCATTTGCTTAATCAAATTATTCATACAGTAGATTGTTTTGTTCGATTGATTTAAGTTTCTCAATTTATAAGCGTTTTCTCGTATGCTTAATCGTTAATCCGCTTTATGCTTAACCGAATGCTTAATTTGGCAAACGAGAAATATAATTCTTATAATATTGTTGTGCTTGTCGATTGATATTTTAATCGAACGGGAATGAAATCCGCTTAGGGTAGTGAAGTTATAATAATCGATGATTGGTAGGAATCGAATCGGTAGATTGACTTATTTTATAATCACATATTTCATAATCACTTAATTGTTCTATTTATAAAATTGATCCTAAAACCAACCCCCTAAATCGATTTACTGTTGGTTAGTAATAATCAAGAATCCTTGAGAGAACGATATTCAAGTTGTCGTTACCGCTAAACTACCATTTTTACAAAACACTCGTTTTTTATTTGTGCGCGACAACAAATCATCGAGATTACAGAAGGAAAATGGACCCTAAAAGTGATGAGGGAATATTTCTAGGATACTCTACCAATAGTAGAGCATATAGAGTGTTCAACACAAGAACAAAGGTGGTGATGGAGTCCATAAATGTGGTGATTGATGAGTCACCAAAACAAGATGATGTCGTAGATGATGTTGGAACATTCCTTCCTATGGATAATGCTGAAACATCTGCTCCTACAGAGAATGTTGAAACATCCCCTCCCCTGGTTGGTAATGGCGGTGACTCAAATGCAAATGCTGAATTCGCAAACACAGAGACAATTGCTAAAGTATCTTCTATCAGGATTCAGAAAGATCATCCTAAGGAGATTATCATAGGAGATCTAAATAAAGGGGTAACCACCATGTAAAGAGAAGTTTTGTCAAACTCCTACTTTGTTTCAAAAGTTGAACCAAATAATGTCAAGGAAACCTTGACTGATGAGCTTTGGATTAATGCTATGCAAGAGGAACATGAACGCTTCAGGAGGAATGAGGTTGGGACTTAGTTCCAAGACCTGAAGGAATTGATGTTATTGGAACAAGTTGGATGAACAAGGTGTTGTTACCAGAAACAAAGCCAAACTTGTTGCTCAAGGATACACTCAAATTGAGGGAGTGGACTTTGATGAGACATTTTCTCCTGTAGCTCGCCTGTAATCTATAGGTTACTACTCAGAGTTGCATGTATTTTAAAGTTCAAGTTGTTCGAAATGGACGTAAAGAGTGCCTTCCTAAATGACCATCTGAATGTAAAGGTGTATGTTGAACTTCTAAAGGGTTTCAGTGATCTTGCCTTTCCATACCATGTGTTCAAACTGAAGAAAGCCTTGTATTGTTTGAAAGAAGCTCCCAGAGCTTGGTATGAAAGATTGACTGAGTTTCTAGTTTATCATGGATACAAAAAGGGTGGAATAGATAAGACTCTCTTTTTCAAAGAGAAGGATGTAAAACTTATGGTAGCTCTAATCTATGTGTATGAAATTATCTTTGGTGGGATGCCAGATATGATAGTCCAACATTTTACAAAGCAAATGCAATCTGAGTTTGAGATGAGCTTGGTTGGTGAATTAACCTACTTGGGTTACAAATCAAGTAGATGGAAGACTGTATATTTCTTTGCCAAGGAAAATATGCAAAGAATATTGTGAAGAAGTTTGGGTTGGAGAATTCCAGTCACGAAAGAACTCCTGCTCCTACACCTGAAGCATGATTGGTAGCCTTCTCTACCTTATTGCAAACGAACTAGATATTAATTTTTATGTCGGAGTATGTGATAGGTATCAAGCAGAACCGAAAGTAAGTCATCTCAATCAAGTAAAAATAATTATGAAGTATGTGAATGGTACATGTGACTATGGGATATTGTATTCACACAACTCAAACTCTGCGTTATCGGGTTATTGTGATGCTGATTGGGCTGAAAGTGTTGATGATAGAAAGAGTACTTGTGGTGGATGTATCTTTCTAGGAATCAACTTGATCTCGCGGTTTAGCAAGAAGCAGAATTATGTATCGCCTTGAACAACTGAAGCTGAGTATATAATAGCAGGTAGCAGTTGTTCTCAACTTGTATGGATGAAGCCAATACTGTATGAATACAATGTCACACAAGATGTTATGGTATTATTCTATGATAATTTGAGTGCTAAAAATATTTCCAAAAATCCTATTCAGCACATTAGGACTAAGCATATTGACATCAGGCATCACTTCATTAGGAACCTTGCTGAAGACAAAATAATAACGCTCGAGCATGTGAAAACAGAAAATCAACTTGCTGATAATTTTACAAAGGCTTTGGAGACGTTAGTTTGAATCAAAACAAATTAGCATGAAAAAATAGAAAACTTTGAACGTGAATGAGATTATGCATGTGAACCGTGCGTTTCAGGGGATATAGGGCTTGGCTCTTGACCCACACTTACCTTCTAACGCTTGAGGAATGGAATAGGATTGATGATAGGTCTGGAAAACGATGTAACAAGAGGTCAGAATTTTTCTAAAAATTGACAATTTTTGATGAGTTTAAGGTTTCACTTAGGGCTGCCCATTCGATCCCTTGCTTGTTGCAGTGTTTAAGAATATATATGAGAGAAAGTTAGGTAAAGTTTGTGGGCTTGGACTCTTGCTCATTAGGTTACTTAAAAATTTGGAAAAATATGATGCCATTCTTTCTATTTTTGGTTCCCATTTGATTTAATCTTTCTACGATGCTTTTTGCAGAAATCGTAGCAATTTCAAAGCTACGTTTGTAGCTATATTTATGTTCTTTTTATGCAGGGTACAAGGTAGAAGACGGTCTGCGTGTCGCAAGGCCATTTGCCAGTCAACCGGTCCTCTTTCTCTTTCCAGCGCTGACTGGGTGGTCCGTGCGTGTGGGACCCAGTTTGATTTATCTTTTTTACTTTTCACCATTAATTCTAATCTTTATATATTATTATTTTGAGTCAATTACTTAACAATGACTACAAGGTATCAGGCGTGGCAAAAGAGCGTTGGATGTGGCCTTGGTATCCTTGGTTTGATTCTGCCTAGAGTATTTATTTTTAACAATTCATTCACTCACAGATCCAGTGTGTACACCTTCAGAACTCCATCGTGTACCTTCACGCATCCACTACCTGATCTCTACCATGACTAATCCAAGGGCGTGAAGCTGCAACTCCATGGTGCTCCCTCAAGACTCATCACACCAGATCCTGTGCCCATGTTTGTTTTGTTTTTTCTTTTTTTCCTCAGCTTTTTCTCTTTTGTGTTTATGTGTTTTATTAACAACCATTATTATAAATTTTTAGGATTACTAATTAGAATTAGAAATAAATAATTAGGTGTAGTTTTTATGATTAACATTGTTTTAATTAATTAGTAAATGTTAATTTAGTAATTAGTTTATTTTAATATTAGTTTCTATTTAATTAATTAAATTAATAATTAGGATTAGTTAACTTTAATTTATAAATTAGATTTTAAATTTTTTAGGCTAATTAATAAATTAGGTTTAATTTATTTTTTTCAAAATAGTTTTTTTTTAGGTTTAGCCTTTGACTTCAGAACCATAATTCAAGAGGTAGGTGTTGCCCATTAACTGTAGGTTTCTCCCTTAGGTGAATGTTGTCGTTAGGATTTTTATCCTTAAGGTTTTTTAACCCTGGTTTTTCTAAACCTATATTTTATTCGCGATTTCTCTCCTCATCCCACACTTTGTGTATGTCGCATGTCTTTAATTATTAATTTAATTTTTGTTACCTTTATTTTTCATTTATTTTTCTGCCTTTTAAGCTTCTAGAAAATGTGTATAGGTTGCAAAAGTTTTTTTGTAATAGATTTAGGGTTTTAGTTTCATCCTTTATTTTTCTGCCTACAGGTGTTTATTGTAATAGCGTAGGACTTTTATTTTCCGCCCTTTTAATTCCCGTATGATATTAGCTGCGTGGTTAGTAATCCTATGGAGTGCAAGATAATTAATCGAATGTAGCTAACATTATTTACAATATAAAATATTTGAACTGAATCACGTGATTGTGCACCCACACACCTTTAGGGTAACCCTTCTTGTTGCCTTGTTTTCTGCTGCCTTACTAATTATGCCTTTAAAATAGTTAAGTCCCTCGATTACGAGGATACCTAAAGCAAGGTTGCCTTAAAGAATAAAAATCATCTGGTCCCTCGAAGTTGCCTCGGTAAAACATGATGATTGTCCCAATTGCTTTGGTATCCTCGCATGTTGCTTTAAAATGACTATTATATCCTTCCCTAAAGACTACCTGCCTCTATATGGTAGGGACAGTTTTATGGGGAACGATATTTTTTGATGACCCTTCAAATCCAATGAAAGGACCGCCTGCCCTCTTTATGGTATGGATGGCCCTTTCAAACCGAAAAGCTAAAAGAACAATTTAAAACTTAGGGTAGTTGTTTTAATTGCTTGTTCCAAAATTTAACTTACTTTCCACACCTCTTTTTCAAAACAATTTCCAAAAGGCTACGCTTATTTACAAGCTAAAGTCCTTATTCCAAAATATTTTCTAAACACACATGACACTTCAAACATTTCAAACAATTCAAAAGTGAGCTAAGCAATTAAGAGCCCATGGATAACCATGGATACAAAGGGTGCTTTAAACCTTTCTTTTGTATAATTTACCCCCCGAAATCAAAATATTTTTAAAAGGTCTTTTTCTGTTCTTTTGGCCTTTCCTAAAATTGGATAAAATAAAAGTCGGTGGCGACTCTTGCTTACCGCGAAATTTATTTAAAGTTAGTTCACCATATTACAGAATTGGCGACTCTGCTAGGGGTGCTTTCGAATAAAAGAGGGGTTACCTTAAAGTATAGGATTCACTTTAAATTGTTTGTATTGTTTGCTTTATATCTGTGGGTCTGTTTGGGTTTACTTGTGTGAAAGATCCTAACCCGGATCTGAGTACCTTAGGTAAATGGCATGAGACCAAGGAGACTTCACGGTGTATACTGATGTGGTTGATATGGTGGCCATCGTTAGTGTGAAACATTGGTTTGTCCTGGTGTTCCTTGGGATCCGACTTGAGGAAACACTTGGTTGCTGCGTGGTGTCATTAAGCACTAATTTTCCCTTAGAACCCTATTTGAACTTGACTTTGGCCTATTAGAAAGTAGCGAGATGGCTGGCTTTAGTTCTGACTAAAGTTGGTTGATACTCGATGCTACACTCATATGGACTGGACTTTCAGGACATTTTCGGTCGGTGATTCGATTGCTGAACTGAAATATTGCCTTTGAGAAAGGTCAATCATATGAGCTCCCTAGAACCCGATCTTTATATAGGACAGGTTGAACCAACTTAACTTCAACGGGAAGGGTACTTACCTAAGAACTTCAAGCAAGCATCTAAACCTAAGGACACTTGTGTGACTTGCTTGTGTGTACTACTAACCCTTTGGTTTCCTTGCAGGTTTTTCTTGTAGGACTCGTTTGTCCTTACTACTTTAAGTTTTGCCTGATGCATTGCACTCGCATAACATCATGACATCATAGCATCATAACATTGCATGTTAACTAACCCTTTCAAGGATCTTAGGGATTTAGGGCGCACAGTTTCAGGTATTCTTATCAAGGACTGAAATCTTAATCAAGGGGCAAGAGGATTTATTTTCCTCTGGCCACATACCTTCTGATTCAGAGACTCGGCACCTATTAAGGGGCAAGAGGATTTATTTTCCTCTACCCATATACCTTGAAACTCAGAGGCGATGACCCACTCGATATGGTGAGCTTGATTCTCAAAGAATGTTGTTCAAAGACGAAAATTAGAATTCTTCAGACAAAGGTTTCTCAGAACAGGTATCTCATCCTCTCTTGTTGTTTACTTCAGCACAAATGGATTTCGAGCAATCAGTCAAACACCTTTAGGTTCAAAACATCTGATCCCAAACTTTTGATTCTGAACTCAGCCAAGGGGCAAGAAGAATTGAAGGCACTCCTATTCCTGGGGTACAATTACAATGCGAGATGTGCTTATTATTCGAACAATCCTGATCATGATGTAAAGGATTTTAGACCGTTGAAGCATGTGATTCAAAACTTAATTTATGACAAGATCATTGATTTTGACTCACCTGAGGAGCCTCATATGGCTGATACCACAAAGGTCGTAATGGACGTAACCAATATGATGTGGAATTTCTGATCTCTACACCGGCACCACAACAACAACGTAAGCCAGATGTACTTAAGAGTCAATTCACCAAGAACAACATGTCGTCGGCTCAAGCGTTACAACATCTGTTGAAGATCAGATTGATTACTCTAAGGGATGCTCCTAAGAATTCTAACACCTCCACTCCTGGCTAGAAACCCAATGCGAGGTGCGTGTACCACTCCAACAGTCCTGGACATTACACAAACAATTGCTGGACAGTGGAGAATAAGATTCCAGATATGATCGATGACGGGGAAATCAAATTCAACCCTCCTGAAAACTCCTGTGGTAATCACCGCTCCTATGCCTAGTCATGACAAGACTGATTGACATCTAGACGGACAAACTTTTGGATCATTAGATCTACTTTCATTTGCAAATTCTATCCCGCTTGTTTAAACATTCGACTTATGATAGACATTATCTGTTTTAATAATCATCATCAGTGCATTGCATATGTTTGTCTTGAATAAATTATTTCGCTATCACTCATTTAAACTGCATCTTCACTTTGCATATGTTTTATGATACTCAACTCCTGCTAAAGCTGTATACCTTTTGAGGGAGGATGACGAATGATACCGCAACCTCATACAATATGATTTCGAACAGACTATGCTGACGATGTACAGGCATTGTTTCAGTTCCTAAATAGTGGAGATATAAGGATGTTAATGCCTCGTCAACCCCTTTTGAGCCTAAGGAGTAGAAGTTTTTTTTCATATGTAAATTGAACCCTTAATCATAATCCGGGGCAGGGTAGTTACTTGGTTAACTCAGTTATGCCAATATGTCTTTTGTATAAGTAATGATGGGTACCCATAACCATTAAGTCAGGAAGTTAATATCTATCAAAAAGAAAAAGAAAAATTAATTCAAAACCTATGAAGGAGACTTATCGAAAATCAAACATCCCGCTGACTGTAATCTCAAAATAAACAGTTCAGGAAAAAGTTAGGGATAACAAAGTCAAGAAGGAGGTTGCTAAAATTTTTTGACAAAAGAAAACATTTCAAAAGAGGTCACTGCAAATCCTCGACAAAAAGAAAGTATTACAACAAAGGATGACTGCCTGTCCAAAATAAACTTCCAGTACTTTAACCATCATCAAATGTCAAAGATACGACTTCAAGCTCTGCTAGAACTTAAATGCAAAGTTAACTGAGCATAGGATCAAAGAACATCACGAAGATTGGGATGTGTATAAATAAATTTTTGAGCCATTATCCTTTGTTTCTTAAACCGTGAACCAAGCCACGTTACAAACCTTGAAAGTCCTAACTGAAGCATGGTTAGTTCGAAAGCATACTGTCACCAAAAAGGTATCCTGACTCCTTAAGATTTGCCATAAAAGCTGAGTCGATATCTCTTTTTACAAACATCACGTTTTATAAACATCACGCATTTTACATCTTCTGTTTTAATGCTTTAAAAACAATCAAGACAGACATACGCACTGCATCTCATGAATTCATTATTAAACACATTTTGCTACATAATTTCGAATGTTAGCATCAGGAAGAATTTGCACATGGTACAATTAATGATTGAAAGTTACCCCGACAGACAAAACCACTTCAGAAGCAATGTCTCTTATGTATATAAGGGGTATGACATGGTTTATCCAATCAACCTGGGGAAGTGTAACTCGGTGGGAGAACTTACTTTATTATTTATTTCGCAAACAAATGTTGCGGTGAACAAGAGTTGCCACCGACTTTTATTTTATCCAATTAGAAAGGCTAAAAGAATAGAAAACACCTTTTAAAAAGACTTTGAGTTCGGGGGGTAAGTTATACAAAAGGAAGGTGTAAGCACCCTTTGTATCCATGGTTATCCATGGGCTCTTAATTGCTTAGCTCACTTTGTTTTCAAAATGTTTGAAGTGTAGTGTGTAAAATGTAAATGTTTGAATAAGAACTTTAGCTTGTAAATAAGCGTATTCTTTTTGAAAAGATTCTTTGAATAGAAGTGGGAAAAGATTTTGAATTTTGAATTGAAAAGAGTAAGCAATCAGGAGCACCTACCTTAAGTTAGGAAAAATTTTCTTTTAGCTTTTCGGTTCGAAAAGGCTATCCATACCATAAGAGGGTAGGAAGTTCTTTCATTGGATGTAAAGGGTCATCGAGGAAGCATCATTCGCCATAAAACTGTACCTACCATATAGACGGTAGGTAGTCTTTACGGAAGGATAGAATAGTCATTATTCTTTAGGCAACCAGCGAGGATACCTTAGCAATTGGGACAAATCATCATTTACCGAGGCAACATCGAGGGACAAGATCACTTTTTATCGTAGGCAACTTCGAAGGGACTATGATCTTATGATGATGAACTGAGAGTAACATTTGCTTTAGGTATCCTCGAATTCGAGGGACTTGACTATTTTAAGGCATAATTAATAAGGCAACAAGGCAACCAGAGGAATTACCCTAAAGGTGTGTGGGTGCACAATCACTTGGTTAACTTCGATTACATTTATCTTGTAAAGTTAGTGATTCTATGTTCAATTCATGGTTTGCACTCCCTAATTTACTAACCACGCAGTTTAAAATTGAAGAAATTAGAGGCAGAAAAATATAAAGCCCTACGCTATTACAATAAACACCTACGGGGAAAGGGAAATAAAAGCAGAAAATAAGAGGGATGAATAATTAATATAAACCCTTGAATGTCTTGATCTTCCTCGAACTCTCAATCGACTCTAAAAATTAAAAGGAAAATAAATAAAGGTGAGTGTAGGAGGGATTCATTGACTATTCGAGGCAAATCCTATTTTGGGCAAAGAAGCAAAATAAAAATTAAAATGATATTTAAACAAAGAAAAAGTTAGAAACTTAGCTTTTCGATTGGCGTGGTGCGTAGTCGGAGGATCTTGGCTAACCCTGAAAAATGAAGAAGAGAAAGGTAGAAAACTTTTTGTGGCAAATACAAGGCATTGATAATAAATAAAAGAGGTTCTGAAAAAGATTTTGAAAACACTCAGGGTAAAACCTGATTTTTTAGGGAAAAAAGGTTTTATGAGAAAAAATTGACATGTTGAGTTAATGGACAACACCTACAAGCAACAGTGATTAGCGACCATGATGAAAATAAATAATTAAAATAAAACCAGGGTTTAAAGCAACTCGTTTAAATATAAAAAGTGAATATACTTGAGAATTAAAAAAATCGAAAGTTCGATTAAATAAATTAAAGAGTCATGAAAATATTTATTTAATAAATAAAAGATGGTTTAAGTAATTTAAATAATAAAAAAATTAGGATTAGAAAAGAAATAAATAAATAACAAAATAGATTTATGTAATAAAAATAAATAAATAAATTGAAAACAAAACTTAGCTTTTAATTAGGTGTGACAGCTTGGTGATGGTGCATGGTGAGACTGCACATTTGGGATCCTTAGATCTACGCTTATGGAGATCCAATGGTGGAGGCTAGAAGATGTATCATGGAGCGCGTTGGCTGGAAAGCACGAGATCTATAATACAAGTGTAGCAAACAATTGTTAAAAATAAATGTCCTGGAAAGGACTCGAACACAGGTTCTCAAATTTGCAACTCTCTCCCTCTTTCCAATCACGCTGCGTATTTGAATTGATATTATAGCCAACACAAAACAATAAATAAACATTCAATTGTTTAATTCAAAAACCAAGTCAGAGTGGGGCCCCTTGTTGCGCTGGTAACCAATAGCATGTAGAGAGAGAACTCTGAAAGAGTTGACTGACCATTCACTGAAAGACATGCGTGGAGAGAGAGAGAGAGTGATCGCTGGCCAGCCAACGAGAATGCTTCAAAATGCCACGCATACGAGTCAAGAAGTCCATATCACTGTTCATTGTCTTCTTCAGCACACCTGCGGATTTTGTTGCGTTTTTTGCTATGAATTTACCTGCGAATTTTGTTAGGTCTATCTACAAAAATCAAACTCAACAATTTTATGTTTAGCAATCAAACAAAAGCACCCAGGTTTATTAATTTGACCCTGATGAACATGATGGTGGCATTGGTTTGTCTTGAAACGTCTTGAATGATGGAACACGAGCCTTGCTTTCTCCATGCCCTAAACATGGTGTATCACGATTCCCACACTAGTTCTTAAGGTTAATAGTCCAGAAACATTTTAAACATCCCAATGAACATAAATATGCAATCGAAATACGTTTATAAGGCATGAATGATAAAAACGAATTTGGAAAAAGAAGTATGCAAACCGTGACTATGCCCTTTCGCTTCTGAATGTCTTAATTGATGGAAGTGATCATGAGAGCTTCAGAGGATACGGGGGGATCTCTCTTGTTCTACCAGATGCTTGGAACTCGCCTCCATCCTGACATTCGGCTTCACTTGTGTTTCACTTTTTTTTTGAAACATTATTAGGGTTCTTGGTGTAGCAACCTGCCTAAAAATTATAACTTAGAGTCGCCACCTATTCTGAAGGGCGAATAGGAAACCCTACGCAGTATAGAGATCAGGGTAAGATACTATAGTCAGGTCGAGGGAAGGTGTTAGGCACCCTCAACCCTTTCCTATTGGCTTTGAATCTAAGGGTCAAGTTTTATGGCTAAAAGTTAAGGTTTTATAGCTAAAGAATTGAATAAGGGGAAAATTGAGATTTTAGGGAAGGGGACTCGCCTTGTTGCCAAGTGCCTACGTATCTCCTTATGGAGAATCAGAGTCAACGTAGTTCGGGCAGGGTTGTACGCCTTAGGATTTAGAATTGAAGGTGTTTGAAATTGTTTGTGCTTTGAAAAGCGTTTTTGAATTGTCTAATTGATGAGGATGAAAATCCAGAGTTTAGTATTGTGGTTTTGAAAGGTTTTGAGAAGTGTTTTAGGATTTGGGCGTACAACCCTGGTTTAATTTAGCACTATTAACCGCGACGATCAATAGATTCAATCGCCATAGTTAACAGATTTGAAGTGGTATCGTTACCAATTTTAATCAATTGGTTTGATTATTACTGGTAACGAATTATGATGTTTTTTAATAATTATGAATTGATTTGCATTGTTACCCCTCGCAATCGATTGATTCGATTAAAAAGAATAACAAATTTGAAGAGAGAAAGAATAGAAAGGTTAATCATCGCGACGAATAAGATAGTCGAAACCATTTAACCAAGTAGAATTTAATATGTATTTTAATTAAATAATCATTTTAATTAAAATTATCATTGACCATAGCGATTAATTGATTTAATCGGCACGAACAACCAATTGTGATTTTTTTAATATTAATATAATTAAATAAATTAACTCGAATAATCGAGTAATCAAAGTAAATCGGGAAAATATTATAATCCTAACCCTAATCCTAATTTTATTTTTGTTATCTAACCTAATTAACAAATTATTTAAATTAAGTATAAATAAATAAACATTTAACCTAAACAAATAAATAGATAACAAACAAATAAATAAACAAAATTTATTAAGAAACCTGGGTGGTGATTCTATGTGACGCTACCTTGATGGTACAGGGTGAGCTTGCGCATCTGGGGACGCTGGATCAAGCAACGTTATGATCCAAGGGCTACTGGCTGAAGGTGTATCGCGTGGACATGGAAGCGTGTGTACCGGATCAGTAAACAAAGAAACACAAAGAAAAATAGTTGCCTAGCCAAGGTTCGAACTCGCGTCCATGGCATAACCAGCAAAATGACTTGCATCTGCGCTGCGCTGCCATTATGTTAGATCATGCAAACAGAACTAATATAAACAAATTATTATCGTTCAAACTTTGAAAACGCGCGCTCCTCCTTCTTCTTCCTCGCTGCGTTTTCCAGAAAAAAACAAAACTCTTAGGCAACGGTTTTTAAACGTAGCCGTAGAGGTTCAATCCTAAAACCTGCAAAACCACGTAAATAAAAGCAAGCTAATGATCCAGACTAACTGTAGATGACATCGTGATTTCAACAAACTCCTTAATTTGGCCTGAAATTGTCTTTAACCAAAAGCCCCAATTTTGAGCTTTCAAAACCTAGCCATGGCGAATCACGCCACCTGCAACGAAACTCAAATCGAGAAGTACTGGGAGATTGTAAACGAAGTTCTAAACACGATCACCTATTCGAAATTAATTTATAGCGCATATATAAACAGATTCGGATTGAAATTTTTAGAGCAAACCGTGAGTGCAGGGGGGGCGAATCTGAGAGCTCCGGGCCATGGGGATTATTGCAATACGTTCAGAATGCTTCAGTGGGTCTGTTTGGGTGTCTTTTGTAGCCTTAATCGCGTCAAAGTTCTGTTCCCTCCTCTTCCTTGTTCACGGTTTCTGCAAGTTCTCATACAAGGTTTTTTTTGCGCCAAAATCCCTCCCCTTATTCCTATTGCCTTGTTTTCTTTATAATGCATAACTTAGGGTTTTTTTTCCTAATGGGCCTAGTACCCAATTAACCCCAAAATAAATTAAATCTAATAATACTAATACTAAAATTTACAAAGATAATTCTAATATAAATATTAAAATTCTAATCCTAATAATTAAAAATAACACTTATAAATAATTATAAAACTAAAATTAACAGTAAAAATATTAATAAATTAAAACCAACATCTAATTATAATACTTAACAATTAATAATTAACGCGTTATTTAAAATAGACTTCCCAGATGATCAAACTTTATAGTGGACCGGATTGGGCCAAACGTTTGGGCTCAAATACTCCCTAATCCTCACCCCATTTTAATTCGAGACATTTCATAAGAGTGTGGGTTTGACAGTAGGAATGTCGAACCCCATGACTCTTAATTTGATCCCATGGTGAATTAAAGGATATGAATTAATCGGGCAAAGTTCGGGGTATGACACTTGGGTACAAGGATTTCGTGGAGAGTGGCTGAGTATTGTTAGGTATATATATTTGAGGTGCATTAGGTTAAAGGACTTGGAAATAAATCAAGTGGAATCATATCTTTTGAAGATGGAGAGATTTGATTAGAAGATTGCACCTAAACCTTCTAATTTTGGATCATTCTATTTCCATGCTTCTTTCCACGTTTTATTGGCTCTTGGATTGATTTAGGATTGATCAAAACTTGGAAAATCAAATATATAATCTTTTAGTATTTATTTATGATTTTATTTTAATTTAAATGAATAAATTCAAATAAAATATGAAATAAAATCAAGAAATAAATAAAAAAAAGTTCATGGACCTCTAGTAAGCTTATGATCACATGGATACCTCAAACACTAAGGCCCATCACTTAAAAGTTTCAATTTCATCAATTAAGATTTTATGGTTTTCTCGAATTTTGCCAACTTGCACCAATCATAACTCTTTCAATTTTTATTGTATGGAAGCGTTCTTGAGCTTTTTAGAAAGCTTAGAGTGTCCTATAAATGATGCTTTTGGTTTCATCTCAATTAAATATTCCATGCTCAAGTCATGAGCTTTGACCCAAAATGTGTTTTTGTTGACTTTTTGGAGGATCTGTAGTGTTTTGGCTCATATCTCTCAATTGAAGTATTTTTAGACTTGGCTTGTGAGAGACAAAGTTGTAGAGAATTCAATTTACTTCAAAATGAGCTTTGGATGGGAAATTTTTGATGTTCCATGTGAAAGTTATGGCTGGTCAAAGTTGGGTTGACTTTCTCCTAGAAAACCCTAATTTAGAAACTTTAGGTGTTATTGATTTCTGATCTTTTCTTGATGAATCATGATCAATCCTTGAATCATGATCAGGAAATTTGACTGTACTTTGACCATAGTTGACTTTTAGGTCAAACTAGTCGACTGTTAACCATTTGAACTGTAGACTAAGCAATCTTATGAATCAAAGCTTGAAACTTGGCATGAGGATCCTTTGAGGCATTTTAGAAACCATGAGGTTCACTTGAGGTGTCAGAACCTGATTTTACTTTGAGAGAAGCAAAAGCCTAGTGGGAGGGTTGTTGTTTCAGGAGAGAGACTGCACGCTTCCTTCTTGTGTATCTTCGAGCATTTGAAAGTTAGATGGACTGAAATATGAATAAATATGATGGGAAAATTTTGGGGTATGACAGGCAGTCAGGTCAAGATTATGAGAATCTCTCAAAGAATGCCAATCAATCTGGGGCAGTCAGGTCAAGATTCCAAGAATCTCTCAAGATTCCAAACTACCAGGGGCATACATCCCAAGTGGATCTGCAGCTACTTCCCAATCAACATGGGGCATAATCCTAAGTCTATGATTACTGGGGGCATGTCACCCATAGTACACACCTCATAAAGTCCTCGCGAGTTCAAATTACCTAATAGCTGTGGCAAAGCTATGCAAGGCATGTTGAACACTTTGATCAATACTCATTAATACGAGTCCAGGAATGACAGTTACTATAATACTAGGGGCAACGTTCAAAGCATCGATGCCTTCGCACAGTGCCGGTTTCACAAGATCATATCCCCACAGAGTAATCCTCGAGAAGATATCTTCAAATGTTCTCTTCCCAACAGAGATTTAGCTTCCCAACGGAGTTTACATCTTCGACACTGCCAGTTCCCCGATACTTTTCTTTTCTCCATACAGGGTTATTCATCTCTCTTATCCCCGGTCAGGGTACGTCCAGATCCATCATTCAAATTGATTTCATCCCCAAGCAAAAGTCAAAGATCCCCAGCTAAGTATCCGCGAGCATGGAGCAGGAGTTCCTACTAAAACAGAAGACTTATACTCTGTATTCTTTACAATAGTCAAGGATTTATTTTCCCCGCCAGACTATTCTATGATTTACTATCATCGTCGACAATATGTCTCATACATACATCGTTCATAATCAATCATTACACAAATACATACCATGCATCATGGCATTGCATGCTTCTAACTTTGTTTTTCACTTTGTTTTTCAGGTAAGCTCCCGAGCAGACGAATATCATCAAAATCAAATTTTCTACTTCAAAAGCAATCTGGACGAATATTCATTCTGATAATCATTCATATCAAACTCTCATCACAGTAGTCCCCTCGTAGTGAAATATCACATTAGTCCCCTGGCAAGGATATGTTACATCAGTCCCCTGGCAGTAACCAAAATCTACTCCTATCATGTTAGTCCCCTGGCGATGATATATGTAATACGGTGAACTGACTTTAAAGAAAATGTCGCGGTAAGCAAGAGTCGCCACCGACTTTTATTTTATCCAATTTATAGAAAGGCTAAAAGAACAGAAAAAGACCTTTTGAAAAGATTTTGAGTTCGGGGGGTAAGTTATACAAAGGGAAGGTGTAAGGCACCCTTTGCATCCATGGTTATCCATGGGCGCTTAATTGCTTAGCTCACTTTGTTTTTAAAAAATGTTTGAAATGTAGTGTGTGAATAGAAAAAAAACTTTGTTAAGGACTTTAGCTTGTAAATAAGCGTAGCCTTGTTTTGAATTGATTTGAAATTAGCGGGGAAAAGATATTTTTGAATTTGAATTTGAAAAAGAGCAAGCAATTAATAGCAACTACCCTTAAATTATAAAAAGTCTTTTAGCCTTTCAAGGCTATCCATACCATAGGAGGGTAGGAAGTCCTTGTATTGGAGTTTGAAGGGTCATCGAGAATTATCGTTCGCCATAAGACTGTCCCTGCCATAAAGAGGGCAGGTAGACTAAGGGAAGGAAATGATAGTCATTTATACTTTAGGCAACAGGCAAGGATACCTTAGCAATTGGGACAATCATCATGTTTTACCGAGACAGCTTCGAGGGACAAAATTGATGATATCACTGAATAAGGCAACCTTTGCTTTAGGTATCCTCGGAATCGAGGGACTTGTCTATTTTTAGTATAATTAGATGTAATAGATAATAAGGCAACAATATAAGGCAACAAGAAGGGTTACCCTAAAGGTGTGTGGAAAAGCCAATTGAGGAATCGTTTGAAAAATCTTGTATGCCTGGAAAAGCTCCTACAGAGGATGGAATACGTCTTGAAGAAGACTTCCTGGAAAGGTTCCTGAAAAGGAATAGCGAGGACCTTCTGTTGGTTGTGTAATTGGCTTGCTATGGTCAGCAAGCTTCCGCAGTTTGTGAACCCCCATTTACTATAGTTCTAGTAAGTTTTCGTAGTTTGTGAACCCCCACTTACTATAGTTCTAGTAAGTTTCCGTAGTTTGTGAACCCCCACTTATTGTAGTTCTAGTAAGTTTCCGTAGTTTGTGAACCCCCACTTACTATAGTTCTAGTAAGTTTCCGCAGTTTGTGGACCCCAATAGGATTGCTTGCTATAGTTCTAGCAAGTTCACCTGCACCAACAGGGTTATCTGCGAATATTATCGCAGAATTTACCTGTGTCACCAATAGGGTTATTCGCGAGTGTTATCGCGAAATTTACCTATGTCACCAGGGTTATCTGCGAGTGTTATCGCAGAATTTACCTGTACCACCAATAGGGTTATTCGCGAGTGTTATCGCGAAATTTACCTATGTCACCAGGGTTATCTGCGAGTGTTATCGCAGAATTTACCTGTACCACCAATAGGGTTATTCGCGAGTGTTATCGCGAAATTTACCTATGTCACCAGGGTTATCTGCGAGTGTTATCGCAGAATTTACCTGTACCACCAATAGGGTTATTCGCGAGTGTTATCGCGAAATTTACCTATGTCACCAGGGTTATCTGCGAGTGTTATCGCAGAATTTACCTATACCACCAATAGGGTTATTCGCGAGTGTTATCGTGAAATTTACCTATGTCACCAGGGTTATCTGCGAGTGTTATCGCAGAATTTACCTGTACCACCAATAGGGTTATTCGCGAGTGTTATCGCGAAATTTACCTATGTAGAATTTGGATCATTTGCCCTGGTTCGGACAAATTTCACCTGCACCGAAGGAATTACCTGCCATGGTTCTGACAAGCGTACCTGCATAAGAGTAATCATTTGCTATTGTTCTAGCAAACTTACCTGCATGAAAAAGATTCATCTGTTTGGAGACTCACGACTCGAGGGTCGGAGAAAATACACCTTTCACAACACGAGGGTTGGAAACTCACGACACGTGGGTCGGACAATACACCTATCACAACACGAGGGTTGGAGATTAGGCTTTTGTAGCGTGATTTGAATTTTGATGTAATAGTCAGACGGGAACTGACTACCAAACGAGAATTGGATTTGATGGTTTTCCAGTATGAGAACTGGACTTTGTAATGATTTGGATTGCCAATAGAAATTGGGCTTTTTTGTATATGCTAATGCGTATGTACATGCCCCTGTTGTTTGTATAATGCGTATGTGTGAATGCTTACACATGTATATGTTGTATGTATACTGATGAATGTATGCAATGATGATGCAATCCCATGGTTTTATCTCCTCAAACCCATTGAACTTGTTTATTCCATGCCTGCACTTATACTCTGACTATGCTTATGCTGGCTTTGTAATGTTTATGTATGCTTATGCTTATGCGTATGTTTGGTTGACGTAATGAGTGGAGCGAAGTAATGTCTTCTGTAAGATTACCTGAAAAGGTCTTTTTGGAATGGAAGTGAATGTTTGTCTTAAAGAAGACTATCTGAAATGATTTATCGAAATGGTAGCAATTTGTCTTAGAGAAAACCACCTGTAAAGGCTCTTAGAGTAGATAGAAATTTGTCTTAAAGAAGATCGCCTGAAAAAGTTCTTAGCAAGGAATGAAGAATGTCTTTAAAGACGACTACCTGAAAAGGTTGAAAGATGTCTTGAAGAAGACTACCTGAAGAGGTTCCTGAGAGGGATGATGGATTGTTTTTTTTTTAAAGGGACTACCTGAAAAGGTGCTTAGGACAAGAATGTCTCGAAGAAGGCTACTTGAAAAGGTGCTTAGAAAAGTAATGTCTTAAAGAAGACTACCTAAAAAGGAACTTAGAAAGAATGTCTAAAAAAGACTACCTGAAAAGGTACTTAGAAAAAGGATGTCTTGAAGAAGACTACCTGAAAAGGTACTTAGAAATAGAATGTCCTGAAGAGGACTACCTAAAAAGATTTTTTTTTGGAAATGACGATGACTGTCTTAGAGAAGACTACCTAAAAAGGTATGGAGTAATGTATTGACCAATATATGTAATGCATGATTTATGTATTGGCATGATGCCCTAATGATAGGTTGTTAATAACCAAAGCGTATATAGCTCGCTGGAGTTGTAGGTTTGTTTGATAAGGTGGGGTGTGATGCTAGCGCGATTCCCCGATACATGTTTTTGAACTTTGATGATCGTAGTTAGGAGAAATATTTGTTCGAAGTTGTAAAGTGCGAGAACGCCTTTTCCTTTTGTTGTGTGTCTTGCCCCAGTTTGATTTTTTTTTTTTTTTAAAAATACTCCACGCCTTTAACCTTTGGGGGTTCTCCACACCTTTAGCCTTTGAATTTTTCGCCTTATGGGTTTGACACCCCATGCCCCAGTGCTCAGCGGAAACAGGGCGCTTATGATCTCCAAGTTATGAAGGAAGTGCCCCGGGAAATAACCTTGTCATATGCGTTGACGTTTGAATTGAAGGGTGTGCCCCTGATCTCCAGGTTATGGAGGACTATCCATAGTGTTCTATCCTTTTGAATTTGAATTCTTCCCCTATTTGACATGCCCCTGTCTGTTATTGCTTTGAGGTGTGCCCCAAGTCGATTGACCCTTAGGAAGAATGCCCCTAGTAAATAGGATCTTTGATTGTATGCCCCTGCGATCCTTGAAAGTTTGCCCCTGTTTAGGAGAACCCCCTAGATGTGGTTCCCCCGACTCCAGGGTCTTTATTAGAAATGATCACCTTTGATTAACCCATTTCGAGATTTCCTCGATGCTAAGTGTATACTCGTAGATGGTGTTGTACCTTTTGAGAAGTAGCTCCAATGGAATGCGTATGCAAGTTTTGAAATCGAAGTCCGTTATGAATTAGGACTGGATGGTTTTGGAAAGAATGCTTGAAGAAGCACATTGGTTAGAGATAGTTTTAACAAACATAGGAGTCAGTATAACAAATCCTGCTTAACATGCTTTCATGGTTAACCTTGCCTCAATTAGGACTTTTAAATGTTGTAACTTGGCCTGGTTCATGTTTTAAGAAACAATGGATATAAGGCTCAAAATTTATTTAACCCACCCCTTTCTCCTTGATGTTCTCCAGATCCTAAAATTCGCCTAATTCAATGAATGCGCTTTGTTTGTAAGAGAATCGTTTTTTTTTTATGTTTAAGCAAAAGCCTTAGTAGAGATCCAAGCATTGATGATTTAGCAGTCACAAGTTTATCCTTTGTATTTCACCTTTGTTTTTTATCCCTTATTTTTGCATGAACCACTCTTTTGAGTTTGGTCCATCGGGATGCCCTCATTTTTGCCTAAGTCATTTTTGTTTTCTTTCATGGAATTTTTGTTTTGACTTAGCGGGCGTTTTTCTTTTGAAAGCTCCTTTTGAGATATTGATTTTCTTTGGATATTGAATACTGTGACTGCCATGTCGATTTTGATTTGTAAGCTTCGCCTTTGATACTTCCTCGATCTTGAATGATGTAATGAGGAAGAAGATTGTTGTGAATGTTATCTCCATTACTTCCTCCATCTTTGATGAATGCGAGGAAGAAAATATGCTTGAACCTTTGCTTTGCTTGATCCTTTGCTTGGATTGAGTGATTCTCTTGACAACCAAAATACACCATTGAATTAATTGAAATCTACCCTGCCCCTGGTTGAAATCAAGGTTTATTTAAAAAGTAGAAGAAAACTCCAACTCCTGGCTCGAGGGGGTGACGAGGGATTAACATCCTTATATCTCCACTGTTTGGGAATAGAAACAATGCCTGTACATCCTCGGCTCGGCCTTACCTTGAAAGCATATATTTAGCTGGACTTAGTTTTTGTATTCGTCATTCTCCCTCAAGTTTGTTAATAACCCTAAAAATAGAAGTGTGTGACTGGAAAGTCATGGTAGTGAGTGAATGAATTGACTCCAAAACCTGCATGGTTGTCCCATTAGAATTACTAATCCGAAGGTACAACTTTTATCTTGAGTAACACTTAGCGGTCGTAAGGGTTGAAATTGTGAGCACGGTAAACACCTATTGATCCTAGGGATAATCTCCTTTGTAGATCCACTGCCCTTGTTTCACTCCTTAGATTCTTAAACTTGTAGAAGTGAGGGCAACCTCGAATTTTCTTTGGACATGTCAAACCTGGCGGGAATAAATCGTTAGTGGTGGGTTTTCGTCGTATTGGAACTTCATGAGTTTCCTTTGACTGAACCTCTTTTGCTTTTCCTAAGGATAGTATCACCTATGACCCTTTTTTTCTTGGTGTGGGGCTGACATATGTTGCATTCCCTCCATTGTAGTCATGCATCTTTGCTTAGGGTATTGCCCAAGTTGGACTGACCCTTCCCCCAGGTTATCGTAGAGCGTCCTTGAAAGTTTGATATGTTCTAAGATGAACCCCTTTATGACTAGATACATCTTGAGTGTATCTATGAGGGAACTCTTTGTTGAACTGATCCTTGCTCGATGAAAACCTTTATTGTATTCATAATCCTGTTATGACAAGGCATGGACATGCGGTTGGCATGGTGACAGACATCCTCTTTTTTCTTAGTAAGACTAAGGTCATTCTCAATTTATTCTCCTTTCTCCATAGTCTACGATCCTTTGATTTTTTTTTGCGAGTCTCAGGAAATCGGCTAGCGCGGTAAGTGTGGATGCGGGTGAAGATGCAAATGTAAATGTAGATGCAAATGTATGTCAATGCAAATGCATGCGTATGCGAGAGACTCCTTGTATTATAACTCCATGTATGCAATGCAGACGTGTAACATATGACCCTAGGGATAGCCTTAGAGGCGACATTAGACCCTCTTGGAATCTTTGCAGGATAAATGTTATGACACGCTAAGGGAAATCCCTTGGATTCGAGAGTATGCAGAAGATAACGGCTAGTGACCGTCCAAGACAGTCACTAAATCTCATGGCCATCGAGAGGCCAATCAACGTGTACCAATGAATTTGTCCCTCGTGGGAAGGTTCTCTATGCGGAACACAACCTATCTAAGGACGATATGGACGAAGAGAAATCCCTACAGGCTAGGGATGTGATGTGTAAATGGAGATCCAAACCCTACAAGTTAGAGGGTGCGCGGGAATAAGCATGGAGTGACCGTTCAGGACAGTCACTAGATTTCATAGCCATCGAGAGGCCAATCGAACGCATGCTAGTGAAGTTGTCCTTCGGGGAAGGACGCGTCATTGTGAAAACACGTGGATGTAACAGAAAATCCCTATATGTTAGGGAGTACGTAGTAGCAAGCACGGGGTGATCGTTCACGACAATCACCGAATCGCATGGCCATCGAGAGGCCAATTGACGTGCGTTAATGGAAATGTCCTTCGTGGGAAGGACATGGTCTTTAGAAATTAGAGTCCCTACAGGCTAGGGACCGCGTAGGGATACCTGCAAAAACGAAGCGCATAGATATCCAAAGCAAATAAATTGCAAACATATAATAAGCACATGAGCACGAAAGTCCTAGGTTCATAGGTTCGACGTAGGGGGCTCTAGGGAGCCAACCTTTTTATGGGAGTGTTCTAGAAGGTCTCATGGGGTCGTTCATAGCCTCCGAGACTTTTTGTCTCTTCGGATTTTAGAACAACTCATTTTATCCATGAGGTTCGAATTTTTGGGGTAGGTTCTCGGAGAGATCAGCCAAGTATCCAGTCCAGCCCTCAACAAAGTCAAGCCTCGTTTTGGACCTTTCCGAATACTCAACCCACTCCGAGTGGAGTTATCAATGAGATTCGTAGGAGATTCGTACTCCCCTATTGATCTCAAAGTTAACTCCCACACTTAAGGTTTAACAACAATGTATAATAACCCAACAGATATAATAGAAAAATAGCAAAAAATAATCATTTAAATAAATATTTAATTAAACTGCAGTAATGAAATTGCAAAGGAAGATAAATAAATAAATAAAATTTAAATATTTAAAACTAACCTCGAACTCCAGCCGCTTGCAATTTAAAATGCGATACACAGCAAATATTTAAATAAACAGATATTATTTAAATAAACAGGTATTTATTGAATTGACGTAAAAGGATGAAATTATAAATAAATAAATAAAATAAAAATTTTAAATATTTATAAAAAATAAATAAACCCTAAAATGGAAAATTAGCCAAACCCTAAAAAGTTTGCCACAAACCTAAATGTTTCGCCAAAAACCTAAACCCTGCCAAAACCTAAAACCTATAGGAGCATAGTATTCACCATTATAGTTGTCCCCAGCAGAGTCGCCAGCTGTAGCAACCTGCCTAAAAATTATAACTTAGAGTCGCCACCTATTCTGAAGGGCGAATAGGAAACCCTACGCAGTATAGAGATCAGGGTAAGATACTATAGTCAGGTCGAGGGAAGGTGTTAGGCACCCTCAACCCTTTCCTATTGGCTTTGAATCTAAGGGTCAAGTTTTATGGCTAAAAGTTAAGGTTTTATAGCTAAAGAATTGAATAAGGGGAAAATTGAGATTTTAGGGAAGGGGACTCGCCTTGTTGCCAAGTGCCTACGTATCTCCTTATGGAGAATCAGAGTCAACGTAGTTCGGGCAGGGTTGTACGCCTTAGGATTTAGAATTGAAGGTGTTTGAAATTGTTTGTGCTTTGAAAAGCGTTTTTGAATTGTCTAATTGATGAGGATGAAAATCCAGAGTTTAGTATTGTGGTTTTGAAAGGTTTTGAGAAGTGTTTTAGGATTTGGGCGTACAACCCTGGTTTAATTTAGCACTATTAACCGCGACGATCAATAGATTCAATCGCCATAGTTAACAGATTTGAAGTGGTATCGTTACCAATTTTAATCAATTGGTTTGATTATTACTAGTAACGAATTATGATGGTTTTTAATAATTATGAATTGATTTGCATTGTTACCCCTCGCAATCGATTGATTCGATTAAAAAGAATAACAAATTTGAAGAGAGAAAGAATAGAAAGGTTAATCATCGCGACTAATAAGATAGTCGAAACCATTTAACCAAGTAGAATTTAATATGTATTTTAATTAAATAATCATTTTAATTAAAATTATCATTGACCATAGCGATTAATTGATTTAATCGGCACGAACAACCAATTGTGATTTTTTTAATATTAATATAATTAAATAAATTAACTCGAATAATCGAGTAATCAAAGTAAATCGGGAAAATATTATAATCCTAACCCTAATCCTAATTTTATTTTTGTTATCTAACCTAATTAACAAATTATTTAAATTAAGTATAAATAAATAAACATTTAACCTAAACAAATAAATAGATAACAAACAAATAAATAAACAAAATTTATTAAGAAACCTGGGTGGTGATTCTATGTGACGCTACCTTGATGGTACAGGGTGAGCTTGAGCATCTGGGGACGCTGGATCAAGCAACGTTATGATCCAAGGGCTACTGGCTGAAGGTGTATCGCGTGGACATGGAAGCGTGTGTACCGGATCAGTAAACAAAGAAACACAAAGAAAAATAGTTGCCTAGCCAAGGTTCGAACTCGCGTCCATGGCATAACCAGCAAAATGACTTGCCATCTGCGCTGCGCTACCATTATGTTAGATCATGCAAACAGAACTAATATAAACAAATTATTATCGTTTAAACTTTGAAAACGCGCGCTCCTCCTTCTTCTTCCTCGCTGCGTTTTCCAGAAAAAAACAAAACTCTTAGGCAACGGTTTTTAAACGTAGCCGTAGAGGTTCAATCCTAAAACCTGCAAAACCACGTAAATAAAAGCAAGCTAATGATCCAGACTAACTGTAGATGACATCGTGATTTCAACAAACTCCTTAATTTGGCCTGAAATTGTCTTTAACCAAAAGCCCCAATTTTGAGCTTTCAAAACCTAGCCATGGCGAGTCACGCCACCTGCAACGAAACTCAAATCGAGAAGTACTGGGAGATTTTAAACGAAGTTCTAAACACGATCACCTATTCGAAATTAATTTATAGCGCATATATAAACAGATTCGGATTGAAATTTTTAGAGCAAACCGTGAGTGCAGGGGGGGGCGAATCTGAGAGCTCCGGGCCATGGGGATTATTGCAATACGTTCAGAATGCTTCAGTGGGTCTGTTTGGGTGTCTTTTGTAGCCTTAATCGCGTCAAAGTTCTGTTCCCTCCTCTTCCTTGTTCACGGTTTCTGCAAGTTCTCATACAAGGTTTTTTTTGCGCCAAAATCCCTCCCCTTATTCCTATTGCCTTGTTTTCTTTATAATGCATAACTTAGGGTTTTTTTTCCTAATGGGCCTAGTACCCAATTAACCCCAAAATAAATTAAATCTAATAATACTAATACTAAAATTTACAAAGATAATTCTAATATAAATATTAAAATTCTAATCCTAATAATTAAAAATAACACTTATAAATAATTATAAAACTAAAATTAACAGTAAAAATATTAATAAATTAAAACCAACATCTAATTATAATACTTAACAATTAATAATTAACGCGTTATTTAAAATAGACTTCCCAGATGACCAAACTTTATAGTGGACCGGATTGGGCCAAACGTTTGGGCTCAAATACTCCCTAATCCTCACCCCATTTTAATTCGAGACATTTCATAAGAGTGTGGGTTTGACAGTAGGAATGTCGAACCCCATGACTCTTAATTTGATCCCATGGTGAATTAAAGGATATGAATTAATCGGGCAAAGTTCGGGGTATGACACTTGGGTACAAGGATTTCGTGGAGAGTGGCTGAGTATTGTTAGGTATATATATTTGAGGTGCATTAGGTTAAAGGACTTGGAAATAAATCAAGTGGAATCATATCTTTTGAAGATGGAGAGATTTGATTAGAAGATTGCACCTAAACCTTCTAATTTTGGATCATTCTATTTCCATGCTTCTTTCCACGTTTTATTGGCTCTTGGATTGATTTAGGATTGATCAAAACTTGGAAAATCAAATATATAATCTTTTAGTATTTATTTATGATTTTATTTTAATTTAAATGAATAAATTCAAATAAAATATGAAATAAAATCAAGAAATAAATAAAAAAAAGTTCATGGACCTCTAGTAAGCTTATGATCACATGGATACCTCAAACACTAAGGCCCATCACTTAAAAGTTTCAATTTCATCAATTAAGATTTTATGGTTTTCTCGAATTTTGCCCAACTTGCACCAATCATAACTCTTTCAATTTTTATTGTATGGAAGCGTTCTTGAGCTTTTTTAGAAAGCTTAGAGTGTCCTATAAATGATGCTTTTGGTTTCATCTCAATTAAATATTCCATGCTCAAGTCATGAGCTTTGACCCAAAATGTGTTTTTGTTGACTTTTTGGAGGATCTGTAGTGTTTTGGCTCATATCTCTCAATTGAAGTATTTTTAGACTTGGCTTGTGAGAGACAAAGTTGTAGAGAATTCAATTTACTTCAAAATGAGCTTTGGATGGGAAATTTTTGATGTTCCATGTGAAAGTTATGGCTGGTCAAAGTTGGGTTGACTTTCTCCTAGAAAACCCTAATTTAGAAACTTTAGGTGTTATTGATTTCTGATCTTTTCTTGATGAATCATGATCAATCCTTGAATCATGATCAGGAAATTTGACTGTACTTTGACCATAGTTGACTTTTAGGTCAAACTAGTCGACTGTTAACCATTTGAACTGTAGACTAAGCAATCTTATGAATCAAAGCTTGAAACTTGGCATGAGGATCCTTTGAGGCATTTTAGAAACCATGAGGTTCACTTGAGGTGTCAGAACCTGATTTTACTTTGAGAGAAGCAAAAGCCTAGTGGGAGGGTTGTTGTTTCAGGAGAGAGACTGCACGCTTCCTTCTTGTGTATCTTCGAGCATTTGAAAGTCAGATGGACTGAAATATGAATAAATATGATGGGAAAATTTTGGGGTATGACAGGCAGTCAGGTCAAGATTATGAGAATCTCTCAAAGAATGCCAATCAATCTGGGGCAGTCAGGTCAAGATTCCAAGAATCTCTCAAGATTCCAAACTACCAGGGGCATACATCCCAAGTGGATCTGCAGCTACTTCCCAATCAACATGGGGCATAATCCTAAGTCTATGATTACTGGGGGCATGTCACCCATAGTACACACCTCATAAAGTCCTCGCGAGTTCAAATTACCTAATAGCTGTGGCAAAGCTATGCAAGGCATGTTGAACACTTTGATCAATACTCATTAATACGAGTCCAGGAATGACAGTTACTATAATACTGGGGGCAACGTTCAAAGCATCGATGCCTTCGCACAGTGCCGGTTTCACAAGATCATATCCCCACAGAGTAATCCTCGAGAAGATATCTTCAAATGATCTCTTCCCAACAGAGATTTAGCTTCCCAACGGAGTTTACATCTTCGACACTGCCAGTTCCCCGATACTTTTCTTTTCTCCATACAGGGTTATTCATCTCTCTTATCCCCGGTCAGGGTACGTCCAGATCCATCATTCAAATTGATTTCATCCCCAAGCAAAAGTCAAAGATCCCCAGCTGAGTATCCGCGAGCATGGAGCAGGAGTTCCTACTAAAACAGAAGACTTATACTCTGTATTCTTTACAATAGTCAAGGATTTATTTTCCCCGCCAGACTATTCTATGATTTACTATCATCGTCGACAATATGTCTCATACATACATCGTTCATAATCAATCATTACACAAATACATACCATGCATCATGGCATTGCATGCTTCTAACTTTGTTTTTCACTTTGTTTTTCAGGTAAGCTCCCGAGCAGACGAATATCATCAAAATCAAATTTTCTACTTCAAAAGCAATCTGGACGAATATTCATTCTGATAATCATTCATATCAAACTCTCATCACAGTAGTCCCCTCGTAGTGAAATATCACATTAGTCCCCTGGCAAGGATATGTTACATCAGTCCCCTGGCAGTAACCAAAATCTACTCCTATCATGTTAGTCCCCTGGCGATGATATATGTAATACGGTGAACTGACTTTAAAGAAAATGTCGCGGTAAGCAAGAGTCGCCACCGACTTTTATTTTATCCAATTTATAGAAAGGCTAAAAGAACAGAAAAAGACCTTTTGAAAAGATTTTGAGTTCGGGGGGTAAGTTATACAAAGGGAAGGTGTAAGGCACCCTTTGCATCCATGGTTATCCATGGGCTCTTAATTGCTTAGCTCACTTTGTTTTTAAAAAATGTTTGAAATGTAGTGTGTGAATAGAAAAAAAAACTTTGTTAAGGACTTTAGCTTGTAAGTAAGCGTAGCCTTGTTTTGAATTGATTTGAAATTAGCGGGGAAAAGATATTTTTGAATTTGAATTTGAAAAAGAGCAAGCAATTAATAGCAACTACCCTTAAATTATAAAAAGTCTTTTAGCCTTTCAAGGCTATCCATACCATATGAGGGTAGGAAGTCCTTGTATTGGAGTTTGAAGGGTCATCGAGAATTATCGTTCGCCATAAGACTGTCCCTGCCATAAAGAGGGCAGGTAGACTAAGGGAAGGAAATGATAGTCATTTATACTTTAGGCAACAGGCAAGGATACCTTAGCAATTGGGACAATCATCATGTTTTACCGAGACAGCTTCGAGGGACAAAATTGATGATATCACTGAATAAGGCAACCTTTGCTTTAGGTATCCTCGGAATCGAGGGACTTGTCTATTTTTAGTATAATTAGATGTAATAGATAATAAGGAAACAATATAAGGCAACAAGAAGGGTTACCCTAAAGGTGTGTGGGTGTACAATCAAGTTATAAAATTCAATTATTTATCTTGTAATTAGTGAGATATGTTAATTCAAGGCTTGCACTCCCTAGGATTACTAACCACGCTGTTTAAAATTGCAGAAATTAAAGGCAGAAAAATATAAAGTCCTACGCTATTACAATAAACACCTGCGGGGAAGGGGAAATAAAAGGCAGAAAATAAGAGAGAACAATAATTAGTCAAAATCCTTGAATACCTCGATCTTCCTCGAACTCTGAAAATTAAAAGGAAAATAAATAAGGGTTAGTGTATTAAGATTCATTGACTATTGAGGCAAACCCTATTTATTCAAAAGGGAAAATAGAAAATAAAAATAAAATGATTTTGAAACTTAGCTTTTTTTTTTTGATCTGGTGGCGTGTGGTTGAAGGATCTTGGTTAATCCTGAAAATTAGCCACGAAGAAGAAAAATGTTAGTGCATTAAAGGCCTCAACAATTATAACGTGGCAGATCAAAAATTAAAATGGTAATGATTTAGGCAAAAACAGGCAAGGTAAGAGGAAAACCCTGAATGGTCAAAAGTTAATTATGGTTAATAGAGGAAACGGGTAAAAACCTATACTAGGGTTAATGGACAACACCTACCAGTAAACCTAAGGCTATTAGGGTTTATAAATGAATCGAGGTTAACGAACCAAAAAAAATTAATTATTGGTTTTCAACCTAATTAATTAATTGATTAAAAGTATATACAAAAAATGATAATTTTTATTGTTTAAAAACAATTATTGATAAAATTGTGGAAAAATCGAGTTTTCGATAAAAAAGGAATTATAAAATTATTATATAATTTTATGTGATAAGTCTTGATTAAAATAAATAAAAACTATGATAATAAATAAATAAATAAATAAAAAGAATGGAAAAAAAAGAATTGTACAATTAAAAAAAATTAGGAAATACTTAGTTTTGATCAGGTGTGATATGTTGATAAGGGTGCACCATGGAGAAGCGTCCCAGGCTCTTGGATCAATGCCATTGGAGATCAAACGGAGTATATGCGAGGGTGCATAGTGGGCTTATGCTGGTCAAGTGCGCCGGATCTGTAGGAACAACTTAGCAAAAGATTATAAAAAAACTTTGCAAGAGGAAGGGTTCGAAACCATGCCCTTGCCTATCAAGACCTTTGTACGATTCGCTTTACCACTGCACCATATTGCGCTCGCTGATAATGGAACGGACCCTGAATATTTTATAACCATAAGAAAATTAAAAGATAATGGAAACGCGCTAACACTGTACATCATCTTCTCCGTTGGATTTCTTTGCGACGTAACTCACGACCACCCCTTTGAACCTGCAGACAAGCTTCAAAACTAAAACAAACAAGACCCTTGTCCACTAATTCGAATCTCGCGAATCCAATGGTGAGGTCCTTTTAACCTTAAATGGCCTGCACATTGAGGTACGAACAAAGACCAAACCTATGCTCTGACAATGGTAGTTGTCGTTCTGGCCACCAAAGCTTGCGAAAAACGGTCCTAATCTGTCCTAATACACCTCAGGAAGCCATTAGTGTAGTTAGTTTGAATCAAAACAGCTTATATCATGGAATATTAAAATTCAAAAGAAACACGGATATGGAAAATGTGGTATGCATGTTACGTTGTGGGAATCATGGGAGCTTAGTAATCGAGCAAACCTATCCCTTTTTACCTCAGGAGGAAGATTCAACGCTTAGGATTGATTGAGAGGAGCTTCTACAAAATATTTCTCTTGCCCTAGTTTCCTTGAATTTTTGTGAACTTTAGGGTTCTTTCTGAGTTGCCACATTCGTCCCCTTATACTCTGATTTTGTTGTCTATATATAGGAACATGTATTAGGTCAACAAATATTAGAGAGATCATTAGATTCGATTTGAAAAAAAATTGTTTTTAATCACACATAATCTATCCAAATTGACTCATTCTTGTTCCAAATTGATTTGCACGTTTTTTATGGCCCTCGTGTATGATTTTAGATTGACTTTGATTTGTAATATTGATCACATAATCCTTTATTATTTATTTTATGATTTCTTGGATTTTAAATTGAATTTAATTGAATAAATTCAAATAAAAATGAAATAAAATCAAGAAATAAATAATATTTGGTTTATGGGCCTCTCATGAGCTTAAAATCACGTGATAAAACCAAAAGTCAAAGCCCAATACTCAAAAATTGAAAATTTGCCAATTAAGGTTTTGCCCTTTCCTTGAAAATCAACCAATTTAATCATATGAAGGTGTTCTTATACTTTTTAGAAAGCTCAAAGAGTCCTCTAAAAGATCCTTTTGTTTTTATCTTCATTGAGGTTTCCATGTTCGTGTACACTTCTTTGCAAAAAAATGACTTTTTGTTGACTTTTAGAAGGACCTGTAATATTTTGGCTCATATATCCCAAGTGGTGCATTTCTTGGATTTGTGCCCAACATAAAAGTTGTAGAGAATGAAATTTCCTTGAGAACAGGCTTTGGCTGGACCATTTTTTATAAAGTATGAGAGAGTTATGCCCAATCAAAGTTGAGTTGACTTTTTCTCCTTAAACCCTAATTTAGAATCTTTTCCTTTTGATGATTTTTGAGCTTTTCTTGATGAATCATGATCAACCCTTGATCAAATGATGAATGTGACTTCAAAATGTTGATGTTGACCAAAAATCAAGAGTTTTGAATGTGCTTTGACCATAGTTTAACTTTTAGGTCAACTAGTCGATTATTGGCCATATGAAACATTGATTAAGCAATTTGATGAATCGAGGCTTGAAACTAGGCATGAGGACCCTTTGAAGCATATGAGAGGCCATGGGATCCATTTGAGGCATTATAAGTTGATTTCGCCGTGAGAAAAACAAAACCCTAGTTGGAGGGTTGTTGTTTTGACATCTTGAATAAAAATATGGTGGGCAAATTTTTGGGGTATGACAGCTGCCCCTGTTCAATCTTCTTAAACCTTAAGATGTAGATTAGCCTGTGTGCCTATCGGAATCTGAAGGTGGAAGAGGATTGAACACTAGAGTACCCAGAAATTTGTACCATCATGGATGGGCTTAGAGATAACATCCAAATATTTGGGATATGAAGTGGGCTCTAAGATGCCAGCTGTCTTGAAAGTCAAAATAAATTGTACGTTAGACTATATCTGAACTTGAAGTGTTGGGAAACAGTTGTTAATTGTTAGTCATGTCAGTACCGTTCGTAGTAACTGAATTAGACTTTGGAAAAGTTAATCGTGTCTACACCGTTCGTGATGATAGAATTAGATTTTTGGAGGTCGATCGTGTCAGCACCGTTCGTAGTAACTGAATTAGATCTTTTGTCGTGTCAGCACCGTTGGTAGTAACTGAATTAGACGTTGGAAAATTGATCGTGTCCTCACCGTTCGTGATGATGGAATTAGATCTGTGAGGGTTGATCGTGTCAGCACCGTTCGTAGTAACTGAATTAGATCTTGGAGAGATGATCGTGTCTACACCGTTCGTGATGATAGAATTAGATCTTCGTTTCTTGATTATTTCTGAATTATTCATGTAGAATACCTGAAACTAAGTATCAGAACTAAATCATTGTCTTGATTAATTTCTGAATTATCTTTGGAGAATACCTGGAAATAAGTATCAAAATTAAATCTTTGATTATCTATGAACTATCTCTGGAGAATACCCGGAACTAAGTATCAGAATTAAATCTTGGTCTTAATTATCTCTGAACTATCTCTGGAGGATATCCAAAATTAAGTATTAGAATTAAATCCCTATCTTGATTATCTCTGAACTATCTCGGGAAGATATCCAAAATTAAGTATTAGAATTAAATCTCTGTCTTGATTATCTTTGATCTATCTCTGGAAGATATCCAAAATTAAGTTTCAGAATTAAATCTCTGTCTTGATTATCTCTGAATTATCTTTGGAAGATATCCAAAATTAAGTGTTAGAACTAAATCTCTGTCTTGATTATCTCTGAACTATCTTTGCAATATATCCAAAATTAAGTGTCAGAACTAAATCTCTGTCTTGAATGAGCGCCATAATTAAATCGTTGACTTGATTATCTCTGCACTATATCTAGAAGATACTATTCATTTTATTTGTAGGAATAGACTGAAAAAGCAGTATTAATTTTATGCAATGTCGTGATGCATGTATTGTAATGTTTATTTTTGAAATGAACGAGATTGTATACATAATCCATGAGGAGTATATATGTTATGTGTGTGCCATGAGGCGTATGATGTATGAATGCAAAATGTCTGTTAACAATGATAGAAGATTGTAGCAGTGTCTGGCGGGGAAAATAAATCCTTGACTATTGTGGAGAATACAGAACCCAAGGATACTTAGCTGGGGATTTTTGGCTTCTGCTTGGGGATGAGAGCCATTTGAATGATTGATCTTGATGTACCCTGACCGGGGATAAGAGAGATGAATAACCTTGTTTGGAGAAGAGAAAAGAGTCGGGGAGTCGGCAGTGTCGAAGATGTAAAACTCCGTTGGGGAACTAAGTCTTTGTTGGGACGAGAATATTTGAAGGTATCTTCTTAATGATTACTCTATGGGGATATGATCCTGTGAAACCGGCTTTGTGGGAAGACATGGATGTCTTGAACGTTGCCCCCAATGATTATAGTACTTGCCATTCGTGGACTCGTATTGATTGGAACACACCAATGAGTATTGATCGAAGTGTTGAATATGTCTTGCATAGCTTTGCCCTAGCTATTAGGGAATTTGAAGAGATTCGCCTCGCGAGGACCTTATGAGATGTTTAGTATGGGTGACATGCCCCTAGTACTTAGTATGATGCCCCTGACTGGTCGAGAAGTAGCTTCGGACCCACTTGGGTGCATGCCCCTGATTGTTTGACGTTTCTGAGTGATTCTCTGAATCTTGACCTGATTGCCTCAAATTTGTTAGAACAAGATTTGTTCTGATCAATATTCTTAGTTTTGATGATAACAAGCATATGAATTTTGTATGAGATAATGTGGTACTCTAATTTTTTTTCTAAGTGTTTTTCTATCCTTCAATTGGCATCAAAGCGCCGGTTCTAAGGTGCAAGCACTTAACCGTGTTTAGAAAAGATTCAGGAAGAGAAAAACGCTTCAGTAAAAGATGGCTGGTGAAGATCCAATAAACACATCTACATCTACATCTACATCTGGCTCTGCTGAGCAGTACAATGGAAACGGTAACAATGGTTATACTAGACCACCAGTATTTGATGGTGAAAACTTTGAATACTGGAAAGATATATATGAGTCACTGAAAATGACCGATGAGGGAAATGCTCAAGTCAAGGAGACTAAAGCTCTTGCTCTAATCCAGAAATATGAAGCCTTCAAGATGGAGGATGATGAAAACATTGAGAAGATGTTCTCAAGGTTTCAAACGCTAACTGCTGGATTAAGAGTTCTGGACAAAGGCTACACCAAGGCTGATCATGTAAAGAAGATCATCAGAAGCTTGCCCAGAAGATGGGGCCCAATGCTGACTTCATTCAAGATTGCAAAGAATCTGAATGAGGTTTCTTTTGAAGAGCTAATCAGCGCCTTGAGAAGCCATGAGATAGAGATGGACGCAAACGAGCCTCAGAAGAAAGGTAAGTCTATTGCATTAAAAATCTAATTTTAAAAAATGCACTAACGCTTTTCAAGCTGAAGAAGTAGATTCTGAAGAATCAGAATCAGAAGAAGACGATGAACTGTCCATGATCTCCAGAAGGGTAAAACAACTCTGGAAAAGCAAGAAAAGGAAGTTCAAGAGCTTCAGAAGTTCAAAGAAATTTGAACGAGGAGAATATTCTGGTGGCAGGAGATTTGACAAGAAGAAGGTCGTCTGCTATGAGTGCAATGAGCCTGGACACTTCAAGAGTGATTGTCCAAAACTTCAGAAGGAGAATCCCAAGAAGAAGTTTCATAAAGAGAAAGGTCTTATGGCAACATGGGATGATTTTGAATCAGAATCAGAATCAGACTCTGAAGGCGAGCAAGCTAACTTTGCACTGATGGCCACAATGGATGATGGATCAGAATCTACATCAGAATCAGATTCTGAAGAGGTATTTTTTGAACTATCTAGAGATGAGTTAATTTCCAGTTTGACTGAACTTCTGGAACTCAAGGCTCATCTTAGTATCAAATACAAAAAGCTGAAAAAGCAATTTGAATTTGAAACTAAGAAGCTGGAATTGGAAAATTCTGAACTGAAGGAAAAAGTTTTAAAATTATCCAAAGATAGTGGATCTCCTTCTGAATCAGAAAAATCCATTCCTAGTCTCAATCATATTCTGAAAGAATATGACTCGAGCTTCAGAAAGTTCCTATCTCGAAGTATTGGCAGAAGTCATCTTGCTTCTATTATATATGGTGTTTCTGGAAACAAAAGGTTTGGTTTTGGCTATGAGGGTGATACCTCACATAAATTTGAAGCTGTTGATGATTTGAAAATCACATACAAACCATTGTATGATCAGTTCAAATATGGCCACGCACATGATATTAGGCTCACTTCACATGCAGAGAGTTTTAACACTACACACCCCAAGAAACATGTGACACAACCTAAGAAATATCATGCTGTCAAACCTAAAGAATATCATGCTGTTCCTCCTGTTAACTATTATGCTAAACCCAAGTTCAATCAGAACTTGAGGAAGACTAACAAGAAAGGACCCATGAAATTGTGGGTACCTAAGGAGAAGATAATTTCTGTTGAAGATATCCTAAGCAGCAAAGAAGTCAAAGCACAAAATGTCATGGTACCTGGACTCTGGGTGCTCGCGACACATGACGGGAAGAAGGTCTATGTTCCAAGACCTAGTGCTTAAACCTGGTGGAGAAGTCAAGTTTGGAAGAGATCAGAAGGGCAAGATTATTGGCTCTGGAACCATAAGTATTGGTAACTCTCCTTCCATAACTAATGTACTTCTTGTAGAAGGATTAACGCATAACTTATTGTCCATAAGTCAATTAAGTGACAATGGTTATGATATAATCTTTAATCAAAAGTATTGCAAGGCTGTAAGTCAGAAGGATGGTTCAATCCTTTTTACAGGCAAAAGAAAGAACAACATTTATAAGATTGATCTTTCAGATCTTGAGAAGCAGAAGGTGACTTGCCTTATGTCTGTTTCTGAAGAGCAATGGGTCTGGCACAGAAGATTAGGACATGCTAGTTTGAGAAAGATTTCTCAGATTAACAAACTAAATCTGGTCAGAGGACTTCCAAATCTGAAATATAAGTCAGATGCTCTTTGTGAAGCATGTCAGAATGGCAAGTTCTCCAAACCTGCATTCAAATCTAAGAATGTTGTCTCTTCCTCAAGGCCGTTAGAACTTCTGCATATTGATCTGTTTGGACCAGTCAAAACAGCATCTATCAGAGGAAAGAAATATGGATTAGTCATCGTAGATGATTATAGCCGCTGGACATGGGTAAAGTTCCTAAAACACAAGGATGAGTCTCATTCAGTGTTCTTTGAATTCTGCACTCAGATCCATATGGTGGCGAATTTTAGAACAGATTCTTTGAGGAGTTCTTCAAAGAAAATGGTATTGCCCATGATTTCTCTTGCCCTAGAACTCCACAGCAAAATGGAATTGTAGAGCGAAAGAATAGGACTCTGCAAGAAATGGCCAGAACTATGATCAATCAGACCAATATGGCTAAGCACTTCTAGACAGAAGCAATAAACACTGCATGTTATATTCAGAATAGAATCTCTATAAGACCTATTCTAAATAAGACTCCTTATGAATTGTGGAAGAACAGAAAGCCCAACATTTCATATTTTAATCATTTTGGATGTGTGTGTTTTATTCTGAATACTAAGGATCATCTTGGTATGTTTGATTCTAAGGCATTAAAATGTTTTCTTCTTGGATATTCTGAACGCTCTAAAGGCTACAGAGTATACAATACTGAAACATTGGTTGTAGAAGAATCAATCAATATCAGGTTTGATGATAAGCTTGGTCTTGAAAAGCCAAAGCAGTTTGAGAATTTTGCAGATATAGATATTGACATATCAGAAGCTGTAGAACCAAGAAGCAAAGCTCCAGAAGCTGAAAGTCTTAGAAGCAATGGATCAGAATATCAAGTTGCTGCATCTTTAGAGAATCTTAGAATTTCTGAAGAGCCAATAGTGAGAAGATCTTCTAGACTCTCCTCAGCTCACTCAGAAGATACGATCCTTGGAAAGAAAGACGATCCCATCATAATAAGAGCATTCCTTAAGAACAATGCAGAATGTCAATTAGGTCTTGTTTCTTTGATCGAGCCAACTTCTGTTGATCAAGCTCTAGAAGATCCAGACTGGATAATTGCCATGCAAGAAGAACTAAATCAGTTTACAAGGAATGATGTATGGGATTTGGTTCCTAGACCAAAAGGATTCAACATCATTGGTACTAAGTGGGTGTTCAGAAACAAGCTTAGTGAGAAGGGAGAAGTGGTAAGAAACAAAGCCAGACTGGTGGCTCAGGGATATAGTCAGCAAAAAGGGATTGAATATACAGAAACCTTTGCACCAGTGGCCAGGTTAGAATCTATTCGCTTATTAATTTCTTTTGCCACTCATCACAACATCACTCTGTATCAGATGGATGTTAAGAGTGCCTTCTTAAATGCTTATATAGATGAGGAAGTTTATGTCCACCAACCTCCTGGTTTTGAAGACTCTAAGTCTCCAGAACATGTTTTCAAACTCAAGAAATCATTGTATGGATTGAAGCAAGCTCCCAGAGTTTGGTATGAAAGATTAAGTTCTTTCCTTCTTGACAATGGTTTCACTAGAGGACAAGTGGACACAACTCTTTTCTGTAAAACATCTAAGAAGGATATTTTAATTTGTCAAATTTATGTTGATGATATTATCTTTGGAACATCTAATGCTTCACTTGGAAAGGAGTTTGCTAAGTCTATGCAGGTTGAATTTGAAATGAGTATGATGGGTGAACTCAAGTATTTCCTTGGGATTCAAATCAACCAAACTTCTGATGGAACTTATGTTCATCAAACGAAGTCTGTGAAAGAACTTCTGAAGAAGTTTAATCTTTCTGAAAGGAAAGAAGCCAAAACTCCTATGCATCCAACATGTGTTCTAGGTAAGGATGAGGTAAGTAAGAAGGTAGATCAGAAGTTGTACAGAGGTATGATTGGATCTCTTCTATACTTAACTGCTTCTAGAGCTGACATTCTATTCAGTGTTTGCTTGTGTGCTAGATTCCAATCAGATCCTATAGAATCTCACTTAACTGTTGTTAAGAGAATTCTGAGGTATCTGAAAGGTACTACTAACGTTGGTTTAGTCTACAGAAGATCTAAAGAATACAACTTAGTAGGATTCTGTGATGCTGACTATGCTGGAGATAGAATTGAAAGGAAGAGTACTTCTGGAAGCTGTCAATTTCTTGGAAGTCATCTGATCTCCTGGTACAGCAAGAAGCAAGCTACCGTAGCTCTCTAAAAAACAGAAGCAGAATATGTTGCTGCTGTTGGGTGTAGCACAAAAATGCTCTGGATGAAGAGTTAGCTAGAAGATTATCAGATATATGAGAGTAACATTCCTATTTTCTGTGATAATACCTCTGCTATATGTTTATCTAAGAATCCTATCTTACATTCCAAAGCTAAACATATTGAGATTAAACATCATTTTATGAGGGACTATGTTCAGAAGGGTGTTCTCTCTTTGAACTTTGTGGATACAGACCATCAATGGGTTGATATCTTTACAAAACCCCTTGCTGAAGATAGGTTTAAGTTCATTCTGAAGAATATCAGTATGGACTTATGCCCAGAATGAGAAGATGAGAAGATCTTTGCATGAATAACTTCTGAAATGTGTTAGGACTAAGCAGTTATAAGAAGTTCTGATAATGATCAATTAGAAGTTCTGATTCTGTTATTACTAACGTTTCATTATCTAAGTTGATTCAAAAGCTCTTTTAAAGCAAAACAACTGTCACTAGTCTTTCCAAAAAATGAACACGTGTTCACTATTTTTGGACAAGCATGCGTGCAGTTGAGGAGACGCTGCCCTAGGTAACTGTGCAAATCATTTCATTTTGTCACTTTATCTCTCCTAACGTCATTTCTCATTAAATGCATATTGATGTCATGTTTTTCTGTAATCATTTCATTTAAACAGTTTTTTTTTATTTTCTTTTATTCAAACCGTTTAAATAACCCGCTTCATCTTCATTTCATCTTTTTTGCTCTCTCTCCATTCGTGTGTCTCTCTCTCTCTCTCTTTGCATTCTTCTTTCAACCCCTAGCTTTGATCTGTAACCAAGAAAATCATCATGTATTCTTCATCAAGTTCCTCAAGCCCAGCAGAAAGACTTACTTCCACCCAAATTCTTCTAAGAAAGCATGGGTATGCTCCTCTGAAGACATGCATGATTCCCACTGACGATCTGGAAGTTCTGTGTGAGTCCGCTGTGGACCTCGAAAACCTAAGAGCAAATGGTTTCCAGCCGGATGCAAGGATCTTAGTACAAGGATGGTCAAACTATCTTGATAGATTGGTTGGACCAATTTATCCTGAACTGGTGAAGGACTTCTGGGTTCATGCAATGGTTACTCCAACTGCAATCATTTTCTTCGTGCTAGGGCATGAAGTTGTAATTACTGAAAAGCTGATCAGGAAATTATAAAACCTGGATGATGAAGAAGGTTGCACCGGTCCTCTTCCTAAAAGGGTTAACTGGTTCTAGGTTGAACAACAAATCTCACATGCTACCGGTATTGAATCTCATAAAACTAGTACATTAAGGCCGCTTTATCAAGTGTGGGCTGAGATTATTCTGGGTTCTCTTCACCACAGAAAGCAGTTGTTCTCCTCCTCCGCCTACATCAGTCCTGATCACAAGTATACTCTCTTCTGCATTGGAAGAAGAATGGAACTCAACATCTCTCACATTCTATTTCAGAATCTGAAGACATCTGTTGCTAAGTCTAGAGATGAAGAACGGGCGAAGTGTCCTCATATTCCAAGAAATACTATTCCTTTCGCCTGAATGATCTTTGATCTTCGGACAGAAAGTAATTTGTTGGATTCTATTAGGACCATTGGAGCGTCCCAATTTCTTGGAGTTGTTCAAGGTCCGGTCTTCAATGGTGTTGATCTGTTCAGACTTGATCTCATCAAGACGGTATCTTCTGTTGGTACAAGCTTTCCAGATATTCTGTCTAGGAGAGTTCCTATTGAAGGTTTTGCTACTTTGTTTCATTTAGAACTTCACAAGGCTGTCAAGCACTACTTGGAAGATTCTGTTAGGGCTCAATCTGCTATTGATCCTACATGGATTCGTGGTAGAGTGCTTCTTTCACTGGCTGATCTTCAGAAGAAGGATCAGAAGAAACAAGAAGCAAGGCTAAAAAGAAAGGCTCAAGAAGATGAGGCCAAGAAAGCCAAGAAGCAGAGGGTCACCTATGATCCTGACAAGGTTAACACTCCAGAATATCAACAGAAGCGCATAAGAGACTCTCTTCGTGCTTCTAGAGCTGCAAATGTCTCCAGGCATGTTTTCACTCCTCCTTCTAAACCTCAAACTTCTACCCAACCACCTCCTTCTGAACCACAAAACACTTTTACCATACCAAATCCACCTCCATCATCTCTTTCAACTCATATCTTGAACCCTACACCACTGAATATCCATCCCCCAACTCCTTCTGATATGCCATCCTCATCAACCCCCATCATTGACATTCCATCCTCACCAACTCCCATCACAGATAATCCTTCCTCCTCTATCATCCCCACAGATATTCCATCTTCTTCGAACACAGAACCTCTACCTTCTCTATCCCATCCCCTAATCACCAGAAAATCCAACCCATACTGCCTTCTCTACCCTGACTACAAATTCACCTTCAACCCACCTAAACCTGAACCCCATATATACCTGGAGCTGTTCAGAAATGAAGTGATAAGTAGGCTGGACCTCTTGAAGGATGCTTTCTTCAATGGTCTTGATGATGTTTCTGCACGAAACCTCTGGAGAAGCTTTCGCCAGGATTTTCAAGTAGGAGCTATGGGTGTTCAGAAGAGACTAGTGGCTGCTGCCCCTAGTTATGCTGGTTATCTTCTGGAGGGTGATAATGGTATCTACTATCATCCCATCAGAAACAGGAGTGTTGTTGAGGAGAAGAGGTTTGTGGATGAACTTGAGGAAGCAAAAATTGCTTCTGCAATGGAAGCTAACCCTTGCAGGGAGATTGTGGTCTGGAGACCTCATTATCTAGTTCTGATTGGAGACTTCAGATCTCTCTTTGACTTTCTGAGGGAAAATCCTTCTGAGGAAGACCCAAGCTTGGTAATTCCAAAAGTTATTGACCCGCCAGAAGTTGTAGGTCCTTCTTCTCCACGGAATCTAGCTGCCATTTGTCGCGGGCGAAAAATCGTTTTGTTTCCTCTTTTTGTGGGATGAGACACCTGATGCCTTCTTTGGGCTCGAGTGCTCAAAAAATGATTTTTCTTTGTACGGACCAAACTTTTTATTGTTTCCAAAGTAGGAAAAGGAAAAAAGCTGCAATAACCTAAAAAGTGGGGAGAGATCTTGGGTAAGAGGGTTGGTTATACGAAGGGAAGGTATTAGCACCCAACGTATCTATAGTACTCTATAGGTTTCTTTGTTTTGTTTATTCCATTCTTGTTGTGGTGGAGGTTCTTGTGAAATAGGTGGGACCTAAGGTGTTTGTTTGATTATGCTCGCAAAGATCATCGCGATCCTCTGCATACATATCCCTTAGAGGGAATCAGAGCATCTGTAGCTCGGGGTCTACGGGTGCTAAGGTTTGAATGGTTTTTTTTGTTTTGTTTTGCTCGCCAAGGATCGACCTTGTGCCTACGTATTCTCAAAGGGATGTTGAGAAAGTCAGAGCAATCGTAGTTCCCACTTATGCTAGTGGAAGCAAAGGAAAATAGACAAATGTCGTCTAAATGCTAGATGTATCTAATCTATATCATCACATACATCTGTTTGTTTTTGTTTGAAAATCTTTTCATTATAAGCCCGGGGCCATGCCACTTAGGGTGCTTAGAATGATAAAGATGTTTTTGTTTGTTTAACCAGCCTTGTGGCAAAAGTTTCAATGAAGTCAGCCTTGTGACAAAAACTTTGATTAATCAGCCAGCCTTGTGGCAAAAGTTTCAATGAAGTCAGCCTTGTGACAAAAACTTTGATTAATCAGCCAGTACGGTGGTAAAACAGTTTGATTGATTAGCCAGCCTTGTGGCAAAAAAGTTTGATTGATTGATTGATTGTTTGTGATGATATATAAGAGATATTCCTAGCATAGAGATGAAAAATGTCTAATCTCCTAGGGTATTTGGTTTGGATATTGGGGATGCTTATAAGAAGCCCGTGGGTCCTTGTACGAAGCCCAAGAGGAGGCTATTCGAGGGTCCTTGCATTGTAAGCCCAAGAGGAGGCTATGGGAGGGACTATCGAGGGTCCTTGCATTGTAAGCCCAAGAGGAGGCTATGGGAGGGTCACTCGTTTGTACAAAGCCCAAGGGGAGGCATGGTATAGTTGGTTTGAGCTCTTAGAGCGATTTCACCGGGAAACCATACTCTATGTCCTAACCTAAACTAGTGGAGATTCTTTGCACGAAGCCCAATAGGAGGCTATGGGGAACCTAGTGTTGTACTAAGTTGAATAAGCATATATAACACAAACACACATATGAACAAGTACGAACAAACATGAACAAGTACATGAACAAATATGAACAGTTATACATATATGACAAAGTGCGTGTATATAATGGAGTTTATGAAGGAAATATACCTGTAAGCATGATCCATTTGTATACACAGGGCTCGGGACTCACACTCAGGGAGAAGTCCACTTGAGTTTATTCAAAGCTATGTAAACAGGTATTTACAAAGGGCTTGGGACTTATACCTACATGGAGGCCCATGGTATATTTTTGGGAAGATTTAAAGAAACCTTCATTTTTGGTTTGTTATTCAAAGTAAAAAAAACGCATTGATTGAGATATGTACAAAAGGCGTACAATGAAATACCTAATTTCATGTACTGGAATGGGTATGTACAAAAGGGGCTTGGGACTTATACCTACGTGGAGGCCCGTGGAGTTATTTACAAAACATGGTTGATCGTTTTATTTACAGTCGCGTCGTTTGAAAAACGGTTTGAAAGTTTGTTTTGAAAGAAAGTTTATTTATTTTGAATAAAAAGACTGTGTAAAAAGAAAAAGGAGTGGGTCTTATACTCTCTAATATTCGAGAGGCCCCTGTTTTATTTTCATAAAACAGGGTGGATGGTTTTGAAAAAAGATGTGAGATTTATTGTTTTAAAAACTGTTTGGAAGTAATTTGGAAAAAGTTTTCTGTTTGAAAAACTGTACAAAGAAAGACGAAAGGGACTTATACTCTCTAATATTCGAGAGGCCCCACATCGTTTTGAAAATCAATTGATCAATTAAAAGATTTAATCAAAAGTTTCAAAAAGAAATGGTTCATTGTTTTTTGAAAAGAACCGCGATCGCTCGTTTTAAAACGATTTGAATTTTGAAAGAAGTCAATTTAATCAAAAGATCATCCTCAATTAACACTTAGACGATTAGGATTTGCTTCAAAAAATATTTACAAGTTACTAAGTTTGAAAATCAAATGAAAAATAGTATTTAAAAGTATTAAAATTACTTAAAAACAAGTCATTTTAAAACTATTTAAAATGTATCAAATAAATATTTTTTGATGATTTTTTTTTGATATTCTTAAAATATATATATTAAATGAGAGGTGTGTAAAAAATGAATGAAAAATGAGTTGATTTGGTTAGTTAAATAATTAATTGAAGTTTGTTAAAAAATGAAAGAAAAATAGTTGTAAAAAAATGGTTCTGGTCCCTAGAGGTGTTGAACCCACGCCCTTGTGTTTACCAGCCAAAACACTTGCCAACCCAGCTGCGCGCGCAGCTTGTTATTATAACAACTTCGTTTAATTATATTTGAAAACTGATATTTGAAAATTATAAACAGAAAATGGCGCCAAGAACACCATCCCCATTTGATTTTGAAAATTCTTGAAACTGAACCAAATTGATCAAGTGAAAGGTCTATCTTGCTCGGTTTTGGACGAGGAACATGATGATAGCATTTAATTTCATTTATTTTCACTCTAAGACTATCAATTTTCTGATGAACACGAAGAACCCTAGAACTGAAATTCAATGTGAAATCGTGTATGATTATGTTATGATGCAATTGATTGAGGGTTAATGATCCTCATAGGTGCAGAAACAAGATGGTATGCTCATATTTCATTTATGATGCGTGCAAGTATGAGTTTGAAGTTCAAGTGCACTTACCTCAAAAACGGCCAAACTGAGAATTGGATTTTGATCTGGAGATGTTACAGATGCTTTGTATCAATCTGAATAGCTTCAATGATGATTATGGAAGGTGTCTGGATGCTTGGAACCATATGAATTCATCTGTGCTAAGCTGTGGTACCCGAACTGCATAACCTTGGAGTGTGAATCGAATCTGAAGATTATGAGGTTACAGATCATATGTGAGTGTTTGGATAGTTCATATGTGATATATGTGAGGTGTTAGAAGTGTTATTTTGGACAGAAATGATCTTGAATGGATTTTGGCATGATAAGGCTTAGATTATGCATATTTGAGAAGTGAGGTAGTGATTTTGAGTTTGAGATGTTTTTAGAGTGTGTGAGTGGATCAAACACATCCCATATGATGTTTGGGGTTTGTGGGAAGCATCACTTTGGTCAGAAATTCAAAGGTTTAGAGGTTGAGCATTTTACCTCTTTGAAACTTAAGAAACTTGCATTCTAAGAAAGAAAGAGAAAGCCTATAATTTGTGTGACTTTGGTGTGATTTTGAATGGAGTTTGGACCTCTATTTATAGGCCAAAGAGTCTGCACTCAGAGCTTTGCAACTTGCTTCAAAGTTTGATGATTTGGCTTAAGGGATAGAAAGGAATCCTTCACATTTAATGCAATGGTTAAAAGTAACTAAACCATGGTTATTTTGGCCAAGCTTCTTATCTCTTTCCTATCTGATCTTAAACCAGAAAATATCATTCAATCATTGCTTTGGTGTGTCATTACTTGCATTATTTGGCAAATTGGTTCATAACTTTGCAAAAATGGCTTGAAATTTCAAGTGAAAATGGTCACTAATGTCAAAATTCAAAACCATAGCTACACTCCATATTTTTTCATGCTCTTGGACATTTTGGAAAGCTCATATTACATACTTCAAAACCCTAGTTGAAAGTTTCTTCAAGATCTTTAAGGAAGTGGGTGAAAAAGATCCATGAACTTTGAGAAAAATGAGGTTTTAAGTGAAATTTTCATAAGATGCCAACTTTGAAGCTCCATATCTCTTAAATAGTTGATCTTATGGAAAAAAATTATATGTGACAAAGTTGTTCATTGGATCAAAATCTACAACTTTCATGTTGGAAGTTTTTTTCAGTTTGTAAGTGAAATTTTGAGAAATTCCCTCCCAAAGTTTGGAAAAAACCATGAAAAACACTTAGAAAAATTTTCCAAGTATGAAAGTCAAACTTTTGACTTTTTGATTCTTGATTGATTTTCTTGATTTTTCTTGATCAAATGACTTCATATATCATATATTGATGATTTAAAACTTCAAAAGTCATGGTTGACCAAAATTCCCCAAAAGTCAATGGTGATCTTGTACAGTTGACTTTTTCAATCGAATCGCGTTTCTGGAGATTTCAAATGAAACAGGCTATCCTCACCAAATGAGTGGTATGAATGGATCATATTGAAGCATTAGAGGATATTGAGCCATGGTTTGAGTTGTGGCACCATGCCTTGATTAAAAAGTCAGTTATTCAGTGAATTAGGTCAAAACCCTAATTGTCGACCTGATGAAATTGATGACTGTGGACCTTGAATTGAGATGCAATTCCCATGGGATATTGTCATAGGGATTATTTGAGGATGATTGAAACCTTTGATTGACTTCCTGGGGATTTTTAGGGTTTCCCAAATGTGATCCCTGATTTCAGTCCCTGATAGTTCAAAACCCTGATCTGAGGATTTGTCTGATCAATCTTTGTGTAGGAGATGTTATGAGCCAATGGATTAGGTCAAAATGATGCACTTGAGGTCTTGATATCATGTCCCAAGCCATTAGGTCAAATTCTGAGCAAAAGTCAGGAGTGTGCTGTCTTCAGTCAAAACCCTAATTCAGTCGACTCAAAGCTGTTGAGCTTGTTGAAATGAATCTCTGAGGACCAAATGTTGATTATTGATGAAGATGATTCATTTGAGATGAAGGGAGAACAAAACCCTAATTGAGTGTTATTTGCACTGATGAGTGATTTCCTGATTAAATCCTGCTGAGTCACAAGTAGCAAACACAAGCTATGCAATTTGTTAGAGATGCAAATGATGCATATGCAAATGATATGAGGTGGTATCTTAGGTCATAAATTGGGGTATGACACCATTATTCAGGCTCTTGAGAATGGAGATTCTGAGATTCCTGCTGCAGAGTATGGAGATGCTTCTATGGAAGAAGCAGATGCTGAAGATCATGTTGCTGAACCTATTCCTATTGAGGAAAATCTTGGAAATGATCTGACTATAGAAGCTGCGGATCAGAATGCCATCCCTCTGGAAAGAAGTTGTGAAACTTCTTCTGATGAACCTTCTCGTCTTGCAAGGACTCTGGAAGTCATTCAGAAGAACCAGGATGAACAAAGAACGACCAATGTTGAGTTTCGCGCTTTCATGGAGAGGCAGACTGAGAGCAACAATGGGATTCATGACATGCTGGCCAAGATCATGTCCAAGCTAGGTTCATCTTAGTCATTGAGTCTTAGATTGTTTTCTTTTGATTGCTGCATCAGTTTTCTATGCATCTTCCTTGCCCTCTTGTACTTCTGACAAATTTCTCCGTGCTTAATGAAAATTATCCTTTTCTTCTCTCATATTGTTTGTCTTGCTTTTCATCTGAATCTTTTATGTTTTTGATGTTATGACAAAAAGGGGGAGAAAAACGTGATAAATGATCTGATTTATTTTATCAGTTGCTGGGAGAAAAGCTCTACATTTCTAACAGAACTTGCAAAGTTCTATGTCTTTGAGTGCTATTTGCAGGAATTGAAGATCCTCTTTAAAGCTCAACAAGAGAAGCAAAGACATGGGGAAAAGCAATTCTATAAAGAATCAAGCTCAGGGAAATTGAAGCAAGCTGAGTGCTATAAAGCTTCAAGATCAGAAACAAGAAGAAAGAATGTTCTGATATTCTGATAGAATATACTCTAACTCATTCTTATTCCTTATATGTTCTGATGCATGTTTTTAGTTATAAAATATGCTCTGTAATACTCTGATACATATTTTATGTTCTGATTCATTCATGCTGACTTTTGTCGTCTAGTTTGTTCGGAAACATTTCAGGATGTAAAGATGCTCCGATGATGCTCTGGTACATTCAACAATGTTCTGATATAATCTAGCATGCAATGATTCAAGAAGAAATTCAAGCCCCGATGCTGTCCAATGGAAGCAAGAATCAGAAGCCATTAATATTCTGATGATCTAAGAAATTCAAGTTCTGAAGCTGTCCTATGGAAGCAAGAATCAGAAGCTGTGAATGTTCTGAAGATCTAAGCATATGTGAACGTCTCAACTGAAATACTTAGGGAAGTCTTTTATTTATAAAAATCTTCTAGTATTTATTTCAGGGGGAGATTATTAATCTCAGGGGGGGGGACATATTCACACAATATTTATATGCTTATGCTATAGCTGTAAAATTGCCCTTAGCCGTCTGTCTTTTCTGATCGCAAATTCATATCATTTATGTATGTTTTTGTCATCATCAAAAAGGGGGAGATTGTTAGAACAAGATTTGTTCTGATCAATATTCTTAGTTTTGATGATAACAAGCATATGAATTTTGTATGAGATTATGTGGTACTCTAATACTATGCAATTTCCATTTCAGGAATTATATAAAGAGTATGCACAAAATCAGCGCAAGAAGCACTGAATCAGAAGGTTCAGCATGCAACATCAGAACATGATCTGGCAAGACATCATAAGATGGTCAAGCAGAATCAGAACACGAGTCTATTGAAGCATCAGAAGAACTTGAGATCAGAAGCAGAAGCACTGAAGTTCTCATGGTATCACGCTCAGAAGCACTTCAAGGTCAGAAGACAAGAAGATGCTCTGCACCAAGCTATTTGACCCTGATGATATTCAAACGTTGTTTACACAAACATCAGATCAGAAGCAAGTACTAGACTGGCAGGCTACGCTGACTGACAAAAGGAACGTTAGAAGCTATTAACGGCAACGTCAGTAGTCACAGCGGAAACAAGGCTCGAGGTAGTTGACAAAAGAGTGAAACATTAAATGCAATGCTGTACGGATTATGCAAAGCATTAAATGCTCCCAACGGTCATCTTCTCAAGCGCCTATAAATATGAAGTACTGATGAGAAGCTCTACACAACACTTGCGCATTATACAGAAACGCTGTCAAATTCAAAAGCTCTCAAACTTCATCATCAAGCTCACTACATTGCTGTTGTAATGTCTTAGTGAGATTTAAGCTTAAACTTAAGAGAAAATCACAGTTGTGATAATAGTTTTAAAAAGCATTTTAACTCTTAAAAGAATTTGTTTACATTAAGTTGTAAGAACTAGAGTGATCAGGTTGTTGATCAGTATACGCTAGCAAGTCTTAGAAGGTGTCTAAGTAGTTTGTTCCTAGAGTGATCATGTTGTGATCAGTAAACTCTAGAGGACTTAGAGTGTTTCTAAGTGGAAAACCATTGTAATCCAGTGTGATTAGTGGATTAAATCTTCGGGTGAGGTAAATCATTCCAAGGGGGTGGACTGGAATAGTTTAGTTAACAACGAACCAGGATAAATATCATTGTGCAAATAGTTTTTATCTTACAAGTTTTAAAGCTACACTTATTTAAACCCCCCTTTCTAAGTGTTTTTCTATCCTTCATGATTGTGTAGTTTAAGAGATAGAGATATCATCTTAAATGCATGAGTCTTGTTTTGTTGCACACGTCCACAAGCATGAGTCTTTGAAAGTGGCAATGTTGGGTAATCTCGCGAAGGTTATTTACTTGTACCAAACCTAACGAGTATGGGGTTTGAAAGCTTAACGAGTATGGGGCTTTGAGGTGGTTATCTTGTCCGTAGAGAGTGGCAATCGGCATGACCGAAAATGATAACGAAGGGATCCACATGCATATCGCATAGAGTCACACTTGAGTCGCACGTGTCGGTGTGAAATGTTATCATGTGTGATTATGTGGTATGAATGTGTGGATGTGAATTTGATTGATATGCATATATGTGGAATGATGAATCATATGATATGAATTAGAGAATGTGATGAGAATGTGATATATGTAATTAATACATATTTGATGTGAAATGTAGAGTATATATATATATATATATATATATATATATATATATATGTGTGTGTGTGTATGAGTGATATATGTGTATATATGTAAATCATCAATATATGAGGTTGTGAATTAATTGTGATGCTTAATTTTATTGAAAATGTTAACTTTATATTGGAGATAAATGCATGTTTTGAGAAGAGTAAAGAATTGTGAAATGTATGCTTATTTGTGTTGCATTTCCAATTATTATATTTACCCTTGGTTGGTAACGTGCAGGTTCAAAAGAGTAGTTGCTTGATTCGTGGCTTAGCCGGAGAATTCTGAGGTTTCGTTTTGATTAGGCAGAGAGTCATATGCTCTGATCATGTAACACTTGGGGGTTTTCTTAGACTTATGTTCATGTTTGAATATTTCTATTTATTTTTCTTTGTTGAATATTGAGTGTATGACATGACTTTTGGATATGTGATTAAAGGCCATTGTAGTCTAGAATTGTAATGTTCAAGTAACAAAGATATTGATGTTATTTGAATTTGGTAGATGAATATAGTATGGGATATATTCATTGAAATCTTTAATAGCAATTCGAATTGTTTTTCGCAAGCGTTTATGCATAATGTATGAGAACATGAGATTACATTTTGTGTTACAATATGATCTTTGCGTATTATGGATGTTGTATGTATGTTATTTTGGGATTTTCATTTGGTGAAAATCAACATGTGGCGCCCTTTTTCCTTTATGCATGCTTACTCTGTTTGATTGTATGATATATTTGGGGTTAGAAAAGGGGTGTTACATTAGTGGTATCAGAGCCTGGATGACCAGTTGGTCAATAGTAGTTAATGTCAGCATTCCTGTTGTATTAGATTTGTGTATCTGACATGATCAATACTGTTTTGTCTACTTTGGTTGTTGGCTGTCGTAGGACGATGGTTGCTGGAAGGAACGATGATGCCATTGCTGATGCATTGAAGATGTTTGTGTAATATCTTGGTCAAATTCCTCAAGCGAATGCTGGAAATCGGAATGGTGGTAATGATGAGTATCGTGGCTTAGGGAAGTTTGAGAGGAACAATCCTCCTACCTTTGAAGGAGAGCATGAACCGGATAAAGCTCAAGCTTGGTTGAAGGCGATTGAGAAGATTTTTCGGGTCATGAATTGTACCGATGCTCAGAGAGTGCAGTTTGGTACTCACATGCTGGAAAAGGAAGCTGAGGATTGGTGGAGCAATATGGCTCAGAGATTTGATGAGGAGGGTACTCAAGTTACATGGGATCGTTTCCGCGATGATGTTTTGGAAAACTATTTTCCGGAAGATTGTCGTGGAAAGAAAGAGGTGGAATTTCTTAAATTGAAGCAAGGGAATGGTACCGTAGCGGAGTATGCTTCTAGATTTCAAGAGCTTATTAAGTATTGTCCTCACTACAATACTATGAATGCGGAGAGATCTAAGTGTTTGAAGTTTGTGAATGGTTTGAGGCATGATATCAAGAAGGAAATTGGATATCAACAGATTACTCGATTTGCGGAGTTGGTTAATATGAGTCGGATTTATGATGAGGATAGTAGGGAGAGTGCTTCTCACTACAAGGCCATGAATGAGAAGAAAGGTCAATATCGTGAAAAACCGTATGATAATAAGAAGAAAGCTGGTTTTAGCGGAAAGCCATGTGGGGGAGGATCTAGTGCTCCGATCAAGTGTTTCATAAGGCAAACAAGTGTAGAGGTGGTTCGAAAGTGACTTGTTACAATTGTGGGGAGCAAGGTCACATTAGCACCAAATGTGATAAGCCAAGGAAGGAACAAGCGAAAGGGAAAGTGTTTGCATTACCTGCAGCGGAGGCTTCTACCGATGATAGACTAATCCAAGGTACTTCCTTTATTAATGGTACACCTTTGATTGCTATTATTGATATCGGTGCGACACATTCTTTCATTTCTTTGGATTTTGCCAAGAGATTGAATCTTGTGTTATCTGACATGCGTAGAAGTATGGTTATTGATACACCTGCTATGGGTTCTGTTTCTACTTCTTTTGTGTGTTTGAATTGTCCTTTGAGTATTTTTGGTAGATATTTTGAGATTGATTTGGTTTGTCTTCCATTAGAGAAACTTGATGTGATTTTGGGAATGAATTGGTTGGAATTTAATCATGTGTATATCAACTGTTTTGATAAGACTGTTTTTTTCCTAAGATTGGTGTTAAGGAAGATTTATTTTTGTCTGCTAAGCAAGTTGGTGAATCTGTTCAACATGGGTCTGAATTGTTTATGTTATTGGCAACCTTATATGTGCATGAAAAGAAAACCATTGAGAAATTGCCAATAGTTTGTGATTTTGCGGAGGTATTTCCTGAGGATGTAAGTGATTTACCGCCGGAACGTGAAGTTGAGTTTTCGATTGATTTAGTTCCTGAAAATAGTCCTGTATCGATGGGTCCATATAGGATGTCTACTTCTGAGTTGAAAGAGTTGAAGAGTCAACTTGAGGATTTGTTGGAGAATAAGTTCATTCGTCCTAGTGTATTGCCGTGGGGTGCGCTTGTTTTATTGGTTAAGAAGAAGGAAGGTTCTATGAGGCTTTGTGTTGATTATAGGCGATTGAACAAAGTGACGATTAAGAACAAGTATCCACTTCCAAGGATTGATGATTTGATGGATCATTTGGTTGGAGCTTGTGTGTTTAGCAAGATTGATTTGAGGTCTGGGTATCATCAAATTCGTGTGAAGGCGGAGGATATTCAGAAAACTGCTTTTAGGACGAGGTACGGTCATTATGAGTATTTTGTTATGCCGTTTGGTGTGACTAATGCACCTGGTGTATTCATGGAGAATATGAATAGGATTTTTCATGATTATCTGGATAAGTTTGTGGTTGTGTTCATTGGTGATATTTTAATTTATTCCAAGAGTGAAGATGATCATGTTGAGCATTTGAGAATTGTGTTATCGGTGTTGAAAGAGAAGAGGTTGTTTGCTAAGCTTTCTAAGTGAGAATTTTGGTTAAAGAGAGTGAGTTTTCTTGGCCATGTGATCTCTAGTGGAGGTATTTCTGTTGACCCGTCGAAGATTGAAGCTATATCTCATTGGGAAGCTCCTAAGTCTGTTTCTGAGATTAGAAGTTTTCTTGGTTTGGCTGGTTATTATAGGAAGTTCATTGAGGGATTTTCTAAGTTATTTCTGCCGTTGACGTTGTTGACTAGAAAGGGTCAAGCTTTCATTTGGACTTCGCAATGTGAAGCGAATTTTCAAGAGCTTAAGAGAAGGTTGACTTCTGCCACTATTTTGATTTTGCCGGATTCGTTTGAACCGTTTGTGGTGTATTGTGATGCTTCATTGTTGGGTTTGGGAGGCATTTTGATGCAAAAAGGGCAAGTGGTAGCTTATGCTTCAAGGCAACTTAAAATTCATGAGAGAAATTATCCGGCACATGATTTAGAGTTGGTCGCCGTTGTGTTTGTTTTGAAACTTTGGAGGCATTATTTGTTTGGATCAAGATTTGATGTGTATAGTGATCACAAAAGTTTAAAGTATTTGTTTGATCAAAGAGATTTGAATATGAGGCAATGAAGATTGTACGCCCGGAAAAATAAGTATATGCTTAATTTGGATGTTTGTGACGTTTATTGGAATTTTACCGTTTTTGCAGTCATTTCAGTCGGTATTAGTTCGAGATGGAGGACTAATATTTAATTGAAGGTTTTCATATTTTTGGTACTAGAAATATTATTAAGGTAACATTCTGCGTTTTACGGTTTTTCTGAGCAGTTGAGTTTGGACCAGAAAGTGAGATATTTTGTGTGTGAATAGTAAGTAGTGGGGGGAGATAGAAAAGAGATAAGAGGAAGAAAAACGTGGAGAAAGGAAAAGAGAAGAAGAAGAGAGAAAGAAGGGAAGAAAGAAAGAAGAAGATAAAAGATGGAGAGAAAGTGAAGAAGGGGGTTTTGGAGAAGATGAAGAATCTAACCAAGGTAAGGGGGTGAATCTAATTTTTCTTGGATGTATGATTCTTATAGTCTTGTTCTTATTCTTGTTCTTCTTGTTCCATTTCCATAAATTTCTTGTGTGGTCTTTGTTTGACCTAAGTTTGTGTGAGACTGATTTTATGATGATTAAATGATATCCTTGTTGTGTTATGATGATTGATCATGCTTTCTTTTCCATTTCCATGGCTTGATTGAGTTTGAAGAAAATGTTAGGTTTTGAGAAAGATTGATGAATCAACCATGAAAAGTTTGATGTTAAGTTGTTTTTATAGTATGTATGTGTTTTAATGATGTTATAATGATGTATAGGTGTTAGAGAAATGTTTATAAGAGTTTGGGTGGTGGAAATGGTGATTTTTAGGTTTCTACGAAGCTTAGGTCGACCTACACAGAGGTTTGTGTCGACCTGTGCAGCCAAAAAGGCCAAAATCTGCGTTATCTACTGAATGCGTTGACCTATTGGGTCGGGGTGCGCATACCCGAGGGTGGCAGGAGTTCAATGCGTCGACCTATGTTTTCCATGCGTCGACCTACAGCTTTTTCCAATTTTGGCAGATTTTGTAACGATCATAACTTTTGATCCGTAACTCTAATTTTGTCGTTGTTCGAAGCGTTGGAAAGCCAACACAATAATATACACTAAGATTTAATGAAATGATTCATAGGATGTAGTCTCCTATTATTTTTATTTGGATTTAGTGGTATAACTAAGTTGGGTTAACATATGAAGTATGTTTATGTTTTCCAAACTTTGAAAAGTCGTATCTTTTGACTCGGGTGTTCGTTTTATGTGTCGTTTGAAACGTTTGGAAGCTATTTCCATGCTCTATATGATGATGTTGGATGTAGTAGTGGTTGGTTGATTCTCATAAATGGTTTTGTGAACTAGTGCGTGATAAATCATGATGATGTGTGGTGTGAATGTTATCGAATTGATACGAGGTATGTGATTAATTGTCGATAACATGAGATCATGTTTGTATGTGTTATGTATTAATGAATGTTCATTATTGATATGTGAATATGTTTGGTTGTTTGTTGTTAACATGATGTGTGGCCTTATGACAAGTAGTTGTTGTTATGAGAATGATGTATTGTCGTTGTTGAATTGTTGTTATTACAACTTGTTGATGATGTATTGATGAAGTTGTGGGCTGATGACCAATATTAATTTGATGTGATGCAATCATGCGATCATTTATGCCAATGTGGCCAGCATGTTTTGGCGATGAATGTGTGTTGTGTGCTTATTAATTCCTATGTGGTAATTATGGTGTGATATAATTGATAACGATGTTATTAATTGGTGATGTATCCTTTTGGATAGAATATAAACGGTGTAATATGAGTTGTGACCGTGATATATTATTGATGATATTGTTGCCATGTAATCGAGTCGTTTGTGAGCACATCATAACATTTCAATACGTTAATGGCGGAATGCTATTAACAGGTGGCCTGCGGGCATTGGTTACTAGTAGGAGCTTGATCAGTGCATTTTAATGCACGTTCTTCCATGTTTGTACTCAAGCATTTCTTCGGTTTGTTTTATTTATTTTTATGTTTTAATATGTTTTTATATTTTATTTTATTTTTGCACTTATTTGTTTTTCGTATTAATTTTTCAGCATTAACAGTCTGCACGGAAACAATCATATCTGGAGTTCCAGGAGTCCGATTGAGGCGTTCTAATAGTCGCCGGAAAGCTAAGAGAAAGAGCTACAATTCTTATGTTGGAGTCGAAGTCAGAATCGGAGTGTAGAAAGGCCAGAATATTCGTTGAAGTTGCAGCACTAGTTTTATTTCAGTTTCGGGTCATTAGTTTTGGGCCTGGGTCGTATGTTTGACCCAGTTGGATTGAAAAATGGGTCATTCTCTTTCCCCTTAGGTTAGGCAGCCGCGGTTACGATAGGATTCCCCTTCCATTCACGAATTTTGAGAGCTTTTACGAACTCATGGAGAACTAATCGCATTTGAGTCGATCTACTGTAATTCAGGTTCCAATACTTGAGATTATTATTATGTTAATTCTAGTTTAATTCCTTTCAATGATGATTTGTGTTCTTGTTTGCTTAATTCAATTACATGAAATATATTGATTAAATTTGGTTGATTGTATGATCCTAACCTAGGCACGATACGTTTGCTTAATTCGTTTTTGTGCCTGATCAATCATGTTTGCTTAATCCATGAAAATCTATCCCGTTTGCTTAATTCGGACAATAGGATCATACCTCTCACGAACTTAACCGCTTTTCACTGAGTTTGTATCCAAATAGGAATAGACAATCCGCTTAGGGAATTAAAATTATAATAATCGATGATAATAGGAACTGATTCAGTAGATTGGCTTATTTCAATAATCACTTTTTCAAAACAGCTTATTTTCAGAATCACTTTTGAAAATCATTTTTTCCGACCGAACCAAACCCCCCCTAAAATCGAGTTAGCTTTTAGTTAATAAAAATCAAGAATCCTTTTGAGAGACGATACTCGAGTTACCGTTACCGTCGTTACTACAGTTTTACAAATTAACTCGAATTTGACCCGCGTGCGACAGCGGATCAAAGCTTAATGCTCGGTAACAGTACATTAGACTGAGTGGCAAGAGGTCATCAGTGGGAGCTACATGCTCGATGACGATAGCCTGCGTGGCTTCCTGAGTGGAATAAAGTCCTAGCATAATGCTCGGCTGGTGTATTTGTCGTAATAACAAGGAGGAGTTTACTCTAGATTTGGTACCACATGCATATGCATAGTCGAGTCTCATTCATCATTGTCTGTCTGTATAATTTATGTTATCATTCATGTGTTGCATTACTTTTATATTGGTTGTGGTTGACTTAGCGAATTACTTTGTTGTATGATTCCTTATGATACTTTTTGGCATTACTATATTTATCATGCTTCTTCATTATAAATTATATTCTCACCCTTCTGCTGATTTGATGTTTGAGTGGCATCCTGCAGATTAGCCGCTATGGGAGTCTTTTGGAAGAGGTAGTTCTCCAGTTGGTCTTGTCGGTTGCTCTGATATGTAACACTGGGGAGTCGGGAGTCTATTGTTATTTATTTGTATATGACTCTTTTGAACATGTATATGTGATGATGTGCTGATGTGTATTGTAAACATTTTGTTTTGGAAAACCCCTCTTTAAGAGTGAGAGCTACACGTATATATATATATATATATATATATATATATATGTTCGATTTGAGGTATGGGTATCATCAGTGTGAAGATGATCATGTTAAGTATTTGAGAATTGTTTTTTCCGTGTTGAGAAGAAGAAGTTGTTTGCTAAGTTTCCTTATGTGAATGTTTGGTTGAGTAAAGTGAATGTTCAAGGGTTTAAGAGGAGGTTGACTATCACTCCTATTTTGATTTTGTCGAATTTGTTAGAACTGTTTGTGGTGTTTTGGGATGTTTCTTTGTTAGGTTTGCAAGAAGTTCTAATGCAGAAAAGGGTAAGTGGTGGTTTGTGCTTTTATGCAAGTTAAGATTTTTGAAAGGATTTATCTATCACAAGATTTAGAGTTGGCAGTTGTTATTTGTGTTTGGGAAATTTGAAGGCACTAATTATTCGGATCAAAATTTGTGTGTGTAAGTGACTACAAGAGCTTGAAGTATTCGTTTGATTAGAACGAATTGAATATGAGAAACCATTGCATACGTCCATGTCGATGATTCGAGTATTGTGATTGTTGAATCAGTTGTGAGATTTGAGTTTGGTTTGTGAAGAGACTTCTTCAAGTGTTGAGCTTTATATGTGAAAGCTTACATATGGTATTCTTGATGAGATTAAAAAAGGTCAGAAATCGGATTTGAATGGGTTAATAAGATGACATTGATTAGTCAAAGACAAAGATAGTGATCTTCGGATTGATAAGAACAATGTCATGGGATGTCATGATCAAGTTTGTATTCCTAATGTTCGGATTTGAAAAGGGGACTTTGGATGAAGTGCGTCGTGGTGATTTGAGTATTCCTCCTGATGCTACTAAGATGTATCAAGATTTGAGAAGGTCATTTTTAGTGGCAAGGTAATGAAGAAGGATATGAAGGGATTTGTTTATTTGTGTTTGACTTGTCAGAAGTCGTGTGGCTTGATGTAACAGTTATCCATTCCTGAGTGGAAGCGGAATAACATTTCTATGAATTTTGTTTCTGGTCTACCGAAGACCTCGAGTAATTGTGAGGTGATTTGGGTTATTGTGGGTATATTGACGAAATATGCTCACTTTATTTAGATAAGAATGGATTAACCGATGGAAGTACTTGCAAGTTGTATATTGGTCAGGTTGTTTGTTTGCAGGATGTTTCGTAAGGTAATGTTTGGATTGAGATCTGAGGTTTATTTCTGAAATTTTGAGAAGGTTCGCAAAGTACATTGGGTACGAAGTTGCGTTGAGTTTGGTGTCTTATCCTCAAACGGATGGTCAGACTGAGAGGACGATTTGGTCACTTAAAGATCTATAAGGGCTTGTGTTGTGAAACAAGGATGTGTTTGGATTAGCTTTTTTCCTTTGATTGGATAATGCAAAGACTTTTGTCTGGTGTGCAAGCTGACATAGCAGATTAAGAGGTTGAGTATGTAAAGAGAGAACAATGAGTATATGGTGAATACTAGAAAGAGCTGGAAGTTGGATATGAAATTGGTAAATCTGTTTGTTGTGGGAAATCAGAGTGCGCTTCGGAAGCGTGAAATGACGCAGTTCATATGTGTGTGTATGAATTGTTAGTGTTCAAATTTTGGACAGTGGATGTGGTAGCAATGATAAGACGACCAGATGTTTTGGTTACAAGTTTGACTGCTATGTTTTGGCATGGTTGTTTGGATGTTGTGCGACCTGGATGTTGGTATTCTAGTTTTGTTGAGGCTGTTCAGAATTTATATATGTCGTGGAACTTTATGCCCTTATCTAGGATGGTGTCTCGTTTCCATGGTGATGGTTCGAGTACATGTAGCTAATTCCTTGGATGGGGGATTAGGGGTGTGTGGCCTTATGGTAAGTAGTTGTTGTTATGAGAATGATATATTGTCATTGTTGAATTGTTGTTATTACAACTTGTTGATGATGTATTGATGAAGTTGTGGGCCGATGGCCAATATTAATTTGATGTGATGCAATCATGCGATCATTTATGCCAATGTGGCCAGTATGTTTTGACGGTGAATGTGTGTTGTGTGCTTATTAATGCCTGTGTGGTAATTATGGTGTGATATAATTGATAACGATGTAACATGAGTTGTGACCGTGTTATATTATTGATGATGTAATTAGAATATAAACGGTGTAACATGAGTTGTGACCGTGTTATATTATTGATGATGTTGTTGCCATGTAATCTAGTCGTTTGTGTGCATAGCATAACATTTCAATACATTAATGGCGGAATGCTATTAACAGATGGCATGCGGGAATTGGTTACCAGTACGAGCTTAATGCTCGGTAACGATACATTAGCCTGGGTGGCAAGAGGTCATCATTGGGAGCTACATGCTCGATGACAATAGCCTGCGCGCTTCCTGAGTGGTATAAAGTCCTAGCATAATGCTCGGCAAGGGTCATCAGTGGGAGCTACATGCTCGATGACGATAGCCTGCGTGGCTTCCTGAGTGGAATAAAGTCCTAGCATAATGCTTGGCTGGTGTATTTGTCATAATGACAAGGAGGAGTTTACTCCGGATTTGGTACCACATGCATACGCATAATCGAGTCTCATTCATCATTGTCTGTCTGTATAATTTATGTTATCATTCAAGTGTCGCATTACTAATGTATTGATTGTGGTTGACTTAGTGGATTACTTTGTTTTATGATTCTTGATGATACTTGTTGGCATTACTATATTTATCATACTTCTTCATTATAAATTATACTCTCACCCTTCTGCTGATTTGATGCTTGAGTGGCATCGTGCAGGTTAGCCGCCATGGGAGTCTTTTGGAAGAGGTAGTTCTCCAGTTGGTCTTGTCGGTTGCTCTGATATGTAACACCGGGGAGTCGGGAGTCTGTTGTTATTTATTTGTATATGACTCTGTTGAACATGTATATGTGATGATGTGTTGATGTGTAATGTAAACATTTTGTTTTGGAAAACCCCTCTTTAAGAGTGAGAGATACACGTATATATATATATATATATATATATATATATATATTTATATATATATGTGTGTGTGTGTTCATATCTTCCGTGTGTTATGTATCGTTTTATAGGCAGGTGTTGTATGCTTTTGGCATCATTGATGGCCGTTTGTTTTCTAGGTGTTTGTTTGGTTACTTAGTGTAACATCCTAATTGTGTTGTATGAAATTTTAATACTTTGATATTTTCTTACCTAAATGCTTGGGTAGAATTGGGGTGTTACAAAGATGGTTGGAATTCTTGAAAGATTATGATTTTAGTTTTAACTACCATCCTGGAAAAGCGAATGTTGTAGCCGATACATTTAATAGGAAATCATTACATATGTCTATGTTGATGATTCGAGAATTGGAATTGTTAGAACAATTTAGAGATTTGAGTTTTGTTTGTGAAGCGACGTCTTCGTGTGTTAAGCTTTGCATGTTGAAGCTTACTAGTGGTATTTTGGATCAGATTAGAGAATGTCAAAAATCGGATTTAAGATTGGTTGACATTATTAAATTGATTAACCAAGGTAAAGGTGGTGATTTTCATATTGACGAGAATTGTATTATGAGATGTCGTGATCGAGTTTGTATTCCGGATGTTATGGATTTAAGAAAGAGAATTCATGAGGAAGTGCATAGAAGTGGTTTGAGTATTCATCCCGGTGCTACTAAAATGTACCAAGATTTGAGGAAAATGTTTTGGTGGCAAGGTATGAAGAAGGATATAGCAGAGTTTGTTTATTCGTGTTTGACTTGTCAAAATTCAAAGATTGAACATCAAAAGTCGTCTGGTTTGATGCAACCATTATCTATTCCCGAGTGGAAGTGGGATAGTATCTCTATGGATTTTGTGTCGGGTTTGCCGAGAATATCGAGTAATTGTGAGGCAATTTAGGTCGTTGTGGATAGGTTGACGAAATGTGCTCATTTTATTCTGATGAAGATGGATTATTCAATGGAAAGACTTGCTAAGTTATACATTGAGAAGATTGTGTGTTTCCATGGTATTCCGTCAAGTATCGTTTCGGATAGAGATCCAAGGTTCACTTCTAGATTTTGGGAAGGTTTGCAGAGTGCTTTGGGTACGAAGTTGCGTTTGATTTCAGCTTATCATCCGCAAACTGATGGTCATTCGGAGAGGAGTATTCAATCGCTTGAAGATCTTTTGAGGTCTTGTGTTTTGGAACAAGGAGGAAATTGGGATAGTTTCTTACCTTTGGTTGAGTGTACGTATAACAACAGTTTTCATTCGAGTATTGGAATGGCACCTTTTGAAGCTCTTTATGGTAGAAGGTGTAGAACTCCTTTGTATTAGTGTGAATCGGGAGAGAGTGTTGTGGTTGGACCCGAGTTAATTCAAGAGACTACAGATAAGATTAAGATGATTCAAGAGAAGATGAAGGATTATCAAAGTCGTCAGAAGAGTTACCATGATAAGAGGAGGAAGGCTCTTGAGTTTGAGAAGGATGAACATGTGTTTCTTCGAGTTACGCCAATAATGGGTGTTGGTAGAGCATTGAAGTCGCGTAAGTTGACGCCGCGTTTCATTGGTCCTTATCAGATTTCGGAGAGAGTAGGTGAAGTGGCATATCGGATTGCATTGTCGCTGTCTCTTTCTAATCTTCACGATGTGTTCCATGTGTCTCAATTGAGGAGGTACATTGCGGATCCATCACATGTTGTTCAATTAGATGATGTTCAAGTGAGAGATAGTTTGACGGTTGATACATCACCTATGCGAATTGAGGATCGAGAAGTGAAGAAGCTTCGTGGTAAGGAGATTGCTTTGGTGAAAGTGATATGGGGTGGAGTCGCCGATGGTAATATCACTTGGGAACTCGAGGATAAGATGAAGGAATCGTATCCGAAGTTGTTTGTTTGAGGTGATTTTCGAGGACGAAAATCTTTTAAGTGGGGGAGAGTTGTAACACCCTATTTTTATTAGATTTTATTTAATTAGGATTATTTGATATTTGATAGTTATTTGTGTGTTTATTTAATTATTGTTTGAGTAATAATTATTTGATTGTGTGGTAATATATTACTTAGCTAATTAATAAATGGTAGAATTTTATTAGAATTAGCTATTGGGCTTAATGGGGATTAGAAATGATAATAGTGGATGGGTTAAGCCCAATGAGATAATGAGAGTTAGAAGAGAATTTAATGAGTTAAGCTAAATTAGATAGAAAGATAGAAAGAAGAGTAGAGAAGAGGAAAGAGGCAAAAGAGTAGAAGAGAGAATAGAAGAGGATTGTAGATTTCTTGAAGTTAGAAGGATAAATTCAAGAGGTAAGGGTTTGAATACAAGTTCTTGTAGAATCTATGATTGGGTAATGTTGTGTATGCTTTATATTCTCTCAATTTCATGAATTTAGAAAATGATAGGGTTTATGTGAAATCAATTGGATTTTGTGGTTTGTTCATGTTTAATGTGTTGTGTGAATGACTTATGGTTAGAAACATGTTTAGGAACCTTACATGTGTGCTAAATTTGCTTTCAAATGATGTATGGATGGTGTATGGGTTAATGGGTGTTGTATGAGGGGATTAGGGGAGAAAAATGGTGAAATTTGAGTTTTCACACAGCATGGGTTGACCTATGCAGAATCAGAGTTGACCTAAACAGTCCAGAAAGCCAAAAATCTATTTTTCCCTCAATTACGTCGACCTAGAGGAGTTTTGAGTCGACCTAAATGAGTTTGCGTCGACCTAGAGGTTCAATTTTAAGCTGATTTTGTAAAGACCATAACTTTTGATCCGTAACTCCGTTTTATGCGCCGTTCGAAGTGTTGGGAAGCTAATGAGATTTTACATATGATAGAGTAAGGTTTATTGGTATTTTTTTAATTTAATTATGATGTTAATTGAAAATAACATGTAATTATATGTGTATGTTTTTGATGAATCTTGTATGACCAATGTTCATGGAGGCCTTATGAGATGTTAATGTCATGAACTATGTGATGATTGATAAATGCTAACTGATGTGTGATATTGGATTGAAATTCATGTTGCGTAATGTTGTGAAAAGTTGTAAAGATGTGATTGTGTAGTTTAAGAGATAGAGAGATCGTCTTAAATGCATGAGTCTTGTTTTGTTGCACACGTACACAAGCATGAGTCTTTGAAAGTGGCAATGTTAGGTAATTTCGCGAAGGTTATTTACTTGTCCCAAAAATAACGAGTATGGGGTTTGAAAGCTTAACGAGTATGGAGCTTTGAGGTGCTTATCTTGTTCGTAGAGAGGGGGGCATGACCGAAAATGATAACAGAGGGATCCACATGCATATCGCATAGAGTCACACTTGAGTCGCACGTGTCGGTGTGAAATGTTATCATGTGTGATTAAGTGGTATGAATGTGTGGATGTGAATTTGATTGATATGCGTATATGTGGAATGATGAATCATTTGATATGAATTAGAGAATGTGATATATGTGATTAATACATATTTGATGTGAAATGTAGAGTATATATATATATATATATATATATATATATATGTATGAGTGATATATGTGTATATATGTAAATCATCAATATATGAGGTTGTGAATTAATTGTGATGCTTAATTGTATTAAACATGTTAACTTTATATTCGAGATAAATGCATGTTTTGAGAAGAGTAAAGAATTGTGAAATGTATGCTTATTTGTGTTGCATTTTGTAGAGGGGAAATTCTGATATTGAAGCCATGAAATTGACTCGAATCAATATTTCGCTTGAAATCGCCACCGCGCTTTACTGTTTCCAAAGGAAAAGGGAAAAGAACGAAAAACCCAAAGTTTTGTATTTAAAACAAGAAAGAGATCTCAGGTATGGGTGTTGATTGTATGAGGGGAAAGTTTAAAGCACCCCTCATATCTGTGGTACTCCACAGGAACCTTTTTGAAAATTTGTGTCGTGTGTGCTAAAAAAGTGGTTTGTTTGATTTTAAAATAAGCTCGGCAAAGCATTAAGCTTTGTGCCTACATACCTCCTCGGTGCAATGGAGAAGCCAGAGCTAATGTAGTTCCGCTTAAAAGGGAAAACATTTTTAAAAAAACGAATAAAAACTTTATTGTCGTCATAGAGAAATACTCAGCCATTGATCTTGAGCATGAGAACAAACGAGTTCTTTGCATCGCAAATGAAAGAAGGGCTCCAACTCGGTCTAACCAAATAAGAAGCCAACACTTGACATTAAGAGTCAAGGTAGATTTCCAATCCTTTGGAATATCAATACCAAACCAAAATTATCACTTGGGGATCCAGATGAACTTATTATCTTAGCACCACTTTGCATTAAGCACATTAAAATTCTGACGAAAATCGGGCAGAGTAACGACTGTTTTCGGATAAAATCCTTATCTCAATGCCTTGGAATTAACCATCAAGGACTTTCAAGGAAATACCTGCATACACAAACAGACAATAATCCAATGCCAGACAGACAGAATAACAGCAGAGTAACAACAGAATAAGGGTCCAGAGGTCCTAAGTCAATGAGTCCGAATCTCCAAAATGCTAGGGATAGTAACCAATAGTCCGAAAGAGAGCCTTATGTGTTTTTTAGATTTTTGTTGTTTATTAGTGTTTTAGCATAAAAGTAAAGTATGGTCCAAGAGGACAAAAGAAAATAGCGGAAACATAAACAATATGTCCAAATGGACAAAGTAAAAATAGCGAAATGTAAATATGATGAAATGACAAAACAAAGCGATAAAGCGAGAAATATAAAGAGCAATATAATAAATTGTGGAAATTAAAGTCAATTGTTAGATGTTAAAGAGAACCATCTTGAAACTTGTCAAGTATGTTATCAAAGTTAGTAAGGAAGATCGATGGTGAGTGAAGGATGTACTCGGATTTAAATTCAATGGACATTTATCAGAAGCTTGATAAAATCATAGCGACTACACGATAAACCTCCATAAGTCTTAAATCAACCGCATATAATTCTCTTCCATATTTGATCTTTTTATTCGGGACACGAAATATTGCGCTATGTTAAGCAGATCGCCAAGTGATTTATGTAGAAATCACCCTACAACGAGGCCGGTCAAAACTTTATGTGCTAATGCATGCGAGAGAAGCGATGTGTAGATCACTCTCTGAAAGCAATACCGCACGAAAAGAAAAAGGTAGCGATCTAGTCTTTACCAAGAATCCATAGAATTCTCAAGGTGTTAAGACTTTCATCGATCAAAAGAAAAAAAAAGAGAAGAAGAAGATAAAATGTATAAAGTAAAATCAACTCACACTATCATTAATATCATTCATCTAATATTATGGATTTGGTCATTTCAAACCTATCAACATCCTAGATCCAATGATATTAATGAAATGGAGGAAGAAGAAAGCCAAAACAAGCATAAAAAAGGGAAAAAAACCACATTCTGCCAGCAGGAAATCTATTTCATGCAGGGGGAAATCGATTTCCATAGTGCAGTTTTCAAAAAAAAAACAAGTTACGTACAGCATGAAATCAATTTCAGCCTTGAGGAAATCGATTTCACCAGTGCAAATTTCAGCAAAAACATCATTTAAAGGCATAAAACTTGATTTGAACAAATATACAAACACCTTATGGTCACACATCAACTTGAGCACGAAATTTCCATCACAAAACCAGCAAATATCATCAGTGTAGCATCTAAGATGCATTAAACCAAAACAACAAAGATCTACATCATGGATTTAGCAAATTACCACTTCTTGAACAAAAATCTTGGAGTAGCTTCAAGAACAAGCACAAAGTGTGTAGATCCTTCAAATTTGGAGATGAACAAACAAAGAAAAGAGTGAAATGTAGGAGGTTTAGTTCAAAATTAGCAAGATTCAAAGTGAATCTCACTAATTCTATGAAAATGAACTTTGGGTGAGGGTTTTGGAAAGGGTGAGAAATGAATTTGCAAGCAATTTTTTGGCTCTCCAAGCTTGAGAAATGAGAGAGTAGAGACCTCTATTTATAGGATGAGAGCAAGAGTAGTGGCAATTTGGTCATTTGCTCTTGGTTAATTAACCTGTGTTTAATTGGTAATTAAATGACATTTAAATGGTAAAAAATGGTAAAATGAGGTTAAAATGGAATTAATGAAGGAAGTTATTTTGGTGAGGTGGAAAATTGGTAAAATGACAAAGATGGTCAAAGAAAATAGGTGCCAAAATCAAATCAAGCTTCCCTCTCTATTTTTTTTGAATTTCGCCTCAAGGAAATCGATTTCCCCAGGAGTGAAATCGATTTCACTCTGTTCCAGAAGAGAATTTGGCACAAAATACACTAGGGAAATCGATTTACCCAGGAGGGAAATCAATTTCATTTTGTCCAGAATGTGATTTTGTTGAAAATTGTTGTAGGGAAATCGATTTACCCAAGAGGGAAATCGATTTCATGCTGTCAAAATGTGGAAAATGCCTTGCTTATGGATGTCTTGGTTTAGTACCTTCAAAACAAAAGCGTACAAAGAAACAAAACAATATTTTTGGTATTTGGTTAGTATAAAACAATCATTTGTGCTTGATGATTCCCCTCAGAGATGATCACAGTATCAAAGATAGAGCTTCAATATAGTGCTCTTGATTAGTGATTAAACTGTAAATGATGTATGATCTTAGGGTCAAAATTGGGGTATGACACATTTCCCATTATTATATTTTCTATTTAGAATTTGAATTCTTTCCCTTCTGTTTGAATGTTACCCTTGGATGATAACGTGTAGGTTCAAAATAGTAGTTGCTTGATTCGTGGCTTAGCCGGAGAATTCCGAGGTTTCATTTTGATTAGGTAGAGAGCCATATGCTCTGATCATGTAACACTTGGTGGTTTTCTTAGACTTATGTTCATGTTTGAATATTGCTATTTCTTATGCTTTGTGGAATATTGAGTGTATGTGATGACTTTTGGATATGTGATTAAAGGTCATTGTAGCCTATAATTGTAATGTTCAAGTAACAAAGATATTGATGTTATTTGAATTTGGTAGATAAATATAGTATGGGATATATTCATTGAAATCTTTAATAGCAATTCGAATTATTTCCGCAAGCGTTTATGCATAATGTATGAGAACATGAGATTACATTTTGTGTTACAATATGATCTTTGCGTATTATGGATGTTGTATGTATGTTATTTTGGGATTTTCATTTGGTGAAAATCAACATGTGGCGCCTTTTTTCCTTTATGCATGCTTACTTTGTTTGATTGTATGATATATTTGGGGTAAGAAAAGGGGTGTTACATAGAACACCCTTCTGAACATAGTCCCTAATGAAATGATGTTTAATCTCAATATGTTTAGCTTTGGAATGTAAGACTAGATTCTTAGATAAACATATAGCAGAAGTATTATCATAGAAGATAGGAATGTTACTCTCATATATCTGATAATCTTCTAGTTGACTCTTCATTCAAAGCATCTGTGTACTACATCCAACAGCAGCAACATATTCTGATTCTACTGTAGAGAAGGCAATTATAGCTTGCTTCTTGCTGTACCAGGAGATCAGGTGACTTCCAAGAAATTGACAACTTCCAGAAGTACTTTTCCTTTCAACTCTATCTCCAGCGTAATCAGCATCACAAAATCCTACTAAGTTGTATTCTTCAGGTCTTCTGTAGACTAAACCAACATTAGTAGTACCTTTAAGATACCTCAGAATTCTCTTAACAACTATTAAGTGAGGTTCTCCAGGATCTGATTGGAATCTTGCACACAGACAAACACTGAATAAAATATCAGGTCTAGAAGCAGTAAGATATAGAAGAGATCCAATCATACCTCTGTAGAGCTTCTGATCTACCTTCTTACTTACCTCATCCTTACCTAGAACACATGTTGGATGCGTAGGAGTTTTTGCTTCTTTGCTTTCTGAAAGATTAAACTTCTTCAGAAGTTCTTTCACATTAGAAGTTTGATTGATCTGGATCCCAAGAAAGTACTTGAGTTCTCCCATCATGCTCATTTCAAACTCAGCCTGCATAGACTTAGCAAATTCTTGGCCACTGGTGCAAAGCTTTCAGTATAGTCAATACCTTCTTGCTGACTATAGCTCTGAGCAACCAGTCTGGCTTTGTTTCTTACAACTTCTCCTTTTTCACTTAGCTTGTTTCTGAAGACCCACTTGGTTCAAATGATGTTGAATCCTTTTGGTCTTGGAACAAGATCCCATACATCATTCCTTGTAAACTGATTGAGTTCTTCTTGCATGGAAATTATCCAGTCAGCATCCTCCAGAGCTTGATCAACAGGAGTTGGCTCAATAAGAGATACTAGACCAAATTGACATTCTGCATTGTTCTTAAGGAATGCTCTTGTTCTGATAGGATCTTCTTTCTTCCTGATCAGAAAAATAGCAAGTGTACTATTTTGCCTCTGTAGTAATAATAGGGAATTTCCTGAATGTCGATCTCAAAGACTGCGTAGTAATATCGAGTACAAATTGAAGTTCAATTAAACAAAAACTAATGTTGGGGTTGTGTTTGCAAATTGTGACTAAACAATAATTAAAATAGCAGAAAAGTAAATTGGCTTTTTGACAAATATGAGTATTATGCTAGGGGTATAGTGTGTGATTTTTCCTATAATAACCTTGGATTTAGATCTCTTCAACAAGTTCATAACCTTTAATTACCGCCCTTTAGATTATTTTCCCCTAAGTCCTTAGTGGGAAAACCTTTGAAAATTCATCCTAAATCCTAAGTCCTTAGAGAATTATGATGAAATCAAGTCTTTATGTTATCAAGAGTTAACCTGTAACTATAGGGTATCCCTAGTCCTAGGTATATCTACTATAGTCTAATCATACAAAAACCTTAACAACCGCTGTCAGCTGGTTGTTAACCGTAAATCAATCTTGTTGGTCCGACAAAGAAAGCATAAAAACCTTGTACAATTAAATTGAATAAGAAAACAAATCTATTGATGAACTCAGGAATTTAAAATCATTACAAAATCAAATTAGGGACACCCCCTAGCATTAGGGTTTAGTTAATCATATTGTTCAAAGAAAACAAAATATAAAATAGATACATTACAAGAATTGAGATGAAAGTTGATCTTCAATCGCTTCCGTTCATGAAGACCTTCTTCTCTTCCAAACCCTTGTTTTCTCCAATCTTCAATCTTGTCTTCTCCATGCCAAAAAGTCCCCTAATTCTTCTTCAAAACTTGGTTAAATAGCTGTCAGTCATTTAAGTCGGTTGGAAATACCCAAAACACCCTTACAGGTCAGCTATTTGGCAAAATAACACAACTCCCATGAATTTTTCGAGGCTTCTAACTTCTTTATCAGCTTCTGAAATCATCATAGAACTGTATAGCTCTTTCTCTTAGTTTTCAAATGAATATTAGAACGCGTCGATCTGATTCCCGTAGCTCAAGTTATGAACTATTTAGTGAAAACTGATCAATCAGCGTATTGGCTGACACGGCCCGTGTTTCCTGACACGGGTGGCCGTGTTGCACCTGCTGAAGCATGCTAAAAACTTTTCCGAAACTCCGAATTTTGCATTTTTTTCGTCCTGATTTGTCCTATTTTATTCCTCTGAGTCTGAAAACACTAAAACACACAACCAACACATAAAATAAAGAAGAATGCTATAAAACTCTTAATAATATTAATCAAAGATAACTAAAATAAATGATAAATATATGTGTAAAAACTGTTAATCAAACTCCCCCAAACTTAAATCGTTGCTTGACCTCAAGCGACAATTATAAAAGTTAATGACCTTCAAAGCACACCAGTGTTCATACGTGAGATATCCGTTTGTATTACTCAAGAGACAGTTGGTTTGGCATTCACATGACGCGACGAGTTTCTGTTAAAACATTAAACCTCAAGCTCCCCTTTCAGATACCTCTCCAACTATGCTTTGCACTTAAGTCTCTTCCCGATTTTCCTCCCTTTTCAGTCTGTAACACGGTGAACTGACTTTTTATAATCGAAAAATGTTGCGGTTAAGCATGAGTCGCCACCGACTTTTATTTTATCCAATTTTAGGAAAGGCTAAAAGAACAGGAAAAGACCTTTAAAAAGATTTTGAGTTCGGGGGGTAAGTTATGCAAAGGGAAGATGTAAGGCACCCTTTGCATCCATGGTTATCCATGGGCTCTTAATTGCTTAGCTCACTTTTGTTTGTTTGAATTGTTTAAAAAAACAGTGTATGAATAGAAATTTTGAATAAGAACTTTAGCTTGTAAATAAGCGTAGTCTTTTTGAATTTGATTTGAAAAGAGTGAGAAAATAGTTTTTGAATTTAGAGCAAGCAATTAGTAGCAACTACCCTAAGTTTAAAAATTCGTTCTTTTAGCTTTTCAGGCGAAAGGATCTATCTATACCATGAAGGGCAGGAAGTCTTTCAATTGGATGTTTAAGGGTCATCGAGTAATTGTAGATGTTTTGATTGGCTGCATTTTGTGGTAAAACATTCATGTGTATTCTGTTGTCTTGAATAAGGTCATGACATGTGGTGTGTAGTGTTAAAGGGTATGCAGGTTCTGGTTGTGTAAGCTAATACATGCTGTGAGTTGGATGTCATGCTCGACGTCATGACATCAGTGTTTGATAGCAGTAGCTGTTACATTTTCTGTTCTGTTTCTATTATGTTTCCTTACTTATCTCAGTCTCTATTTTGGGAAACTAAAGATTATGTTGATTGTACATCAGTAATAGAACAAATCATGGGCTGTCTTTTTGGCACCCTGATATGTGAGAAGCAGAGAATTGAAGTGAAGAATACTGTTTGCTGTGATTTATGCAGAACAGGTACAGCATCAAGATGTTCTATGGAATGTCACGACATGCTCTGTGACATCAGTATTTGACAGCAGTTACTGTTATATTTAGCTGTCACGCGCCTGCTGAGCTGGAATATAAAGATTCAGTAAGTACTCAAAAGATGCAGAATATTCTATGGAATATTATGCAATCCTATGTGGCGCAGATTTAAAGGTCAGAGAATCAAGATTAGAATATTCGAGAATTATGCAGTTTCTAATTATGAAGATAAATTAGGAAACTTATGATTGAAGACCTTGTTTTTAGCAGAAAGTTTTCTGTGATTTGTAACAGCAAATAATGTTGTGATTGTAAGCCCAAGTCCAGTTGGGAATAGGTTATAAATAGGAAACTTTGTAACCTAGTTTATGCAGCTAGCCGTCGTTTAAGAAAGATGTAACCATTAGGGTTAGCCGTGTACGTGAACCTCCCGGGTTGTGGGAAGGTCACTGATGTGTTCCTCGAAGCCTGTAGGTAAGAGGTTTATTTTATTCACTCAGAAGCTGTGAAGCAATGAGTGAAGATTGTATTCTTGGAACTACTCCATTATGTATATTTGAATTGTTGGTGATTAAGCCGTCAATGCAGTGGCTGAGTTGCTGACTGCTAGACATCATTGCTATGATTGGGAGTGGAATGGAGATATTCCATATCTAGGGAGAACCTAGGTAGAGGGGTCATTGGGTAGTGATTAAGTGAGGAGTTGTAAACTGGGAGTTTAGCTCTGAATTGATACTGCTAATAGTGGACTTCATCCCTGGCTTGGTATGCTCCCAGAGTAGGTTGATTGAACCGAACTGGGTGAACAATTCTAATGTGTTATTTATGTTTCTGCAATGTTTTATTTTTCCTACCTGGTCTGTTTTATAATGTCAGATCAGATGTAACGACATTCAAAATGACATCAGGGAATACTTCCAAAGCTTGTGCTTTTACAGAACCACCTCAGATAAAAATCTGGTTGTGATAACTGAGTTATCACTATGCATAAATGGTTCCAGTATTATTATGATTGTTTAGCATACTGGTGTTGAACCATAATTAAAGATCATCCTATCCTACCATTGCTGCGTTTATAACAGACCAGATGTCACGACATCGTATAAGACATCTGGGTTCTGTCATACCAGAATTTCAGTAATCGTTCGCCATAAGACTGTCCCATGCCATAAAGAGGGTAGGTAGTCTAAGGGAATGATATAATAGTCATTAATCTTTTTAGGCATCATGCGAGGATACCTTAGCAATTTGGACAAATCATCATTTTACCGAGGCAACATTGAGGGACAACTTTGATGATGAATGAACTGAGGGCCACATTTGCTTTAGGTATCCTCGGAATCGAGGGACTTGACTATTTAGTACACTTAAAGGCAGCAAGGCAACAGTAATAAAGGCAACCAGAGGAATTACCCTAAAGGTGTGTGGGTGCAACAATCACGTGGTTCAATTCGGAATATATTATCTTATAATTAAATGGCTCTAATTCAGTTCAAGATTGCACTCCCTAAATTACTAACCACGCAGTAATAAAATATCACAATTTAAGTGCCTTCAAGGCCAATCAATACAAGCCAGGAACAGATACATAATAATATGGGGAAGGGGACAATGAAACCAGCGGATCCCTTAATAGGGTTTGACATAAGTAATAATAAAGACAAATAGGGTTTAAGGTTACCAAACTCGTAGCTTTGGCAACTTGACAAACCTTTAGCCTCGATGGATGAAGGTAGATTGACAGAGGTTTGCCTTGATCATGAAGCATTGACCCTGACCATTAAAACGAAAATAATAGGGTGAGTGTAGGCGAAATTCTTTAACATCTGAAAGTAAACCCTAATTTATATTTTATAAGGCAAAATAACAAAAATAATATTTAATCAAAATAAATTAAAAAAAAAGTTTAAAAACTTAGCTTCTTGATTGGCATGACGCGTAGTCGGAAGAATCTTGATTAATCCTGAAAATTTGAACAAAAATAGAAAAATGTTAGTGTATGAATGATCTACAAACCCTAAAGAGGTTTACAAACCCTGAAAGGTTTTTCAAACCCAAGAAAACTTATTGTGACCTAAAAAGGTTTATTTAAGGAAACTCATTGTGACCCACATGGTTTGTAAGGCTAAAAGATGTGTTAGTGGAAAACACCTACCAGAAGATTCTAGGGTTTATAAATGAATCAAGGTTAACAAAAAATTAATTATTAATTTTCGATTAATTGATTAATTAAAAATATATACAAAAATAACAATTTTTATTGTTTAAAAATAATTATTGATAAAATTAAAAAACGAGTTTTCGATTAAAATAAATAACTATGAAATTATTATGTATAAAAACTAATTTCGTTAAATAAATAAAAATAAATAAAAGAAAGAAATTATAATAATAATAATAAATAAAATAATATATATAAAAAATTTCATGCAATTAAAAATAAAAACAAAAAAAGAAACTTAGCTCAGATTGAGTGTTGTGCGCTCATGAGGGTACATGGTGTGATGGCTTAAGGAGGTACCTGCAAAAATAAGATAAGAATAAAAATAAGAATAATATAATAGTAATAATAACAATAATATAATAATAATAATAATAATAATAATAATAATAATAATAGTATAATAGTAATAATAACAATAATATAATAATAATAATAGAAGCAATTAACAAAAATATTACTAATAATAATAATTATAATAAAAAAAGATTAGTAATAATAATAGTTACAATAAAAATAAAAAATATTATAAAAAGGGTTTGGCCTCATATAATTTACAATTTTCCCAAAAAATAAAGAAAGGTTCAGAAAGTTAGATTATGGCTAAAAGGGCAAAATTCCCAAGAGTTAAAAAAAAAATTATGATTGTAAAAACATAAATTTAAACTAAAATGTAGCAACAATGACCAAAACAATGATTTTAAAAAAACAGGCCTCAGGTATCATCATTGGCCCAAACAAGGTTTTTTTTGAAAAGATTAGAAAAAAACTTTTGAAAAGGGGGCCTCGTGTTAAATCATTGGCCAAAACCTTTTGAAAGATTTAAAATTGAGAAAAACTTTTGTAAAGGGAGACCTCATATGAAATCATTGGCCATGAACCAAGAAAAAAACAACAAAAAATATTGAATAGAATCTTGAAAGAAAAGAGATTGAAGAACAGTGTGTAAAAAAAGAATGTAAGTATAATGTAGAAATTAGGAATGAAGAATGAGGTTGAAGGTGGTAAAAAAAAGGTTTAGTTGTGAGAGTGTGAATTGAAAAGTTGGTAATTGTTGTGTATATCTAATGTGTAAAAATTAGTGATATTTATAGTGAAACTTAGGTCAACAAATATGGAATAAAAAAAAAATCAAATATTAACTATTCATTAAAAGATCAAATAAAAAATAATTTGATTGTGATCTTTTAAATGATTAACTAATATTTTGTAAAAAGATCTTTACTTGTTACACAAATTGTGAAAAATGTTAAAAATAGAACAAATAAAACTAAAAACTTCCTTTTTTTGGATTTTTTGAATATTTTATGATTTTTGGTGATTTTTTTGACTAAAAAGTGCATAAAAGTGAAAATTGACTATTTTACAAAATGCCTATTTAATTAGTGCGAAAATTAAATTAATATAATAAAAAAATGCAATTTTTATGATTTTTGAATAATGGAGATAAAATTATAATTAAAATTAGAAAACAAATAAAAAGGAGAAAAGTTAGAAGTGAGATTCGAGCCTGGGACCTCTCGCTCTTGTACCTTTTAATCTCAAAATCTTACCAATTATGCTACGTCATTTATTCAAAATAAATTGACATTTGCAAATATATGAGGGCAAATTTTGGGGTATGACACATTCAGACAATCATATTAAGGCACTGCATTTCTTAGAATAATCATCACCTGCATGAGACGAATCAAGGCATTTTATTTTCTTCTTCTGGCACCAAACTAGAAGCATTTGCTACTTTTAATAACCGATGAAATTTTCAAACTTTGCAGTTATATATTGTCTTAGCGAGCCGATTGCCTTTTACCGCCTTTCCATCATTTGGTGCCAGCTTTATATCTTTTTTTTCTCAACCAGTCATCATGCACGTAGATCTGAATTATGCCAGACTGTATCAATAAATTACTCGAAGAGTACTTCTCAGGAGACAAGCACTATGGTGCAAATCTACACGTTAGACTCGTATTTCTTTTAGGGAACCAAGGGTGTTTAAACAAACCTCTTTATGTCACATTATTCCGAACTTCATATCCTCAAACAATCCTCCCTTCATCTCTATATACTACTCCCGATCGCTCTGTGAGATCAAACCTCTTCAAAAATTAAAAATTTCGGTCAAATTTAGGAAGAGATCGATGTATAGTTTTACACATCATAACAACAACATAAAAAGAAAAATCAAGAGTAAGTCCTGCCCCAAAATTGAACTAAACATTGGCCCCAATGTTTAAGAACAAGCCTGAGAGGGGTGACTCACAGAGGGTAGTGCAACTCTAACTGCACCTTTTTAGCATTCACCAAAAAGGCCCCCTTTTTATTTCCTGAAAAAAAAAAACAAACACAAAAAGAAAACTAAGTTATTAAAAGCAAGGGTTGCCTCCCACTAAGCACTTCGTTTAACGTCGCATGGCTCGACGGTCCATTCTCTTGTTAGGGTGGCATATATGACACAAAGAACACATCATCTTTTTTCTTTCTTTTGTTTGGTAGCAATCCCATGTACTTAAAGTATTGATGATGTTGCTGCCAAATCCTCTTTAGCTTGATTTCATTGAACAAGGCATAAATTTCTTCCAATACTTTGTCAATTTCTTGTCTTTTATCTGCCTTGTTATAAAAATATTTCTTGGGGATACTCTGTTGTTGAAAATTTTCTTGTTGGATGTCCACATCTTCACAAATTGTTAAATTTTTGGTTTTATCCAAAACTCGATCATCTTCAAGTTTTCTTATTTCTTCTTCCCCATATTTCTTTTTTATCTCAAATTCTTCTATTCTTACTGCATCCTCTTCATCTGATGTTATGTATTTTTCTTCTGGTTCCACATATTCTTCTTCCAACTCTAACTTTCTCCAAATAAACCTATCTGGATAAAAGTTAGCTTCCTTACATTCATTCATAAGGATTCTTACCTCTCTCTTATATGCTTTAAAATTTTAGTCGCCTCTTCCAAGGTGACTCATGAATCACGCGACCAACATGCAGGAGATACAGGTGGCAATGTATCAAAACAATACATAGCTACAAAACTCAGACAATTTGTTAGTAGCAAAGTAGAGAAGAATTCATGAAGCAAAAATAATCAGACTTTTTTTTTCTTTTTTTTGTATAATAAAATCAAATTCAAATAAACAAAAACAAAAACAAATTTTTAGTTGACGAGCAACAAAGTTTCAATTGAACTAAAATCAAAACTCTATATTTTAGCAGTCCCCGACAACGGCGCCAAAAACTTGATCGGAAAAATAGCAAGTGTACTATTTTGCCTCTGTAGTAATAATAGGGAAATTCCCCGAATGTCGATCTCAAGGACTGCGTAGTAATATCGAGTACAAATTGTAGTTCATTCAATTAAACAAAAACTAATGTTGGGGTTGTGTTTGCAAATTGTGACTAAACAATAATAAAAATAGCAGAAAAGTAAATTGGCTTTTTGACAAATATGAGTATTATGCTAGGGGTATAGTGTGTGATTTTTCCTATAATAACCTTGGATTTAGATCTCTTCAACAAGTTCATAACCTTTAATTACCGCCCTTTAGATTATTTTCCCCTAAGTCCTTAGTGGGAAAACCTTTGAACATTCATCCTAAATCCTAAGTCCTTAGAGAATTATGATGAAATAAAGCCTTTATGTTATCAAGAGTTAACCGGTAACTATAGGGTATCCCTAGTCCTAGGTGATATCTACTATAGTCTAATCGTACAAAAACCTTAACAACCGCTGTCCAGCTGGTTGTTAACCGTAAATCAATCTTGTTGGTCCGACAAAGAAAGCATAAAAACCTTGTACAATTAAATTGAATAAGAAAACAAATCTATTGATGAACTCAGGAATTGAAAATCATTACAGAATCAAATCAGGGACACCCCCTAGCATTAGGGTTTAGTTACTCATATTGTTCAAAGAAAACAAAATATAAAATAGATACATTACAAGAATTGAGATGAAAGTTGATCTTCAATCGCTTCCGTTCATGAAGACCTTCTTCTCTCCCAAACCCTTGTTTTCTCCAATCTTCAATATTGTCTTCTCCTTGCCAAAAAGTCCCTTAATTCTTCTTCAAAACTTGGTTAAATAGCTGTCAGTCATTTAAGTCGGTTGGAAATACACAAAACACCCTTACAGGTCAGCTATTTGGCCAAATAACACAACTCTCATGAATTTTTCGAGGCTTCTAACTTCTTTATCAGCTTCTGAAATCATCATAGAAATGTAGCTCTTTCTCTTAGTTTTCCAACGAATATTAGAACGCGTCTATCCGATTCCCGTAGCTCAAGTTATGAACTATTTAGTGAAAACTGATCAATCAGCGTATTGGCTGACACGGCCCGTGTTGCCTGACACGGGTGGCCGTGTTGCACCTGCTGAAGCATGCTAAAAACTTTTTCGAAACTCCGAATTTTGCATTTTTTTCGTCCTGATTTGTCCTATTTTATTTCTCTAAGTCTGAAAACACTAAAACACACAACCAACGCATATAATAAAGAAGAATGCTATAAAACTCTTAATAATATTAATCAAAGATAACTAAAATAAATGATAAATATATGTGTAAAAACCGTTAATCAAACTCCCCCAAACTTAAATCGTTGCTTGACCTCAAGCGACAATTATAAAAGTTAATGACTTTCAAAGCACACCGGTGTTCATACGTGAGATATCCGTTTGTATTACTCAAAAGACAATTGGTTTGGCATTCACATGACGCGACTAGTTTATGTTACAACATTAAACCTAAGCTCCCCTTTCAAATACCTCTCCAACTATGCTTTGCACTTAAGTCTCTTCCCGATTTTCCTCCCTTTTCATTCAGACAATCATATTAAGGCATTGCATTTCTTAGAATAATCATCAGCTGCATGAGACGAATCAAGGCATTTTATTTTCTTCTTCTGGCACCAAACTAGAAGCATTTGCTACTTTTAATAACCGATGAAATTTTCAAACTTTGCAGTTATATATTGTCCTTTTGGACGACGTTTGGGGATCAATCTCCTTTGGGCTGAATGACCGGGTGAAGGTCATCCAACTTAGCGAGCCGATTGCCTTTTACCGCCTTTCCATCATTTGGTGCCAGCTTTAAATTTTTTTTTCTCAACCAGTCATCATGCACGTAAATCTTAATTATGCAAGACTGTATCAATAAACTACTCGAGGAGTACTTCTCAGGAGACAAGTACTATGGTGCAAATCTACACGTTAGACTCATATTTCTTTTAGGGAACCAAGGGTGTTTAAACAAACCTCTTTATGTCACATTATTCCGAACTTCCTATCCTCAAACAATCCTCCCTTCATCTCTATATACTACTCCCGATCGCTCTATAAGATCAAAACTCTTCAAAAATTAAAAATTTCGGTCAAATTTAGGAAGAGATCGATGTATAGTTTTACACATCATAACAACAACATAAAAGGAAAAATGCAAGAGTAAATCCTGCCCCAAAATTGAACTAAACATTGTCCCCAATGTTTAAGAACAAGCCTGAGAGGGGTGACTCACAAAGGGTAGTGCAACTCTAACTGCACCTTTTTAACATTCACCAGAAAGGCCCCCTTTTTATTTCCTGAAAAAAAACAAACACAAAAAGAAAACTAAGTTATTAAAGGCAAGGGTTGCCTCCCACTAAGCGCTTCGTTTAACGTCGCATGGCTCGACGGTCCATTCTTTTGTTAGGGTGGCATATATGACACAAAGAACACATCATCTTTTTTCTTTCTTTTGTTTGGTAGCAATCCCATGAACTTAAAGTATTGATAATGTTGCTGCCAAATCCTCTTTAGCTTGATTTCATGGAACAAGGCATAAAATTCATCCAATACTTTGTCAATTTCATGTCTTTTATCTGCCTTGTTATAAAAATATTTCTTGGGGATACCCTGTTGTTGAAAATTTTCTTGTTGGATGTCCACATCTTCAAAAATTGTTAAATTTTTGGTTTTATCCAAAACTCGATCATCTTCAAGTTTCCTTATTTCTTTTTCCCCACATTTCTTTTTTACCTCAAATTCTTCTATTCTTACTGCATCCTCTTCATTTGATGTTATGTATTTTTCTTCTGGTTCCACATATTCTTCGTCCAACTCTAACTTTCTCCAAATAAACCTATCCGGATAAAAGTTAGCTTCCTTACATTCATTCATAAGGATTCTTACCTCTCTCTTATATGCTTTAAAAATTTTAGTCGCCTCTTCCAAGGTGACTCCTGAATCACGCGACCAACATGCAGGAGATACAGGTGGCAATGTATCAAAACAATACATAGCTACAAAACCTAGACAATTTGTTAGTAGCAAAGTAGAGAAGAATTCATGAAGCAAAAATAATCAGACTTTTTTTTTCTTTTTTTTTATAATAAAATCAAATTCAAATAAACAAAAACAAAAACAAATTTTTAGTTGACGAGCAACAAAATTTCAATTGAACTAAAATCAAAACTCTATATTTTAGCAGTCCCCGGCAACGGCGCCAAAAACTTGATCGGAAAAATAGCAAGTGTACTATTTTGCCTCTGTAGTAATAATAGGGAAATTCCCCGAATGTCGATCTCAAGGACTGCGTAGTAATATTGAGTACAAATTGTAGTTCATTCAATTAAACAAAAACTAATGTTGGGGTTGTGTTTGCAAATTGTGACTAAACAATAATTAAAATAGCAGAAAAGTAAATTGGCTTTTTGACAAATATGAGTATTATGCTAGGGGTATAGTGTGTGATTTTTCCTATAATAACCTTGGATTTAGATCTCTTTAACAAGTTCATAACCTTTAATTACCGCCCTTTAGATTATTTTCCCCTAAGTCCTTAGTGGGAAAACCTTTGAAAATTCATCCTAAATCCTAAGTCCTTAGAGAATTATGATGAAATCAAGCCTTTATGTTATCAAGAGTTAACCCGTAACTATAGGGTATCCCTAGTCCTAGGTGATATCTACTATAGTCTAATCGTACAAAAACCTTAACAACCGCTGTCCAGCTGGTTGTTAACCGTAAGTCAATCTTGTTGGTCCGACAAAGAAAGCATAAAAACCTTGTACAATTAAATTGAATAAGAAAACAAATCTATTGATGAACTCAGGAATTGAAAATCATTACAGAATCAAATCAGGGACACCCCCTAGCATTAGGGTTTAGTTACTCATATTGTTCAAAGAAAACAAAATATAAAATAGATACATAACAAGAATTGAGATGAAAGTTGATCTTCAATCGCTTCCGTTCATGAAGACCTTCTTCTCTCCCAAACCCTTGTTTTCTCCAATCTTCAATATTGTCTTCTCCTTGCCAAAAAGTCCCCTAATTCTTCTTCAAAACTTGGTTAAATAGATGTCAGTCATTTAAGTCGGTTGGAAATACACAAAACACCCTTACAGGTCAGCTATTTGGCCAAATAACACAACTCTCATGAATTTTTCGAGGCTTCTAACTTCTTTATCAGCTTCTGAAATCATCATAGAAACGTAGCTCTTTCTCTTAGTTTTCCAACGAATATTAGAACGCGTCGATCCGATTCCCGTAGCTCAAGTTATGAACTATTTAGTGAAAACTGATCAATCAGCGTATTGGCTGACACGGCCCGTGTTGCCTGACACGGGTGGCCGTGTTGCACCTGCTGAAGCATGCTAAAAACTTTTTCGAAACTCCGAATTTTGCATTTTTTTCGTCCTGATTTGTCCTATTTTATTTCTCTAAGTCTGAAAACACTAAAACACACAACCAACGCATATAATAAAGAAGAATGCTATAAAACTCTTAATAATATTAATCAAAGATAACTAAAATAAACGATAAATATATGTGTAAAAACCGTTAATCAAACTCCCCCAAACTTAAATCGTTGCTTGACCTCAAGCGACAATTATAAAAGTTAATGACTTTCAAAGCACACCGGTGTTCATACGTGAGATATCCGTTTGTATTACTCAAAAGACAATTGGTTTGGCATTCACATGACGCGACTAGTTTATGTTACAACATTAAACCTAAGCTCCCCTTTCAAATACCTCTCCAACTATGCTTTGCACTTAAGTCTCTTCCCGATTTTCCTCCCTTTTCATTCAGACAATCATATTAAGGCACTGCATTTCTTAGAATAATCATCAGCTGCATGAGACGAATCAAGGCATTTTATTTTCTTCTTCTGGCACCAAACTAGAAGCATTTGCTACTTTTAATAACCGATGAAATTTTCAAACTTTGCAGTTATATATTGTCCTTTTGGACGACGTTTGGGGATCAATCTCCTTTGGGCTGAATGACCGGGTGAGGGTCATCCAACTTAGCGAGCCGATTTCCTTTTACCGCCTTTCCACTATTTGGTGCCAGCTTTATATTTTTTTTTCTCAACCAGTCATCATGCACGTAAATCTGAATTATGCCAGACTGTGTAACGCCCGTAAATGTGTTTTTCTGATTAATTGTAATGTTTGCTACATTTTCCTAATTTTACCGTTTTCGAGTCGAGTCAGTCTGTAAATATTAATTATGTTAATATTTTACTTATTACTTTCCATGTGTGTAATTATTATGTTTTGGGTGTTAATTGGTTAGAATTAATGTTTAGTGACTTTTGGGCCAAAATAAGAATTTATGAAAGTTGAGTGGGGGAAAATGAGAAGTAGGGAAATAGAAAGAGATATTTTGATATAGAGAGAAAATGAGATATTTTAAGATAGAAAGAAAGAAAGAGAACTTGGGAAGAGAAGAGAAAGAAGAGAAAAACAAAGAGAAGAAGAGAGTTGTAGAATCCAAACCAAGCTAGAGCCAAGAATGCAACCAAGGTAAGGGGGATGAATATAGTTTATCTTGATTGTATGGTTCTTGTAGTTTTGTGTGTTTTGTTCTTGTTCTTCCTCTTTTCCAAGCTTGTTCAACAATGGTAAATTGTGTGTTTTGTGAGTTTTGATGTTATAAACTTGATTTTGTGGTGTGTATGTGTACTATGATGATAGATATTCCCATGGATCATGTTTGTTTTTCATTTCTCTATGTTTTCTTGCTTATGAAGAAATTTAGGTCAAAGATAATATGTGATGATCCAACCATATGATAATCATGGATTAGGTGTATACATGGCATGTTTGTGTTGTATTGGTATAGGGATGAAGGTTTAAATGGGTTTTGAATGGGTTAGAGGGGGCTGAGACGGTCTGTTGCAGAACTGGTTTTTCTGGGTTTACGCAGGTCCGCTGAGCGGAGGGGGTCCGCTGAGCGGAGGTTCTTTTGCAAGGAAATCTCTGTCTGGGTCCGCTGAGCGGAGGTTCTTTATTTTTTTGTTGGTGATTCCCTGTCTGGGTCCGCTGAGTGGAGCTCAAGCGGACTGTGCGAAATTTTGTTTTCCAAACTTCGTTTTGTTGTATCTTTTGAACCGTAGGTCGTTTCTACGCGCCGTTTGAAGTATTATGGGAAGTCTTGAGTGTGCTTTATGATGAAGAGGAGTGTGTTGGTGGTTGAATGATTTTTCATAAATGTATTTTGTGAAATGATATTTACTAATCAAGTATGTTTTGACGGTATAGGTGTGTTGTGTGAATATGAACGCCTGAGTGGCAATTTTGATGATGTATCCGTGTAGATCAATATAAACGGTGTGATGAAGATATGTGACCGAGTTATATTATTGTTGTTGTTTTATGTAATTGAGTCGTTTGTATGCACAGCATGACATTTCATTACGTTAATGGCGGAATGCTATTAACAGGTGGCCTGAATTGGCAATTATTACCAGTGGGAGCTTAATGCTCGGTAAAAAGGTGTATTTGCCCGAGTGGCAAGAGGTCATCAGTGGGGGCTAAATGTTCGATGACGGTTAGTCGTGGCTTACTGCCCGACTAAGGTGTATTGACCTGAGGGAAAGAAGTCCCAGCATAATGCTCGGCAAGGTGTATATGTCATAATGACAAGGAGGAGTTTTACTCCGGATTTGGTACCACATGCATACGCATAGTCGAGTCTCATTCATCATCGTCAGTCTTTATGATTTATGTTATCATTCATGTACCGCATTACTTACATGTTGATTGTGGTTGACTTATTGGATTATCTTGTTATATGATTCTTAATGATATTGTGGGCATTACTATACTGATCATGCTTTCATTATGAATTGTATTCTCACCCTTCTGCCTTAATGTTACCTACTCGTGGGTAATGTGCAGGTGATCCGCAAGTGTAGGTGCTCTCTTTGTAGTCATCCGTTTTGGTGTCATCCGCTCGTGATACGTAACACCTAGGGGGGGGATCGAACACTTATTTTGTATATAATGCTTATAGGATCCTTTTGATGTATATTTGATCCTTTAGATGCATTCGTATTATGTATTTTGGATACCTTCTCATGCGATGTATTTTGGAAGAATGTTGTGGATATGTTGTTACCGATGCATTTATATATGTTTGAATACATTCAGGTGTTTATGTGTATCCGTCCTCTTTGATTATTTGTGTTACGCATCTTTTGCGAGTATGTTATGTTTGGTTATGTGGTTACTTAAGTGTAACGCCCTAATTGTTCTTATGAATTTAATTTTTACACTCTGATATTTGTACCTATATGCCTGGGTAGAATTGGGGTGTTACAGACTATATCAATAAACTAATCGAGGAGTACTTCTCAAGAGACAAGTACTATGGTGCAAATCTACACGTTAGACTCGTATTTCTTTTAGGGAACCAAAGGTGTTTAAACAAATCTCTTTATGTCACATTATTCCGAACTTCCTATCCTCAAACAATCCTCCCTTCATCTCTATATACTACTCCCGATCGCTCTATAAGATCAAAAATCTTTAAAAATTAAAAATTTCGGTCAAATTTAAGAAGAGATCGATGTATAGTTTTACACATCATAACAACAACATAAAAAGAAAAACGCAAGAGTAAATCCTGCCCCAAAATTGAACTAAACATTGGCCCCAATGTTTAAGAACAAGCCTGAGAGGGGTGACTCACAGAGGGTAGTGCAACTCTAACTGCACCTTTTTAGCATTCACCAGAAAGGCCCCCTTTTTTTTTCCTGAAACAAAACAAACACAAAAAGAAAACTAAGTTATTAAAAGCAAGGGTTGCCTCCCACTAAGCGCTTCGTTTAACGTCGCATGGCTCGACGGTCCATTCTCTTGTTAGGGTGGCATATATTACACAAAGAACACATCATCTTTTTTCTTTCTTTTGTTTGGTAGCAATCCCATGAACTTAAAGTATTGATGATGTTGCTGCCAAATCCTCTTTAGCTTGATTTCATTGAACAAGGCATAAATTTCTTCCAATACTTTGTCAATTTCTTGTCTTTTATCTGCCTTATTATAAAAATATTTCTTGGGGATACTCTGTTGTTGAAAATTTTCTTGTTGGATGTCCACATCTTCACAAATTGTTAAATTTTTGGTTTTATCCAAAAATCGATCATCTTCAAGTTTCCTTATTTCTTCTTCCCCACATTTCTTTTTTACCTCAAATTCTTCTATTCTTACTGCATCCTCTTCATCTGATGTTATGTATTTTTCTGCTGGTTCCACATATTCTTCTTCCAACTCTAACTTTCTCCAAATAAACCTATCTGGATAAAAGTTAGCTTCCTTACATTCATTCATAAGGATTCTTACCTCTCTCTTATATGCTTTAAAAATTTTAGTCGCCTCTTCCAAGGTGACTCCTGAATCACGCGACCAACATGCAGGAGATACAGGTGGCAATGTATCAAAACAATACATAGCTACAAAACTCAGACTATTTGTTAGTAGCAAAGTAGAGAAGAATTCATGAAGCAAAAATAATCAGACTTTTTTTTCTTTTTTTTATAATAAAATCAAATTCAAATAAACAAAAACAAAAACAAATTTTTAGTTGACGAGCAACAAAATTTCAATTGAACTAAAATCAAAACTCTATATTTTAGCAGTCCCCGACAACGGCGCCAAAAACTTGATCGGAAAAATAGCAAGTGTACTATTTTGCCTCTGTAGTAATAATAGGGAAATTCCCCGAATGTCGATCTCAAGGACAGCGTAGTAATATCGAGTACAAATTGTAGTTCAGTCAATTAAACAAAAACTAATGTTGGGGTTGTGTTTGCAAATTGTGACTAAACAATAATTAAAATAGCAGAAAAGTAAATTGGCTTTTTGACAAATATGAGTATTATGCTAGGGGTATAGTGTGTGATTTTTCCTATAATAACCTTGGATTTAGATCTCTTCAACAAGTTCATAACCTTTAATTACCGCCCTTTAGATTATTTTCCCCTAAGTCCTTAGTGGGAAAACCTTTGAAAATTCATCCTAAATCCTAAGTCCTTAGAGAATTATGATGAAATCAAGCCTTTATGTTATCAAGAGTTAACCGGTAACTATAGGGTATCCCTAGTCCTAGGTGATATCTATTATAGTCTAATCGTACAAAAACCTTAACAACCGCTGTCCAGCTGGTTGTTAACCGTAAATCAATCTTGTTGGTCCGACAAAGAAAGCATAAAAACCTTGTACAATTAAATTGAATAAGAAAAAAAATATGTTGATGAACTCAGGAATTCAAAATCATTACAGAATCAAATCAGGGACACCCCCTAGCATTAGGGTTTAGTTACTCATATTGTTCAAAGAAAACAAAATATAAAATAGATACATTACAAGAATTGAGATGAAAGTTGATCTTCAATCGCTTCCGTTCATGAAGACCTTCTTCTCTCCCAAACCCTTGTTTTCTCCAATCTTCAATCTTGTCTTCTCCTTGCCAAAAAGTCCCCTAATTCTTCTTCAAAACTTGGTTAAATAGCTGTCAGTCATTTAAGTCGGTTGGAAATACCCAAAACACCCTTACAGGTCAGCTATTTGGCAAAATAACACAACTCTCATGAATTTTTCGAGGCTTCTTACTTCTTTATCAGCTTCGGAAATCATCATAGAAATGTAGCTCTTTCTCTTAGTTTTCAAATGAATATTCGAACGCGTCGATCTGATTCCCATAGCTCAAGTTATGAACTATTTAGTGAAAACTGATCAATCAGCGTATTGGCTGACACGACCCGTGTTGCCTGACACGGGTGGCCGTGTTGCACCTGCTGAAGCATGCTAAAAACTTTTCCGAAACTCTGAATTTTGCAATTTTTTCGTCCTGATTTGTCCTATTTTATTTATCTGAGTTTGAAAACACTAAAACACACAACCAACGCATAAAATAAAGAAGAATGCTATAAAACTCTTAATAATATTAATCAAAGATAACTAAAATAAACGATAAATATATGTGTAAAAACCGTTGATCAAACTCCCCCAAACTTAAATCATTGCTTGACCTCAATCGACAATTATAAAAGTTAATGACCTTCAAAGCACACCGGTGTTCATACGTGAGATATCCGTTTGTATTACTCAAGAGACAGTTGGTTTGACATTCACATGACGCGACGAGTTTCTGTTACAACATTAAACCTCAAGCTCCCCTTTCGGATAACTCTCCAACTATGCTTTGCACTTAAGTCTCTTCCCGATTTTCCTCCCTTTTCATTCAGACAATCATATTAAGGCACTGCATTTCTTAGAAAAATCATCACCTGCATGAGACGAATCAAGGCATTTTATTTTCTTCTTCTGTCACCAAACTAGTAGTATTTGCTACTTTTAATAACCGATGAAATTTTCAAACTTTGCAGTTATATATTGTCCTTTTGGACGACGTTTGGGGATCAATCTCCTTTGGGCTGAATGACCGGGTGAGGGTCATCCAACTTAGCGAGCCGAATGCCTTTTACCGCCTTTCCATCATTTGGTGCCAGCTTTATATCTTTTTTTTCTCGACCAGTCATCATGCACGTAAATCTGAATTATGCCAGACTGTATCAATAAACTACTCGAGGAGTACTTCTCAGAAGACAAGTACTATAGTGCAAATCTACATGTTAGACTCGTATTTCTTTTAGGGAACCAAGGGTGTTTAAACAAAACTCTTTATGTCACATTATTCCGAACTTCCTATCCTCAAACAATCCTCCCTTTATCTCTATATACTACTCCCGATCGCTCTTTAAGATCAAAACTCTTCAAAAATTAAAAATTTCGGTCAAATTTAGGATGAAGTCGATGTATAGTTTTACACATCATAACAACAACATAAAAAGAAAAATGCAAGAGTAAATCCTGCCCCAAACTTGAACTAAACATTGGCCCCAATGTTTTAGAACAAGCCTGAGAGGGGTGACTCACAGAGGGTAGTGCAACTCTAACTGCACCTTTTTAGCATTCACCAGAAAGGCCCCCTTTTTATTTCCTGAAAAAAAACAAACACAAAAAGAAAACTAAGTTATTAAAAGAAAGGGTTGCCTCCCACTAAGCGCTTCGTTTAACGTCGCATGGCTCGACGGTCCATTCTATTGTTAGGGTGGCATATATGACACAAAGAACACATCATCTTTTTTCTTTCTTTTGTTTGATTGCAATCCCATGAAGTTAAAGTATTGATGATGTTGCTGCCAAATCCTCTTTAGCTTGATTTTATTAGACAAGGCATAAATTTCTTCCAATACTTTGTCAATTTCTTGTCTTTTATCTGCCTTGTTATAAAAATATTTCTTGGGGATACTCTGTTGTTGAAAATTTTTTTGTTGGATGTCCACATCTTCACAAATTGTTAAATTTTTGGTTTTATCCAAAACGATCATCTTCAAGTTTCCTTATTTCTTCTTCCCCACATTTCTTTTTTACCTCAAATTCTTCTATTCTTACTGCATCCTCTTCATCTGATGTTATGTATTTTTCTTCTGGTTCCACATATTCTTCTTCCATTTCTAACTTTCTCCAAATAAACCTATCTGGATAAAAGTTAGCTTCCTTACATTCATTCGTAAGGATTCTTACCTCTCTCTTATATGCTTTAAAAATTTTAGTCGCCTCTTCCAAGGTGGCTCCTGAATCACGCGACCAACATGCAGGAGATACAGGTGGCAATGTATCAAAACAATACATAGCTACAAAACTCAGACAATTTGTTAGTAGCAAAGTAGAGAAGAATTCATGAAGCAAAAATAATCAGATTTTTTTTTCTTTTTTTTTATAATAAAATCAAATTCAAATAAACAAAAACAAATTTTTAGCGAGCAACAAAATTTCAATTGAACTAAAATCAAAACTCTATATTTTAGCAGTCCCCGGCAACGGCGCCAAAAACTTGATCGGAAAAATAGCAAGTGTACTATTTTGCCTCTGTAGTAATAATAGGGAAATTCCCCGAATGTCGATCTCAAGGACTGCGTAGTAATATCGAGTACAAATTGTAGTTCATTCAATTAAACAAAAACTAATGTTGGGGTTGTGTTTGCAAATTGTGACTAAACAATAATAAAAATAGCAGAAAAGTAAATTGGCTTTTTGACAAATATGAGTATTATGCTAGGGGTATAGTGTGTGATTTTTCCTATAATAACCTTGGATTTAGATCTCTTCAACAAGTTCATAACCTTTAATTACCGCCCTTTAGATTATTTTCCCCTAAGTCCTTAGTGGGAAAACCTTTGAACATTCATCCTAAATCCTAAGTCCTTAGAGAATTATGATGAAATAAAGCCTTTATGTTATCAAGAGTTAACCGGTAACTATAGGGTATCCCTAGTCCTAGGTGATATCTACTATAGTCTAATCGTACAAAAACCTTAACAACCGCTGTCCAGCTGGTTGTTAACCGTAAATCAATCTTGTTGGTCCGACAAAGAAAGCATAAAAACCTTGTACAATTAACTTGAATAAGAAAACAAATCTATTGATGAACTCAGGAATTCAAAATCATTACAAAATCAAATCACGAACACCCCTTAGCATTAGGGTTTAGTTACTCATATTGTTCAAAGAAAACAAAATATAAAATAGATACATTATAAGAATTGAGATGAAAGTTTATCTTCAATCGCTTACGTTCATGAAGACCTTCTTCTCTCCCAAACCCTTGTTTTCTCCAATCTTCAATCTTGTCTTCTCCTTTCCAAAAAGTCCCCTAATTCTTCTTCAAAACTTGGTTAAATAGTTGTCAGTCATTTAAGTCGGTCGGAAATACCCAAAACACCCTTACAGGTCAGTATTTGGCAAAATAACACAACTCTCATGAATTTTTCGAGGCTTCTAACTTCTTTATCAGCTTTTGAAATCATCATAGAAATGTAGCTCTTTCTCTTAGCTTTCCAACGAATATTAGAACGCGTTGATCTGATTCCCGTAGCTCAAGTTATGAACTATTTAGTGAAAACTGATCAATCAGCGCATTGGCTGACACGGCCCGTGTTGCCTGACACGGGTGGCCGTGTTGCACCTGCTGAAGCATGCTAAAAACTTTTCCGAAACTCCGAATTTTGCATTTTTTTCGTCCTGATTTGTCCTATTTTATTCCTCTGAGTCTGAAAACACAAAAACACACAACCAACGCATAAAATAAAAAAGAGTGCTCTAAAACTCTTAATAATATTAATCAAAGATAACTAAAATAAACGATAAATATATGTGTAAAAACGCTGATCACTTCCCAATGATAACATCTTCTGAGTGAGCAGAGTTGAGTCTAGAAGATCTTCTGATAGTTGACTCTTCGGAAATTTTGAGATTCTCTAATGAAGCAGCAACTTGATCTTCTGACACTTAGCTTCTGGGTTCTTCAGTATCTGCAAAATTCTCAAACTGCTTTGGCTTTTCAAGACCAAGCTTATCATCAAATCTAATATTGATTGATTCTTCAACAATTAATGTTTCAGTATTGTATACTCCGTAGCCTTTTGAGCGTTTAGAATATCCAAGAAGGAAAGACTTTTGTGCTTTAGAATCAAACTTATGCAGATGATCTTTAGTGTTCAGAATATAACATACACATCCAAATGGATGGAAATAGGAAATGTTGGGCTTTTTGTTCTTCCACAATTCATAAGGATTTTTATTAAGAATAGGTCTCATAGATATTCTAATCTGAATATAACATGCAGTATTTATTGCTTCTGCCCAGAAATGCTTAGCCATATTGGTTTCATTGATCATGGTTCTGGCTATTTCTTGTAGAGTCCTATTCTTTCGCTCTACAACTCCATTATGCTGTGGAGTTCTAGGGAAAGAGAAATCATGGGCAAGACCATTTTCTTTGAAATAAATCTCAAAGAATCTGTTCTCAAATTTGCCACCATGATCACTTCTGACCTTTATGATTTTACACTCTTTCTCAGATTTGATCTGAGTGCAGAAGTCAAAGAACACTTTATGAGACTCATCCTTGTGTTTCAAGAACTTTACCCATGTCCATATGCTATAATCATCTACGATGACTAATCCATATTTCTTCCCTCTGACAGATGCTGTTTTGACCGGGCCAAACAGATCAATATGCTAAAGTTCTAGCGGCCTAGAGGAAGAAACAACATTCTTAGACTTGAATGCAGGTTTGGAAAACTTCCATTTCTGACATGCTTCGCAAAGAGCACCTGATTTGTATTTCAGATTAGGGAGTCCTCTGACCAGATTAAGTTTGTTAATCTGATAAATCTTTCTCAAACTAGAATGGCCTAATCTTCTGTGCCAGACCCATTGCTCTTCACTAACAGACATAAGACAAGTAATCTTCTGATACTTAAGATCTTAAAGATCAATCTTGTAAATGTTGTTCTTTCTCTTTCCTGTAAATAGGAATGAGCCATCCTTCTGACATACAACTTTGCAAGACTTTTGATTGAAGATTATGTCATAACCATTGTCACTTAATTGACTTATGGACAATAAGTTATGAGCTAATCCATCTACAAGAAGTACATTAGTTATGGAAGGAGAGTTACCAATGCTTATGGTTCCAGAGCCAATTATCTTGCCCTTCTAATTCCCTCCAAACTTTACTTCTCCAGCAGATTTAAGCACCGGGTCTTGGAACATAGACTTTTAAGCACCCAGAGTCCAGGTACCATGACATGTTTTGCTTTGTCTTCTTTGCTTCCAAGGATCTCTGCAACAAAAATTATCTTCTCCTTAGGTACCCACATTTTCTTGGGTCCTTTCTTGTTAGTTCTTCTCAAGTTCTGATTGAACTTGGGTTTAGCATGATAATTAACAGGAGGTACAGCATGATATTCCTTAGTTTGAGAAACATGATATTTTATATTTTGTGTCACATGCTTCTTAGTGTGTGTAATGTGAAAACTCTTAGCATGTGATGTGAGCCTAATATCATGGGAGTGGCCATACTTGAACTGATCATACAAGGGCTTGTATGTGATTTTCATATCATCTACAGGTTCAAGTTTGTATGGGGTTTCACCCTCATAGCCTATGCCAACTTTCGTGTTTCCACTAACTGCATATATCATAGAGGCAAGTTGACTTCTTCCTATACCTCTAGATAAGAATTTCCTGAAACTCAAGTCATATTCCTTAAGAATATTGTTCATGCTTGGAATAGACTTTTCTGAACTAGAAGATGACTCAGCATCTTTGGATAGTTTTAAAACTTTTTCTTTGAGTTCCGAATTTTCTAATTCAAGCTTCTTAGTTTCAGATGTAAAGAGCTTTCTCAGCTTTTTGTATTTGATACTAAGCTTAGCCTTGATTTCCAGAATTTCAGTTAAACTGGAAACTAACTCATCTCTAGATAGTTCAGAAAATACCTCTTCAGAGTCTGATTCTGATGTAGATTCTGATCCATCATCAACAGTGGCCATGAGCGCAATGTTTGCCTGCTCATCTTCAGAGTCTGATTCTGATGAATCTGAATCGTCCCAAGTTGCCATAATGTCAAGGCTCCTTGCACTCTGAAGCTTTGGACACTCACTCTTGTAATGTCATGGCTCCTTGCACTCAAAGCACGTGACCTTCTTTTTGTTAGATCTTCTGAGTCCAGAAGATTCTCCTCTTTCAGGGTTTTTGGAACTTCTGAAGTTCTTGAACTTCCTTTGTTTACTCTTCCAGAGTTAGTTTACCTTCAGGAGATCATGGACAGTTGATCTTCTTCTTTTTCTGATTCTGACACTTCAGAATCTTCTTCTTCTGCCTAAAAAGCGTTAGTGCATTTTTTATTCAAAGATTTTAAAGCAATAGACTTACCTTTCTTTTGAGGTTCATTAGCATCCAGCTCTATTTCATGACTCCTCAAGGCGCTGATCAACTCTTCCAAAGAGACTTCATTCAAATTATTTGCAATCTTGAATGCAGTCACCATTGGGCCCCATCTTTTAGGCAAGCTTCTAATGATCTTCTTGACGAGATCAGCCTTTGTATATCCCTTGTCAAGCACTCTTAATCCAGCAGTTAGAGTTTGAAATCTTGAGAACATTGTTTCAATGTTTTCATCATCCTCCATCTTGAAGGCTTCATACTTCTGGATTAATGCAAGAGCTTTTGTCTCCTTGACTTGGGCATTTCCTTCGTGAGTCATCTTCAAGGATTCAAAGATGTCATGGGTAGTTTCTCTGTTTGATATCTTCTCATATTCAGCATGAGAAATAGCATTCAGCAGAATAGTCCTTACTTGTGATGATTTTTGAATTGTTTCTTTTGATCATCACTCATTTCTTGTCATGACATCTTTGCTCCACTAGCATTTATAGGATGTCTGTAACCATCCACAAGTAAATCCCATAAATCACCATATAGACCAAGAAAGTAACTTTTCAATCTATCTTTCCGTATTCAAAGTTGTCACCATCAAATACTGGTGGTCTAGAATATCCATTTCCATTTTCATTGTTGCTTTGATCATTAGAAACAGGTGTAGCAGTTGATGCAGTTGTTAATGGATCAACCATATTGACTTAGTGTTTTTCTCCCTGAATCTTTTTCTAACACGATTAAGTGCTTGCACCTAGAACCGGTGCTCTGATGCCAATTGAAGGATAGAAAAACACTTAGAAAGGGGGGGGGGGGTTTGAATAAGTGTGACTTTAAAAACTCTTCAGATAAAAACAATGAACACAATTATTTTTATCTTGGTTCGTTGTTAACGAAACTACTCCAGTCCACCCCCTTAGAGTGAGTTACCTCAACTGAGGATTTAATCCACTAGTCAATCTTGATTACAATGGTTTTCCACTTAGATACCCTCTAAGTCTTCTAGAGTATACCAATCACAACTTGATCACTCTAGGAAATCACCACTTAGAAACTTCTAAGTCTTCTAGAGTTTACTGATCGCACTGATCACTCTAGGAATCTTTTACAATCAATGTAAAAATAAAAGTTTGCAAGAGTATGAATTGCTTCTTAAAAATCTATAATCACAATTATGATATTTCTCTTAAGTTCTAAGCTTAACACTCACTAAATAATACAGTAGTTTGTGAGGTTGAAGATGAAGTTCGTAAGTTTTGAATTCAGCAGCATTTCAGTATTTTTGCAAGAGTTATTGTTGCTGCTTCTGATCAGAACTTCATATTTATAGGCATTTGAGAAGATGACTGTTGATTTGCATTTAATGCATTGCATGAATAGTACAACTTTGCATTTAATGCATTCACTGTTTTTTCAACTACCTCGATCCATGCTTTTTCTGCTTTTACTGACTTTGCCTTTTGTAGCTTCTAACGTTCCTTTTGTCAGTCAGAGATTAGACTTAATAGCCTGTCATCTAGTACTAACTTCTGATATCAGATTTGTGAATACAACGTTTGAATAATCAGAGTCACAGCTTGGTGCAGAGCATCTTCTTGTCTTCTGACTTTGAAGTGCTTGAGCGTGATACCATAAGAAATTCAGTGCTTCTGCTTTTGATCTCATGTTCTTCTAATGCTTCATAGACCATGTTCTGATTCTGCTTGACCATCTTCTGATGTCTTGCGAGAGCATGTTCTGATGTTGCAATCTTGAACCTTCCGAGTCAGTGCTTCTTAGCGCTGAATTGTGCATACTCTTTATATATTTTCCTGAAATGGAAAATGCAAAGGATTAGAGTACCACATTGTCTTATACAAAATTCATATACATTGTTATCATCAAAATAAGAATATTGATCAGAACAAATCTTGGTCTAACACATCCCATTATAAAGGACAAAGATGGGAATGTGTCATTAAAATCATAGGAAGATTGGTCTGATGAGGATGATAAACTAGCTCTTGGAAATTCCAAAGCTTTGAATGCTTTATTCAATGGAGTATACAAGAATGTTTTCAAATTAATTAATACATGTACTATAGCTAAAGATGCTTGGGATATCCTCAGAATAACTAATGAACGTACATCAAAAGTTAAGATGTCTAAACTTCAACTTTTCACCTCCAAATTTGAGAACCTAAAGATGAATGATGATCAAAGGATTCAGGACTTTCATATGAATAATCTTGAAATTGCAAATATATCTAGCGTCTTGGGAGAAAATATGTCTGAAGCAAAACTTGTCAGAAAAATTCTCAGGTATTAACCTAAGAGGTTTGACATGAAGGTAACTTCCATTGAAGAAGCTCAAGACATTAACAACATGAGAGTTGATGAAATTATTGGGTCACTTCACACCATTGAAATGATAATAAGTGAAAGAACTAAAAAGGAGAAAGAGAATAGCTTTAGAACTTCCGAAACTAAAAATGAAAAAAAATCAATATGACATGAACACTGATGAAGGATTGTCAATAGCTATTGTACTTTTAGGAAATGAGCTCAATCAACTATTAAATAAAGTAAAGACTAGACCAAATGTCTAAAACATCATAAGGGACAATACTGATCAAGGAAGAGTTTTCACAACATATAATCCTCTAAAAAATAATATAGAAATTGCAAAAAAGGCCATAGCCCTAACAGGGAGGTATGAATCTGATGAAGACTCTTGTAATAAAGACTTGTATTATTAAGAGTTAGCTATCTCCTACAAAGATCTTTGTGATAAAACTAAAGAAGTTTGCAAGATAAGTGAAACCTAGAAGACGGACTTGACTCAACTTCAAGAGGAAAAAGAAAAACTCCAAGCCACAAATATTGAGATTTAAGATATGGTAAATCTTCTATCTTCCAAACTTGAAAGCATAACTAGTAAATCTGGAATGTTAGATAAAGTTTCTCAAACTGGAGAAAGAGGTAGAAAATTCATTGGTATAAGTTTTAACTACCAGTCCTTAAATAATAAAAGGAGAACATGTGTGGCTAAAGATACCTTTATTAAAAAGAAGGATTAATCAACAATGTCAGACCAAATGTTCCAACATCTTGCCCAGCCACAAAAAGGTCAAACTAGAATTAAGTCCAGATTGTGGAACTGTCACTTTTGTGGAAAGTATGGTCATATCAAACCCTTTTTCTTAAGATTTTATGGCTTTCCAAGACACTCCCCTCATCACAAAGACAATCATAATAGAAATTGGCAAAGATGGAAAGAAAATAATTATATCATTGGTCCTATGATCGATGCCTCTTCCAAAACCCCTTCTGAGGTTGTTGTCTTCCTACTCACATGCTCATCAATTAAAAATGAAGGAATCAAAAGGCATAGACAGACTTTGCTCCAATTAAAAGTGGGATAGAGTCCATACTTTGCTCCAATTCTACAATTCTTCTCTTCGTTGCTTCACGTTCCCTGACTACCACTTGGTTCCTACCTTGGAAGTGTATTATGCTTTCCTAGACATCTCTATTAAGGATAAGATACCCTATTATGGCACCTTGAAGGCTCCTACCTCTCTTGAGATTTCAACTGCTCTTTATTTGAGCAAATATGTGGTGGAAGCTAACATTGCTGAGAAAGGGAAATGTTTTGGTTTTCATCTGATATTCTTGATTGAAAAGGCGTGCTCCGTTGCTAAAGATGATAAATGAGACAAATATAGAGCTCTCTTGGCTTTGGGGGTCTATGGCATAGTGATGTTTCCAAATATTGTGGATTTCATTGATATGAGCGCCATCCACAACTTCATCATGAAAAATCCAGTGCCTACACTTTTGGGCGATGTTTATCATTTTGCCCATCACAAGAAAAACCAGAAAGGAGGGTTGGTCATATGTTGTGCTCCCCTGTTGTGACAATGGTTCAAATCATATCTTCCCAATCGTGGTGCTTTTGTTGATACAAAGGACACATCGAGATGGGCTGATAGAATAATGGGACTTGTTGCCAAGGACATTGTTTGGTACAATAAGCAATTGGACAAGGCAGGGATCATTGTATGATAACACTAGTAAAGAGATCCCCTTATTTTGTATGTTCCCCAATGTGCATATAAAAACTAAATCTCTAATCCTTAATAAAATGCCTAATAAAGGTTTAAAATCATAAAAAGGGAAGAGAAGCTCAAGTCTTGCTTGTTTAAGGGAGTCACTTGAGTGTATTTTCCCAATAAAAACACAAACCACACTCTTTCTTTTCTTTTGCCTTGTGGCGCTTAAAAGCATGTTATTTCCTTCCTATCTCCCTTGCATAATTCTCAAAGGTCGAGCTTCTTATAGGATGCGAATATAACTATTCAACTAAAAAGCACACAACAGACAATAAAAAACAGATAAAATATTAAGCAGAACTACGGTGCATTGACTCCTCCACTGCACTATGGAGGTACATAGGCATAGAGTTCAGGAAACTCTAGAGAACACAATAATTATTAAAACACCTTAGTTTATTCATGCATTGCATTCCCCCTTTAGCCAGTAAGAAATTTAGCAGAAACACCATTTGATTTGAAAACAAACAAAGGCGGATCACGTCGAGTACAACTGACGTGAGGGGTTCTAATACCTTCCTCTCGCGTAACTGACTCCCGTACCCTTTTCTTTGGTCGTAAGACCGTTTTCTTGTTCTGGTTAGATTTTCTGATATTCCTTTCTCTTCAAGAGATGAATATATTAATGGTGAATCTGCTATTTTTTTGCGGTAGCAACACAATGCAAATGGTGCAAGCTCAAGATAGAATGTGTCTTGCTTATCCCTCGGTCGGGAAACCTTTTTATAGTGAAGTCCATGGTTTAATGACCATTAATTATATTTGTAACGCTTGTAACGGTCCATAAATACTTCTAACGTCCTTATTAATCATATGTAACTGACTCAATCAATGGATTGTAACGTCTTATGACCATTGATTCCTCTGTTTCTGAGCCGACCACGATAGCTCTGGGTTGTCATCTCAATTTCCGACTTCTAGACGCTTTAGTAATAGGTCGACTGCTACTACTTCTTAGCGTTGCTCGGCACATCCGACTTGGGCACCCGGTCCAAAGAATTATGGGATATGTACAAGTCCCACGATCTCGAGACCCATAAGTTTGAAGAATTATTTATGCGGAGGTCGGGGACTCCGAGTCGGAGAGCCTGAGTTGGTTCTCGACTAGTTGCACCGCTTGAATTTGGGAGTATCTTATTGTAGATAGGGCGAGGAGCCCCAGTGATCTCCAGTCACGATGGCGTCCTAGAACCTGCAAAGTTCTACATATGGAGAAGTTAGAAAACCCCACTGAGATCCCGACTTTATTTGTCAACACTTTTACGTTAACTTAACGTCCGACCTTACATTTTTATGATCGCAGTAGATCATGGAAATTCTTAGATGCTCCTAAATAGATCTAGGCTAAAATATTTGCCCTACTTATGGCTATTTATTGATAGCCATAAGTGTATATTACCTAACTGATTTGTACACACATTTGGATGTTTAATTCGATCCCTTTATGTTTAAGCTTGTCATAAGCACGTCTTCTCCGACTTGTTAAGGGTATTTGTTTAGTATAATCGGTAAATTTTTCGACTCGGCTAGGAATCATGCTTTAATCAGAAATATTCTTTGCATATCTTCTACTCCTGTTACCGTAAAACTTGATGATTTTTTAGACTTTGGAGAAGTCGGAGAGGCCCATCGGGATCTCGATTTATAGATGTTTTGTAGGAACCCGGCTAGGTTCCCGCTCTAGGACGCAGTAGAGCCTCTTTTGAGGGTGAAGTTTTGAGCAAAAGCTATTTTCTTCTCCCATGATACCTAAGTTATTCATATACCGAATATTTGGGTAAAGAAATAAAATAGCTTTGTCGTCTTGTGTAGCCTTCTAATTTTGTAATTTCTTCAGTGCGGACAGAGGCCCAGAGCTGTAACCGACTTTTGTGGAAAGAGGGCGCGATGGCATAATCGACTTAGATATGATAAAAAGGCCGCAATGACGCAATTGATCCAGACGTGACAAGAAACTGCGATGGTCTAATCGACTTTACATAAAAAAGGCCGCGATGGTGCAATTTTGACAATGTGACAAGCGACAGCGGTGGTCTAGTTGACTTTACGTCAAAAAGGTCGGGATGGCGCAATTTTGACAAACGAGATAAGAGACCATGATGGTCTAGTCGACTTTACGTCAAAAAGACTACGATGGCACAATTTTGACAAACGCGGCAAGAGACTGCGATGGTCTAGTCCACTTGCGTCAAAAAGGCCCCGGTGACGCAATTTTGACAAACGCGATAAGAGACCGCGATGGTCTAGTCGACTTACGTAAAAAAGGTTGCGATGGCGCAAAATTATTGAGTACTCCTTTGATCATGTACGGTCCTTCCTAGTTGAAATGAATCGACTGACTTTTCTTCTTCGTCTTTAGATTTAAAGCATTTCGATTTCTTCAAGTTTAATCTTCCTTGATCCAACAATAAATATAAAATTACATCCATGCTCCTTCCCAAATGATATGAGTCGATTTTGTCTTCTATAACCTTCCTAATCGGGATGCCTATGCTTACTGGATGCCTAGCCATTGTCATGCAATTAATTGAAAAATGCTGCTTATACCAAAAAAGTGGAAGACTATGTTGCTTACTTTTACTTTTAAGAAGTATAGATTTTAGCTAGACAATAATAATAATAATAATAATAATAATAATAATAATAAAAATAATAATAAATAATAATAATAATAATAAATTTTGGTGATCTTTCCACTACCCAATCATTTCTAAAAATGTAATTTAATCAATATTAATACTATTAATATTTAACCATTTCAAATAAAATCATAAGATATTCAAAGAGTTTTTTTCTCTATCTCTCACCCCATCAATAGTAGAACAAAGATATCATTAATAATTAATTATTTTTGAAGGTATTATATGTAAAATTAAATTTTCCGTTCCACATTTTTTGGTTGAAAGGTTTTTTAAGAAAATTTTGAAATTATTAAATAAATATAGAAGAAATTTTAGTTAGGTGTTGTTTATATTATTTTCTAAAAAAAAAAAATATAACAAGTGCATAATTTATTCCTATACATTTAGGATTTCCTCCTATTTTTATTTTCTAAATGATATTTAAATACACTTGTCATATTTTAATTGAAAATATGACAAGTGTATAATTTCCTCCTATACATTTACAATTTCCTTCTATTTTTATTTACTAAATGATATTTAAATATACTTATCATATTTTAATTGGGAAATAGTATAAAGCACACCTAACAAATTTTACTTAACTTTCTCCTTAAATATATAACAAAATCAAAATATTAATTGAAAATGATATTTTATATATAAATTCAAAATATAACATTGTTGTAGCATAAGGTTTTAAAACACTTTAAAAGAATAATTTTGCATTTTGATACTACGATTATGATTACTAATTAAAATATCAATTAATTTTTTTTATTATAATTAATAATAAAAGTTATGAAAATAAAATAATTATTATTTGTTAATAATAATAATTAAGACTAGAATAAAAATTATAAATTAAAAAAATTATTTTAAATTATAATTATTGCAATTTTTTGAATAAAAATTATAAATAAATAAATGATATTTTAAACAAAAATAAAATATGAAAAATATTTTATTAGAGAGCATGTAGTTTTGTTTTATTGATCGTAAACATATTCTTAGGAATGTGACATTTTAAGATAATTTTTTTTCATTTCATTCACTCATTTGGCTAATAGATTTATTAAGATATTTTTTCCACCATTACTATGCACTATCTAAAATAAGTGTGTTCTCTATTCAATAATTTTTCATTAATAATATAATTATTTGTCATTATCACAATACAACAAGTAACATATAATTTAAAAAATAATATTGAAAATAAATGAATTACGTATACACATATTCAATAAAACTATTTCGATTAAATGAATCACTAATTTAAAGTAATTGAAATAACCAAATAAACATAGAATCTAACATATTAATTAAAATGAATATTTTAAATATCAAGTTAAAACATACAGTATCGAAGTATTAAAAAATTAAGGATTAAATATCTAGCATTACGTTAGGGTAGGTATTAAAATATTGAATTAAAAAATTAAGGGAAATATAAGAAAAAGAAAGAGAAAAGAGAGTGGAAATACAAAAATAATCTACAATAATATGTAAATAGTGTATTTTATTCTTTTAAAAAAATGGATTACAATTTTCTGTATATAAGTGGCTCCATGGTTGAAAATTTCTTTAGCCACCTCCTTATGGGGTCACCCCCAGCGAAAATCCTAAAATACCCCTGCTTCGGAAATGAAGTTCCGAAGTGTTTTTTTTTTTTAAAAAATTTCCACAATTCGGAAGTGCATCTCCGAAAACATCTCATGGGGGGTGTCTTCGGAAATGAACTTCTGAATTATGCAGAAACTGTGTTTTTTTTATGTTTTTTCTTAACAGTCTCGCATTTTAATTAAACGCAAACGCCAAATAAAATAAGCAACAGATAAATTGAAAATACTAATATGATAAATTCGACCCAAATAATATATATACAAACCGAAAATAATAATAATACTGTGCGAAAGATACAATCCGAAATCAAAAAATAAATAAACCCGACCACTACTGGGTGTGCCTAACCCTCTCACCCTAGGCCCTCCTCTGCCTCCTGTACCCCGCCGCACGGCCCGCATCAGTGACGATCATCTCCATCACGGCGACTGCATCTGGACCTCCCTGTAACATCCGATTTTATTAATATTTTTATTATTTATTTTAGTAATTATAATATTTGGAATTTCTAATAATTATTTATTTATTTAGTTATTATGTGATATAATAATTATTTGAAATACTTAATTGTATGTGTGTTTGTATTATTTGGGTTAATTAAGTTGTATGAGAGATATAGTTAATTGTGTCTTAGTAGTAGAAACATAATAGATGGATTATGGGTTAAATCCATTAAGAGAAAAGAGATACTAAGAGTAAAAAAAATTAGGGTTTTAGAGTGGGAGTCTCATAACTTGTTTTTGGGGAGAAAGGAAAAATAGAAAAGAGAAGAGAAAGAAGGGAGGAGCACTTGAGAGAAGAAGAAAATTATGGAGGAAGCCTTAATTTTTGCAGCAAGTTTCAACATAGAGTCACCTTGGCAAATCGGGCATATCTCTCAATCCAACCGTTGGATCGTTATGGTACTTGGACACAACGTTCCTGACTCATAGAGGTAAGTTCTGACCGAAGCGATTTTGATTTTGAGAGTTTTAAGTTTGTCTGATAAGCTGATTCCTGAACTGGTGTTTAGGTGTGTTTCTAATTGATGTTAGAAAGAATATCTTTTGGAGAAAAACTTAGAGCTATGGTGAAAGAGTCTATATTTACCAAGGTAAGGGTGGGGTTCGAATTATATAACCAGGAATATGATGATTGTATGTGGGATTAAGGTGTATGAATTTTTCCATGGATTATTTGTTGTGATTTTGTCGTGTTGATTCGATGAAATTAGTTGTTGTTGTGGTGATAATTGTTGTTGTTTTATGCAAAGTTGCAGGATGTTTCAGTGACGATGTATACCTCTAATTATTGGTATAGAGACGGTATAGGCTTATGCCTTTTGTGACAATGATGTTGTTGTATGTGTTTGTTGCATTCATATACATATGCATTTTTGGCGATGGCCTGGATTGGCAAATTAGTGACGAAGGCTTATGCCTTGATGCCTCGTTTTAATTGGCAATTAGCGATGGGGGCTGAAGCCCAGGGTACCACATTCATGGTCATAGTTGTGTCGCATTTTGAGTCGTTGTGAAGTTAATGTTGGTATGAGTTGATGTTGATATAAGTTGTGTTGGTTTGAGTTGCGTAATAATTATTGTAATTATTGTGATAATAGTTGTTGTTGATGGTTGTTATAATTGTTGTTTTAAATTATTGCTAGTTGTTATTATAACTGTTGTTTGAAGGTGGTGATAATTGTATGATCTAATATATTAATTATCATACTTTTGTTTATATATTTCGATATCTCACCCCTTCTGAATGATGTTTCCCTTACCGTGGGAAACTGACAGGTACTCAAGATAGCGGTGGAAGTTTTGAAGTGTTTTTATGAAGTCTTTAGTTGCTGTTAGTCGAGTTGGTGACTTGCTCTGATACGTAGCACTCGGGGGATAAAACGATTGTTTTAATTATTATTTCTTTTGCTGGATTTTTATATGGTTTTGATTTAAATTGTAACTTAAAGTTATCGTGCAATGATGCTACGACTTGAATTGAATATTTATGAAGTTTGTTGATTCCGCTGCGAGTTAATTATTGAATTTAAACAAAGTGATTTTTAGTAATGATTTGATTATCGTTTTAAATTTATGTGCTATGTATCTATATGAAGGCAAGTAAGCCGTAAATGATTTTGAGATGACGAATATGTGATACCTCAAATGAACTTGTTTGGAATTTATACTCTGATTTTCTGTATAATTTATCGGGTAGATTTGGGGTGTTACACTCCCTGATGAACGACACCTCGATCCAACGCGTCCCGCCCAAGCATCTCTATCCGCTGGCAGATCGGCATGAGATCAATGGCGTGGTCATCCTCGGCCTGCTGGTTCTCCAGGATCTCCTCGTGTGCTGGCCTAGGAGCGCCGGGAACGTCGGGTCTCAGCAGAGGATGAGACACCTGGTAGAACCATGTGACGTACCCCTCCTCATTGTGCCAGTCCTGTGTGACCCGAGTGAGACGGTACTCCTGCGGTACCACATGCTGCTGCCAGTCCGCCCATATGGCAGTGGGCTGCACTCGGGTCACTGTGTCGGGAGCAGCCTCAAAGGGTGACCTGGGTATCCGCTGCACGAATCCGAACTGACGCATGCACCGCTCAGGGAGATAACGAACCATGATGGTAGTCCCGCATGCCAACTAGCTAGAATATAAAGCAATGTCGTCAAAGGGGACAATCTGAGCGTAGTCTGCGAACGGCCTCCAGGTGACGTCGTCGTGCATCGTGCGGTCCAAGTACAAATGGTATGGTCCCACCGCATCATTCCCCCTCTGGAGAGCGTATCTGGCGGCCCTGGGCATGGCGTCCACGTATGCAGGATCGTAGCGGAAGCCGTGGATGCTGGAGAAGTAGGAGATGATCCAGCTCTGAAACACAAACACGATAATGTATTAAAAATAAATACGAAACATAAATAAATAAATAAATACGATAATGTGTTAAAATAAAACGTACCATAAGTAGTGTGCAGGATCCGACCAACTGCCTCGTCCTCCAGTTGGAGGCCTCATTCAGCTTCTGGTAGAGGTATGCCAGAGTAGCTGTCCCCCAGTTCCACTGGTGAATGGTATCCAGGTCCATGAAGTAGCGGAGGTAGGTCACGTCGACATACCTGGCACTCTTGTCAACAAAGCATGCAGCGCCTACCACATGCATGTACCAGCACCGGAGAGCGCAGCCGCGGTGATAATGTGTGAACAGCTCGTCACCCTCACCCTCAGCCTCGGCAGCCGGGTCCAGATGGTGCTCAAAATAAGTGCTTAGTATGGTGAACCGGACATGAGGCCTAGAAGTCGTGACGCACTCAAAGTGAGCAACCTCGTGCTCCATGCCCAAATAGAGCATCATCCACTCAATGGCCTCGACCCTCTAGATCTTGGAGTGGGTCAACAGCGGCCCCCTAATCGGCAGGTGGAGAAGACACTGCACGTCATGCAAGGTGATCGTCATCTCCCCAACCGGCAAGTGGAAATAGGACGTCTCCTTGTGCCAGCGCTCCACAAATGCCCCCTGCATGCCGGTGCTGATAGTGGTGTACCCCGTCATGCAGAGCCCGCTAAGCCCTGAACCTCGCACATGGTCGTTAAACCACCCAGCTATTGGTTTAAACAGACTGAAAATCTTCCGGGCGTGGTTCACCATTTTCAACGGCTCTCGCTGCTGTTACAAAAAAAACAAATAAGCAACATGTATTAAATAAGCGACAAATAAACGGTTAAATTATAAAAATGGTGACAATTAAACGGTTAAATTATAAAAAATACCTCTCCCTCGCAAATACGCCGAGCGGCGTGATCGTGGTAGTTAATCAGCACGGAAGTGTCAAAGGGCCCTCCCGGATAGCCGTCCTCCTGCTCATCATCCTCTCCGGCTGGAGGGTCAACATCCGGTGCCCCCTCCGGCTCGTGGTAGGTCACTGCCGCCACCTTCTCCTCCTCTCGCTGGCGGGAAGAATATGCCCGAGCCAACCGACTCCTAGATCCTGAACCAGATGTACGCTCTCCCACGTCCACGGGAATTCGCACACGGCGTCCCCGACCCTGCCCCCGTCCCTGGGTCGACGCCACGAGTGGTTGGTTGCCTGACATGTTCCTGTAAACAATCGAAATCGATTAATATGCGAGACAAATGAAAAAACAAAAAAAATGCACTTCTGATACAGTTCGGAAGTTCATTTCCGAAAACTGGGATGGAGGTGTTTTCGGAAATGAACTTCCGAAACACCCCTGCGCAGAGCTTCTCTGCAACCTCCAATGGCAGACCCAAAAAACCTAAACCAAAACTATTTTTATGCCTACTAAACATCCTAATATCAGTACTAACCTTTCTTAATGTGATTTTTTCAGTTTCTAAACACCCTAATAGAGTTTATTCAAATAGATCTAAAACTTGAAAAAACAATGATAAACTTACCAATTAGTGTTTGATGATGAGTTTGGTTGAGATTGGAAGAAGACTTGGGCAATCTCTTTGATCTTACACTTGCTTTTTGCAGAAAATTTGAAGAGGGGCTGTGTTTAGAATAGGATTAGGGTAAAATGTTTGGGGGAGGGGGATGTTTTGCTTAATCTGCAAAACGCGCAGTATTTCGGAAATGAACTTCCGAAATGCTGTTTTCGGAAATGAACTTCCGAAACAAGACACTTTTTTCAAAAAAAAAGGCGCTTTCGGAGATGCATCTCCGAAAACTCCTTTTTCTTGCATTTCGGAGATGAACTTCCGAAGTCAGGGGTAGTTTGGGTTTTTCACCAGAGGTGGACTAGAGAGTTGGGAGGTTGGCAAAGAAATTTTCTAATGGTTAAGTCACTCATCTTTTTATCAAGTTTAGGCAGAAAAAAAAAACCTCTAATCAATTCATTCTAGTCAAATGGGTCTTACAATCATATCACTTTAATGAAGTTAATGACACCATATGAACAATAGTTTTAACACCGATTTATATCCTTTGTGTTAAAACTATCGTTCATGGTGTCGTCAAATTTATAAAGTTTTGCTGAGATGTTCACGCCAAACAAAATCACGCACGCATCTTTTACCATTTTCAGCCTTGCTAGATAAAGCATCTGTCATGATATTTCTCCTAACCTCCTTTCAATTTTCTTTATTCAAGTAAAACCTTCTTTTTAATGAAGAAACTAAAACGTTCTTTCTTGAATAAGAGTTTTGCTTAAGATATTTTATTATTTATAATACAATGTTTTGCATTTTTGACTTTATTCTACAATCAATAAAATTAGATAAATTTGATTTGATAATAATTCTTTTTTATTTTCAATTATTAACTGTTTAATGTTTTACCATGTCCAATTTATAACTATGGCTATGATAACTATTCTCAAATATATCAAATGTTTTTATGAAAGTATTGTTATTTATAAGATTCATATTTTAAATATAAAATTAAAGTGACACGTATGTAGTTCCCCGTTTTTATTATTAATGTAACCGCATTTAACCAAAATCTCTTGGAAAACTTATAACAAAAATAGTATGGAAAATATATTTTATATTGGTATTTTGGTATTTCCTTTTTATTATTGAAAAAGGTTTTTAATTTGATTTTACTATTTACTCTATTGATCCAAAAATAAATTTCTATTTTTAGATATGTTGTTTTATAAACTTACCTTTACTGGTATTATTAAATAGTGATTTTAAAAGACTTTAAAAAATATTATTATAAAAATTTAGTTTATACTAATGAGGAAATTTTTTTGTTGTAACTAGATATGTTAGAAGAATGATAGAATAATACATTAATTATTTTCTTTATCAAATGTTTAATGCGAATCAAAAGATAAAAAATCATTATGTAATAGAAAATACAAAAAGTTGTTGTATGATATATATATATATATATATATATATATATATATATATATATATATATATATATATATATATATATATATATATATATATATATATATATTGCTTTTTGGCATGCTGCTTCTTAGAAGAATGGAGTCTTAATATCACAGAGCTCGTGCCGAGAGGTCATGACACTGATCAATTGTTGTTTTCGATAGGAATCGAAATCGATGTTTTCCAAATCTTCGTTCCTTAGCAGGAGCTAATTTACCACTCGAGCCCAAGTCCTTGGTTATATATTTTTTTTTATAATACACAAATGTTTATAGGATCTTTCAAAATATATTTAATATTTTCATAAAAAATTCAATCATACAATTTTCACTCGAAGCTGATTATAATTGTGTTTTAAATATACTTTGATATCTTTAAAAATAAAATTGGTATATGGATTGTCAATTAAGTTATTAAATTGGTTAAACTTACCCACCATCAACAAACCCTATAATTTTATCTAAATATTAGGTAGAGTAACAAAATTATCCTAAAATTTTGTTACTTTAATGAAATGTTTTTTTTTAAATAAGCAATTGAATTAGGAAATCGCACTAGGGGTGCAACCCTTACAACGAACTACACATTCGAAAAACAACCTAGCGGTAACTTGTACCACTCGTAAAAACTAGAAAAAGAAGAGGACTTAATGTTACTAGCTAACCAATTCCAAGAGAAGTACATAACATTATAAAACACCACATCAAAACTATATGGAACTTGCTCGAAAATGATAGAATTATGCATGATCTAAATGCTCCAAATTGTAGCCATCCATATAGTGTTAATACATTAACTAAAAGAAATTGAGTAAAAAAACTAAAAGAAGTTATGCCCAAAAGTTTTAAATAGAAATATTATATTATATTTTATATTATAAATAGATTATAATTTTTTAATAAAAAATAAATATATTAATAAAAAAGAAGCTGCTTAAATAAGCACAATGCATAAGAGGTTCTTAAATATAAGATAAAAAGTAGGAAACTCGAAAAAATATTTCTTTCATTCTAAAAATATTATGGATTACAAGCAAATAAGACAAGGGTGTCACATCAAACTAATACTCAACTTTGTACATCGAAATAGAAATTCAAAACATGACCATAAGATAAGATTTTCCAATTTATGATAAAGTATATAACATATTAAAACAATCACAACCCCGATGTTATATTATTATAGTTATTATTCCAAAAGAAGATAATAGCCAATCTAAGATCTAACACAGGACCGAAGTTCTAACCTAACTCGAAAATACATGGTGCACAAACTTTTTAAATATGCAATCTTCCATCCCAACCACTATCATCAAATCTAACACCGCCGATTAAGGCTAACACTGGTTCTTGCAAACTTATTAACACTGCCAATTTGGCTAGACATCGACTTTTTCTAACATAAACAAAATTAACACTAGTTCTTATCGAACCTCAAAGTATTGACAGTGTCATTCAGAGTACATTATTATATCACATCAACACCGTACTTGTTAATGGAATACTTGTTACTTGTGATCTAGGAAGGTGATGATGGAACTTTGAGAGTACAGTTGATGAAAATTTTGAATTTGTTGTTTTTTAGTCAATTTTACACAATGTGGACGTTCCAATATTAAAATTCTAGTCGATGTTCTTCCACTGATGGAAAGATTTAGTTAAGAATGACCATTTATAGTGGAAGACTTGTGTAATGTGACACGGGAAGGTGATAGCAGAATTCCAGGAGTCCGATAAATGAAATGTTTTAATTATTTTCTTTCTTATTCCATTTTACACTATGTGGATGTGTTAATTTTTAAAACTCTAATTATTGTTCTTCAATTATAGAAAAGAGTCTATTGAGAAGGACTATTTCTAGTGGAATACTTATGAATTGTGATTAGAGAAGGTGATGGTGGACCTCCGGGAGTTCGATCGATAAATGTTTTGATTTTTTTTTTTGTTTTTTAGTCTATTTAACAAAAATTGGACAGTTTGATATTGAAAATGTCAGTCTGTATTTTCTTAAGTAGGAAAGAGTCAGTTGGAATGACTTTTTCAAGTTGACGATTTCTAAACTATGATCTTTAAAAGTGAAGGTGACCCTCTAGAGTCCGATTGCTGAAATTTTTTAATATCTTTTTTGTTTCTTCAAGTTGGTGTATTTTTAGTGAAGGAAATAACTAGTTAAGAATGGATTTTCTAGTGGAAGACTTATGAAATATGATTCGGGAAGGTGATGAAAGAACTCGGAGAGTCTGATTGATGTAATTTTAAATTTTTTTTCTTAATGAAATAAGGCTTAATTGTTGTTGTATTTATTTTTCCGTATAATTTTAAAAATTTTAAAATAAGTGACTTATTTATGATACAGTTTTTTAAATAATATTTGGCCCAACTTCTCATCTTCTACTATTAATCTTGCCTTAATTAGTGGTATTCTACTCCTTTAGTTGATCTATAAAATAATAATAAAAAAATAATAATAAAATTTGGTGATCTTTCCACTACCTAATCATTTCTAATAATGTAATTTAATCAAAAGTAATAGAATAAATGTATTAAAATATAACCATCTATAAGAAAATCATATGATATTCAAAGAGTATGTTGAGAAGGACTATTTTTAGTGGAATACTTGTGAATTGCGATTGGAGAAGGTGATGGTGGACCTCCGGGAGTTCGATCGATAATTTTTTTAATTTGTTTGTTTTTTAGTCTATTTAACAAAAATTTGACAAAGTTTTGAACATATGATCATGTGTGACATATCTATCAAAATTTAGTTTTATATTATTAGTTTATTTAATAAAAGATTCAACCATAAGTTTAATCAGTTGAACCAATTAAAAATTAAATCGGAAGCATTGGTAAAAGTATTAATTTGTAACCATTTCTAAATAAAATCATAAGATATTTTGACTCTACCTCCCACCAAGTAATATATGTTAAAAGAAATTTCCGTTCCGCATTTTTTTTTGGTTGAAAGACTTGTTAAAAAATACATGGTTTTTCTTCTGTTCCTTCGGTATCGATCTCATTGCAATAGGATGGTTCATCTTGTCTGTAGATGGTGATCATCGGCGCCTCGTTGTCCCACCTGACTTTGAACATGGACGACATGGTAGCTAAGGCATCAGCTAGTTGATTTTCCTCGCGTGGGATGTGTTCAAAAGTGATTTCTTCGAAGTAAGGAATCAAACTCATTACATATTCTTTGTAAGGAATTAGATTCGAGTGCTTCGTGTCCCATTCCCCTTTGACTTGGTAGATTACCAAGGCCGAGTCTCCGTAGACTTCCAGGAACTTGATTTTTAGATCAATTGCAGCTTTAAGACCCAGAATACATGCTTCGTATTCGGCTTTATTGTTAGTGCAGTTGAAGCATAATCTGGCAGTGAATGGTGTATGACCTCCTGCGGGGGAAATGATCACAGCTCCGATGCCATTGCCAAGTGCATTAGAAGCTCCGTCAAAAACCATAGTCCATTGGGATCCTGGCTCGGGTCCTTCTTCTGGTCCTGGTTGTTTGTAGTCATTAACTAGCATAATGTCCTCGTCTGGGAAGTCAAATTTCAATGCTTGATAATCATCCATTGCTTGATGAGCCAGATGATCAGCTACCACACTTCCTTTGATTGCTTTTTGGGAAGTGTATTGAATGTCATATTCTGTTAAGATCATTTGCCATCTTGCTATTCTTCCAGAGAGAGCAGGTTTTTCGAACACGTACTTGATAGGATCCATTTTGGAGATTAGGAAAGTGGTGTGATTTAGCATATACTGTCTTAGTCGGCGAGCCGCCCATGCTAAGGCACAACAAGTTTTTTCGAGTAGTGAGTATCTTGTTTCACAATCGGTAAACTTTTTGCTAAGATAGTAGATTGCGTGCTCCTTTCGGACGGATTCGTCATGTTATCCTAGTACACACCCCATTGAGTCTTCTAACACAGTTAGGTACATTATCAGAGTTCTTCCTTCCACAGGTGGCAACAAGATTGGCGGTTTTTGGAGATACTCTTTGATTTTGTCAAAGGCTAACTGGCATTTGTCATTCCACCTTTCCACTTGATCTTTCTTCAACAGTTTGAAGATCGGCACACAAGTAGTAGTCATGTGGGCAATAAATCGGGTGATGTAATTCAGACGTCCCAAGAATCCTCTGACTTGTTTCTCGGTACGAGGTATAGGCATTTCTTGAATGGCTTTGACCTTGGCGGGATCAACCTCAATACCTTTGCTGCTGACGATGAAACCTAAGAGTTTGCCGAATCTTACTCCAAAGGTACACTTATTTGGGTTCAGTCGCAACTTGTATTTCTTGAGTCTGTCAAACAATTTGTGTAAATGACCCAGATGTTCTTCCTCGGTGTTGGATTTTGCAATCATGTCATCGACATACACCTCTATCTCCTGATGAATCATATCATGAAACAGCGCTACCATTGCACGTTGATAGGTTGCTCCTGCGTTCTTTAAACCAAAGGGCATTACTTTGTAACAAAAGGTTCCCCAGGGTGTTGTGAAGGTTGTTTTTTCCATGTCTTCGGGTGCCATCTTGATTTGATTGTACCCTGAGAATCCGTCCATAAAGGAGAATACCTTGCATTGTGCGGTATTGTCAACCAGTACATCGATGTGTGGTAAAGGGAAATCATCTTTGGGGCTTGCCCGGTTCAGATCTCTGTAGTCTACGCACATTCTGACTTTCCCGTCTTTTTTAGGTACAGGCACGATGTTAGCTATCCAAGGAGGATAACTTACAACTTTCAGGAATCCGGCATTGAATTGCTTTTCAACCTCGTCTTTGATCTTTTTTGACATATCAGGCCTACTCCTTTGTAGTTTCTGTTTGACTGGAGTGCTACCTTCTCTGATTGGCAGGCGATGAACTACAATGTCCGTGTCAAGGCCTGGCATATCTTCATAGGACCAGGCGAATATCTCGACGTAGTCTCGCAGCATTTGAATCAGTCTTTTCTTGACACTGTTTTCTAAATCAACCCCTATTTTGACTTCTTTCTTTTCTTCGTTGCTGCCCAAGTTGATAACCTCAATTGGTTCCTCATGAGGCTGTATAGCCTTGTCTTCTTGTTCTAGCAGCCTTGCAAGTTCTCTTGGTACTTCACAATCTTCCTCACTTTCGTCCTCAGTTTGGTAGATCGGATTTTCAAAGTCATGACGGACAATAGCAGAATCGTTATTGACTGGATCCAAAGTGTATGTGAATCTGCATTTTATTTATGTGAGTGTGTGTGAAAAAAAAACATAGCTATTTGAGAGCAAAGAAAGAAAGAAAAAGGATCACAAAATTTAAATATGCAAGCGTCCCATGATTTTATTGAATGCATATGATCATGATATGATAAGCCCTTATAAAAGGACCAGTGCGCTTTGGGCAAGGCACACAGCTTTCAAGCTCATGGTTTGATTGTTCAGGAACCATTTTTATCTTTGCAAAATATACACAAAGAAAACAGGAAATGGCATTTACTCCTGGTCAAAGGAGATCACATCCTCAGCTTTCCAGTTGTTCAATCCATTGTTGTGAGCAGGGAGTATCCAACTGTTCCAGTTGCAGTTGTCTTCTTCATCTTCCACAGCATTGATTTCATTAGTGGGAAAATGAGCCGGTGATCTTTCGGGATAAGGGATATACTCTGCTGGATACGAGAGCCCAGGCTGAGATATCTCTGTTGGCTGAGCGAGATGCTCGATAAGGCCGTCCCATGCAGTCGGGATGATGTTTTGAATAGAGACTTGTGTATCCTGGTGAGGAGTGTATTATGACAGAAAGCAACCCTCATTATTTGGTATTTCCCTGGCTTCTTCAAGAGTGAAATTGTCATCGTAATGTTCATCCTATCCAGTTGGGACAATGTCCTCCATAGCAATTTGTGAGCTCAGAGGAGCGGAATATTTCACCATATAGTCATATTTGCCACTGGGTTCTCCTAGCGTATCCCATACTTCTTTGGGTGGATTTTGATATTGCTCAGCGACGGGACTTGTGAAACTTTTGTCATTTTCAAATTGATCACCCCATCCAGTCGAGGTAATGTCTTCCATAGCAATATAAGAATTCTGCAGTGCGGTATACTGATAATTGTACCCGCCACTTGGATCTCCCAAAGTATCCCATATTCCTATGGAAATGGGTGGAATTTCATCTGGATATGGCTGAATGATATGGTTAAAGAACACTCCTTCATCTTCAATGGCGTTTACTTCTTGGCTGACGAAGTGTGACATTAATCCTCCAGAACGAGGACTTTGATCATTCTTTTGATTTCCACTATCATAGCCCAGGCCTAGCTTGTCGGACTTGTAGGGTATATCGGGAAGCTGTCCCCATACTGTGCAATCACCTTGTTTGATCACAGCTTTGGCATCTTTGAGAGAAGCCATAGTTGTAGTTGGAGTAGCAGGAATATGCTTGGTGGTAGAGACATCTGGAGAGACCACTTCAAAAGATTGGCAGGGAGTTTCGATGAATTCGTCCTCCAACTCAACATATTTGGAATTGCTTAGGTGACTAACCACATATTCCTCTTCGCCATAGACTGTGACAATCTTTCCTTTTACTGGATATTTCAACTTCTGATGCAGGGTAGAAGTTACAGCATTTGCCCCATGTATCCAAGGGCGTCCAAGTAAACAGGAATAGGCTGGGTGAATTTCCATTACGTAAAAGATAGAATCAAAGATCTGAGAGCCCACTCTGATTGGGAGATTCACTTTTCCGTATACCGTTCTTGTTGACCCGTCAAAGGCTCTTACCACAACATCGCTTGGTTGTAACACAATTCCTTCGAAGTCAAGCTTTTCTAGTACTATTTTTGGTAACACGTTCAAAGAAGAACCGTTATCTACTAGCACATGAGATAGAGTGGTGCCATTACATTCAATGGAGATATGTAGGGCTTTGTTGTGATTTTTCCCAGCAGGAGTTAGATCCACATCAGAGAAACCGAGGCCATTGTTCACGGTTAAATTGGCAACAAAATTCTCAAATTGGTCGACTGAGATCTCTTGAGGCACATGCGCAGCTTTCAGGAACTTCATCAGAGCTTTGGCATGAGCTTCTGAATATTTTAGCAGAGATAGCATTGAGATTTTTGAAGCGGTGTGCCCCAGTTGCTCAACAATATTGTAATCACTCTTGCAGATGATTTCCAATATTTCCTCCATTTCTTGCTTTGATGGATCCTCAGCAGTGATCTCCACTGGGGTTTGAACTTGTTCAACTTGTGGCTCTTTGCCTCGAGCGCTGTTATCTTGATTAGGAACTGGGACTCGGACTGGACCAGCAGCAACATTTGGAGAAATTTCTGGTGAAAAGATTCTTCCACTTCTCGTGATCTTGCTGGTACCCACAATATTATCCACAGTTGGATTAGTTAACTCTGCGGCCTCTTCAGTCGAGGTATTCTATTTAACTCCATGAACATAAACATTAGTGTCGTAACCCCATGGGACAACTTTGTCTGAGGAATATGGAAATGGAGTTGGACTATCAATGACTACTGATGCCACTTTGAGTGTAGCAGAAATTTTGAACGGAGCTTTGGCAGAGATTTTGAATGGTAAACTGGAGATCACTGAGACATCCTCTATTCTTATCCCGTTTGCAAAGACTTCGCATAACACGTCCATAGAAGGGAGCCTCTCAAACATAATGATACGGAGATCCATCCACTTTTGAATTCCCATTCTCAGATTTTCACAACCATTGGGCAGGTATGAGCAATAAAAGAAATCGGGGTCACATCCTGGAAAGTAACCAGCTTGGATTAGCTTTCCTTTGACTTCGCAGAGTGGAGTTGATACTTCGTTCACATCATAAATGTAAACAGTGTCCAGGATAGCGTTAACAGTTTTGTCATGCTTCGGCATAGGTGCAGTGATGACATTTGGAGTTTCTGGAAGATCGAACTCAATTTCCCCAACATCTATCATATCTTGTATTTTATTTTTCAGGGCCCAACAGTGATCAGCGTCATGTCCTGGACAGTTTGAGTGATAGGCACATGTTGCATCAGGGCGATAACTCGGAGAGGAAGTGTTGACATTCTTTGGAGGATCTTTTAATGTGATCAGATCTGCTTTTAGCAAATGCTGCAATGCCTGAGAGATTGGCATGTTGATTCTAGTGAAAGTTCTTCTTGGTGCATCTGGTCGACGCGTATATTTTGGCTGTTGATCTTTTTGAGGCGCAGATGCGGAGATCAGAACTGCCCCTACAGATTGATGCTGCTCATTTTTGCGACCTTTCTAAATTTGCATTGTATTGACCTCATTTCTCCCGCTGATGGGCCTTTTTGTAGCACCAGAGGAGGAGCCTATTTGAATTTTTCCATTTTGAATGCCACTTTCGACACATTCTCCGGTCAATATCAGGTCAGTGAAACCTGATGATGAGCTTCCCAGTAAATGACTATAGAAAGGGCCAGTTAAAGTGCCCATGAACATGTCGACTAGCTCGCGATCAGATAAGGGTGGTTGAACCCTTCCAGCCATATCTCTCCACTTTTGCGCATATCCTTTGAAACTCTCTTTTGGTGCCATGGACATGCCCCTTAGTTGAGTACGGGTTGGTGCAAGATCAGCATTGTATTGGTACTGTTTGTAAAAAGCAGCAGCTAATTCTTCCCAAGTATGAACTTTGGTACTTTCCAGCTGGTAGTACCACTCGAGTTGTGTACCCGTCAGACTTTCTTGGAAGAAGTGAATCCACAATTTGTTATCTGTTGTATGAGGTTGTATCTTCCTTATATAGCACCTCAGATGTAGTTTTGGGCAAGAAACTCCATCGTATTTTGCAAAGACAGGAACTTTGAATTTTGGAGGGATAACAACATCCGAGATGAGTCCCAGATCATTGAAATCTAAGCCAGGTATTTTTTGTACTTCCATAGATTTCATACGTTCTTCCAACTGTTGGTATTTGTCATCATCCGGTTCGTCCCCAGAATGATCATCTTCTTCATTGGAAGAGAGAGAGGGTTTAGCAGAACCCTGGTTGCTGTGATTGTCTTCTTGTTCATCATCACCGACTGTTTCAGGGATCGGTGGATTTTTGAACTTTTTGACTGGGATTTTGATCTTCCTTTTCAGGTGACTCAAGCCTACAGATCCTTTGGGCTTCTTTTTCTTCTTGATCATCAGGGCTTTCAGTTCTTGTTGCCCCTTTGCCAGTTCCAGAATTGCCACTTGAACTTGGGCATTCTGTGCTTCGAGATTCTTGATGCTTGTCTCAGATTCCATCTCTCCTGACTGAAATAAACAGCGAGGAGATGAGAAATCCGTCATGTGAACCTGTTATGCAATGTGTATGAATGGATGCAATGTATATGCAATGTATATGAATGCAATGTATGTGAATGCAGTGTATATGAATGAAATGTATGTGAATGCAATGTATGTGAATGCAATGTATGTGAATGCAATGTGTGTGCAATGTTTTCAAGGATCTTAGAGTTTAGATTTGTTAAAACAAAGGAGAAACAAACATTAGTTAAACAATTTATTTCTTTTTTTTTGCTTTTTTTTTTCTTTGCCTCATTTGGGCTTACAAAACAGAAATAAAGGAAATGAATGATCCATCAGGTCTCCCATGGACGTTTTCTTTTTGCCCCCAGGAATGTGTTGATCTGCTGTTCTTCTTGAAGCTGTCCGGTGAGCTCCAATAAACTTCTCTCATAGTCTTGACAGTGTGCTTTGAAGGTGTCTCTTTCCTCTTTTAGTTGAACCCAAGATTTTTGCAACTCTTCTAGGTCAGTTGGCATATCCGGGTGTAGAATAACTTGAGGTTCGTCTCCTTCGACCTCTGGCTCAATAGTCACAGGTAGAATAGCGGGATATGGCATGATGAGTTTTTGAGCATGAGTACGGACCCATCTGAGGTAAGGTTCCATAGGGATAGAATTCCATTGCCCCAAAGTTTTGCTTTCTATTCTATAGACACTGCCCCATGCATGTATGAACCTTCATCGGTGTCTATGAGAATCATTCTCGTAATCAAACACAATGCAATGGATAATCATGTCATGAGGACCGTTACTTCTTGCATATCCGAATTGGCGTAAAGCTAAAGAGGGATTGTAAGTAATGCCCCCTTTGATTCCAAGGAGTGGCACATTAGGGTACTCTCCACAATGATCAATGATAGTAATGTCTCTTTGAAAGAAGTTGTTCCACCGGATATCTGAATGAGACAAAGACATAATCCTGCGAGACCATTGCATTCTTTGTTCATTTCTCAACACTGATCGGGGAAGATGAAATGTAAACCACCTAGCCAGTAGTGGTATACAGCACATAAGAGTTCCTCGTTTCTTCATGGTACGAGTGTGTAGAGAATGTAGAATGTCTCCCAGCAATGTTGGTACCGGGTTACGGGTTACGAAAAGGTTGATGATGTGTATACTTATGAACTGGTCGGGATTAGGGAATAAAACCAACCCATAGATCAAAAGGGCCACAACCTCCTCAAAAGCTGGATAACTTTTGTTTTCTAGTAGTAATCGAGCCTTTTCCAATAAGAACTTAGCAAGCAAACCCTTAACTCCACTCTTTGTTTCCCAATTGGACTCGATTTCTGATTTTCGCAAATGTAAAGCAGCAGCAATGACTTCAGGTTTTGGAATCCTTTCTAGACCAGTGAAAGGTAATTGATTTCGAACAGGTAATCCAATTAGTTCAGAGAATTCTTCCAAAGTGGGTACCAACTGGTAATCAGGAAAGGTAAAGCAATGATGTTCAGGGTCAAAGAACTGGAACAGGACCCGTATCATGTCTTCTTCAAATTTTGAGGTAACCAAATGGAGTAGGTGACCATGCCTTTCGGTGAATTGAACATTCCTGGGGAATTCTGATACTAAGTCTTTTAGTTCAGATGGTACCGTTGAGATGTTGATTCGAATGTAATCTCTGGTGGCGGGAGCCATTACCTGTAAAATAAACAAAGGTAAACTCTTTGATCCTTGAAGTGTTTAGTGAGAAAATGATATGCTTATGATGCTTATGATGTCAAACATGCGGCACACAAAAACAAATCAAACAATAGCCTTAGGTTTAAAGGCCTGCATGGGGCTGATAGGTGATACCCTCCCCACTGAAGTTGAGTTGGTTAAAACCTGTCCTAGAATAGTATTCGGGTTCTATGATCCTTGGAGGTAACATCTCAATACGGCGCTCGAGCGGCCGATCAAAATATTCCTTGAGGATAACTAACTTCGATCAATTTCAAATCTAGCCACTTAATAGGCCATAAGTCAAGTTCAACTAAAAAGGTTCTAAGACAAATTAGTGTTTAATGACATTTCGGAAGCCTAATATACTCCTTGATCGTTTTCAAGGGACATCAGTATAAACCAAAGTATCGCACTAACGATGACTACCAGATCAACCGTATCGGTACATGCCGTACAGTTTCCTTGGTCTATTGTCATATACTTAAGGTATCTCGAGATTCGGGTTAGAATCTTTCACACAAGCAAAATACCCAAACAAACCTTTGAAAAATAGAGCAATCAAGTTAAACAATTGAAAACATCGAAGTGATCTATTCTCTTAAGGTAACCCCTTTTGAAAACATTTTGTTTTTTTTTAAAGTAAATCCCCAGCAGAGTCGCCAGTTCTGTGGACCTCCGTTTTCGGCCATACCTCTCGCGGAGAGATACGTGAACTGACTCTTTTTATTGTTTCTGCTTTCGCATTTTTTTGAAAATTCAGAGAGTCACCACCGACCTTTTATTTTATCCAATTAAGGAAAGGTTTATAAAAGAAACAGAAAAAAGACCTTTAAGAAATTCTGGGTAAGGGGGTAGGTTATACAAAGGGAAGGTGTTAGCACCCTTTGTATCCATGGTTATCCATGGGCTCTTAATTTGCTTAGCTCACTTGTTTTCGATCACTTTTCAATTGCTTTAAAGTGCTCATGTGTGGTTTGAAATACCTTTGTAAATTGAATTTGTAATGATCCTTGTGTGGATGTATACAAAATGTTTTTATCTTTCAAAAGATGTTTTGGAAAAAGAACGTTAACTTCGTAATGATCCTTGTTTGGATGTATACAAAGTATTGTCTTTTTGGAAAGTTTTATTTTGAAAAACAACAGTGTATGAGAATTTTGTTTGTTTTGATTTGAGCAAGCAAATTAGGAGGTCTACCCCGAGTTGTAAGGTCTTTATCCTATTTCCTTTAAAAATCTATCCTTTCACCGGATACAAACAAGAGGTTCGATTTTGTACTCGAAACAGTAGAATTGGATTTTGATTTTGAAAAGAATGAGAAGGGATTACCTTAAGAGGTGCAAGTGTGATTGTGTTTGAATTCAGATATTTTATCTTTTGGAGTTAGTGATCTAACGGTTCAATTTTATCTTTGACATACACGCAGTTTATATGTGCTGGAATTTAAAATGCGGAAATGTAAAATGCGGAAAGTAAATCTACGCTATTACATCGATTGTGCGCGAAATGTAAACTACGCCTATTTACATGAATTTGACAACCTATACATTTATCTAGGAATTTTAATTGCAAGAAAATAAAGAAATGTTTTTTTAGATTTTTTATGACTTATTTTAATTATGATTAATGCATGATTAATTAAAATAAAATGAGGAAAAAAGATGAAAATAAATTTCAAACCTAAAAAACTAAGTTCAAAATATGTTCAAAATGCTTTTTAATTAACTTTAAAACAAAACTAATTTTTTTTGAATTTTTTGAAATTGATTTGAAATTTATTAAGTTAATTAACACATAATTATGCAAATAATTACACAAATAATTAAAACTTAAAGATAAAATTATTCAAAATATGTACAAAATTAGCTTATAATTTATAAACAATATTTAATATAAAGAACAATTTTTTTTATGATTTTTTGATTGATTGAAATAATTAAAAAGCAAATATATAAATATAAACTAATTAATTATATAAAATATTGAAATTATGAAGAAAAATAAAATATTTTTATGTTAGAAAATAAAATATTATTTTAGAAACTTAAAAATATTTTTTGTGCATTTTTTTGATATTTAAAACTATTTTTAATTAATTTTGTAAAGAAATTAAAATAAAAATAGGAAATAAAATAGAGCATGATCATGTGTGATTAATCTGAGAGTCCATGGCATGGGGAGTGTGTTTTGATGCGTTGGATTGAGAAGTTAAGAAGATCCAAGGGCTCAGATCAAAGAGGACATGGTGCACTTGCATTGACCAGTCACGTGGGATCATAAAGACTTTCAATAAGTCAGTCTGGTCCCACCATGTATGCGTGGACGAATAGAAACAAGGGAGAGAGCGCTGAAGATTGACCAGCCAACCAGGGATGCACGCGTGGAAGTCAACAGGTCTCAATCATTGTTCATCATCTTCTTCACAACTATGGCAACGGTTTTTTCAAGGTTTTGGCAACGCTTTTGGTTCCAGATTTCCTCCTTCATTAAACCTGCATAAACACGAAAATAAATGGTTGCAAACAACCCAGATAGCCTAATTAAGACCCTCTGAATTCATTAGTGGCATTAGTTTTTGCTAAAAGTCCATGGAAGATGTAACTCGAAGCTTCTCAAGTTTAAACACCCAATAATGGTGGAAGGTGTTAGAGGAGCGATTCCTTGCATGAGCTACATTGGATCCACTCTAAATGATGTCAGGAACTCAAATCAAAGGTTAGATTAAGTTATTACATGTGAAAATTTGGAAAACGAAAGTTATGAAGTTATGAACATGGAGATGATGATACACGTATTTAAAGCATTATGGGACTTGTTTAGTGCATCAATATTACTCTATATGACCTCAAAGGATGATTTGAATGATTGTTTTGTATTGATATTGATTGGAAATATGAAAATGAAAATTATAAAGTTTGGAGATTTTTGTGAGAATTTTGAGGTTTCTATGCTATGCTTGGGCTATGATTTCGTTCTCCCTTTGTTGTTGGAGTATGCTAGCCTTTATATAAGCCATGGAGTGCTTAAAAACTAAGCTAGAAGCATTTATGAGCTTTGTTGAAAAAACTTGTTTCTCCTGTAAAAACAAGAAAACCCTAGTCAGGGACTGTTTGTGTAGGAGACAGTTAAGCGTACCTGATTTTTGTGCAGTGTTGAGTCTCTGCTAATCATGTGATATTCAGAAGACTTCTAGGACAAAAATCTTGGAATTTTGAATTGTAAAAGATTGATTTGATTGATGGTACAAAACACTGAGAATTGTACTGCCAGCAGTTTGACTGTCAACTGACTGTTCAGGTATTAATGTAGCAGTTAGAGTGAAAAATCAACAGTCAAAGTCAATTTTCTTTTTGTTGTTTTTGTTTTTATGTGAAAATTTAAAGTTTATTTACATGACTTGTTAAAAACACAGACATAATAAATAACTAATATTTACTGTACGCGAGCAAAATTACCGATAATAACCCTGAAAATCATTTAATGCACAAAAAAAATGAATATTTGACTGGCAGAAAACACACAAAATATTATCTGAATAATAAAGCAATATTATGACAAATAGTACAACATTTAATACTCACAGTACAAATATTACATACTATATTGAACAGTACGACGAATAAACGGTACATTTAAGAAATAAGAAATACGGAAAATTTTAAGAATGACGATTAATAACCCATGCTACAAATAATAACATGTAGATGATTGGGAGTGCAAGCATCCCAGGTCCACAATGTTCCGGGCTATGTAGACAGAAAAAAGACATGATCACCGTAGCAATGGTGATGACCATAAGAAAACACGTTTCCCACCACTTCGCCATTTTTTCAGGGAAGAAGAAAGAATGGATATGAAGTAGAATTTTGAGAGATGAGTTAGAATTTGATGTGAGATTTTTATGGAAAAATGAGAGGTATTTATAGAATGGAAAGAAGGATAAAGACGTTGGGGAATGATGTGATTCCGTACAAAAGGAAAATTTGAGTGGAAGTAAGATTTGAAAGAAAGTGTATGATAGTGTTGGGAAAAAGAGAGATGTATAGAATAAAGTTAGGATTTGATTTTTTGAAAAAGAGATTTGAAAAGATTTTGAAAATAATGGAATATAGTACAAAAATTAATGGGAAACAAAAGATAATAATAATCTACTTGTTACCAGTACAATATGAGTTTCCTGATTCTGCGCCTGCAAAAGATTTAACTCTGTACCAATTGTGTCAATACTATTTATCTGTAAATAAATAAATAGCATGTGTGAAGTAATAAACAGTATTTGGCGTTTGCGTATGAATAAATTCAACTGCAAGCCAAAATACTGTATAAAAAATTATAAAAACTAAGTATTTCACATGTCAGGATATTTATTGAAATAAACATCCATGATTATATGAGACTCTTAATTTTTAGATTGGAGTTTTCTTGAAAAAAGACGCGGGCAAATTTTGGGGTATAACAACCACATCTCAATCACATCATATCGTCATACAACATCTATTCAACTTAATTCTTATCAACATAATACAACTTATCAATAGTGACCATAGGGTCTACAACAACAACGACAAATTCATCATGTCATAGTGTCGCCCTCGGTTTTTTACCATACCTCTCGGGGAGAGATACGCGAACTGACTCTTTTTTCTTTCTGCTTTTGTGTTTTTGAAAATCAGAGAGTCGCCACTTACTTTTATTTTATCCAATTAAGGAAAGGTTTATAAAAGAAACAGAAAAAGACCTTTAAGAAATTCTAGGTAAGGGGGTAGGTTATACAAAGGGAAGGTGTTAGCACCCTTTGTATCCATGGTTATCCATGGGCTCTTTAATTTGCTTAGCTCACTTGTTTTCAATCACTTTTCTATTGCCCTGAAATGCTTGTATGTGGTTTCAAATACCTTTGTAAATTGACTTTGTAATGATCCTTGTGCGGATGTATACAAAGTGTTTTTATCTTTCAAAAGATGTTTTTGAAAAAAGAACGTTAACTTCGTAATGATCCTCGTTTGGATATATACAAAGTATTGTCTTTTTTTGAAAGTTTTATTTTGAAAAACAATGATATATGAGAGACTTGTTTGTTTTGATTTGAGCAAGCAAATTAGGAGGTCTACCCTAAGTTATAAGGTCTTTTCCTATTTCCTTTAGAAAATTCTCCTTTTATCGGATATAAACAAAAGTTCGATTTTGTGTTTGAAACAATAGAATTTGACTTTGATTTTGGAAAAGAATAAAAGAGGGATTACCCTAAGAGGTGCAAGTGTGATTTGTGTTTTGATTCAGATATTTTATCTTTGAAGTTAGTGATCTAACGATTCAATTTTAATCTTTGGCATACACGCAGTTTTATATGTGCTGGAATTTAAATGCGGAAATGTAAAATGCGGAAAGTAAATCTACGCTATTACATCGATTGTGCGGGAAATGTAAAATACGCTATTTACATCAATTTGACAACATATACACTTGATCTATGAATTTAAATTGCAAGAAAATAAAAGAAATATTTTTGGATTTTTTGATGATTGATTTTAATTAGAATTAATGCATGATTAATTTAATTAAAATGAGAAAAAGATGGAAATAAAATTTAAACCTAAAAATTAAGTTTAAAATATGTTCATAATGCTTATTAATTAATTTTTAAACAAAAATAATTTTTTTTGGAATTTTTGAAATTGTTTTGAAATTATTAAGTTAAATAATCATATAATTATACAAATAATTACACAAATAATTAAAACTTAAAGAGAAAATTATTCTAAATATGTACAAAATTAGCCGATAATATATAAACTAGGCTTAAATACACTTTTCGTCCCTTTAAGTTGGCGTGTTTTTGATTTTCGTCCCTGTAAGTTATTTTTTTGGGTTTTAGTCCTTATATTTCAGTTTCGCGTTCGTTTTAGTCCCTAAAATCAAAATCCGTAGGTAATTTCACAAGAAAATCCGCAGGTAACCTGCAGATTTTCCTGCGGATTTTGGCTTTAGGGACTAAACCTAAACAAAAAGTAAGATATAGGGACTAAAACCCAAAAAAATAACTTACAGGGACGAAAATCAAAAACACGTTAACTTACAGGGACGAAAAGTGTATTTAAGCCTATAAACTATATTTAATATAAAGAACAATTTTTTTATGATTTTTTTGATTGGTTAAAATAATTAAAAGATGAATATATACATATTATCTAATTAATTATACAAAATATTTAAATTATGAAGAAAACTAAAATATTTTTATATCAGAAAATAAAGTATTATTTTATCAACTTAAAAATATTTTTTGTGTATTTTTTGGATTTTTAAAACTATTTTAAAATAATTTTACAAAGAAAATTTAAATAAAATAGAAAATATATAAACAATGATCATGTGTGACTGGCTTAAAGTCTATATCATGGACTGGTGTGTCTTAGTGCGTTGGATAAACAGCTGGCATGATCTGATGGTTCAGATTTTGAGGAACGCGAGGTGTACAAAACCTGCAAAACACCGAATCACAAGTTATTTTAAAAAAACACGCGCGCGCTCTGTTCAATGAGGTGAGGACACCTCATCATCTTCAACCTCTCGCCAACACATTTAACAGCGTTTTTATGAGAAAAGCGTTGTAATAGATGAGTTCTAAACCTGCAAAATAGCGAATAGGGGTAAACATGAATAGAAATTTGGTGCGACATGTCCATTCGATTTGGCTTGATTCACTGAGTTCGAATATGCCATTAATTTTGCTTAATTTTGCTTCTAACGAAAAGCCCTAAAATTGAGTTCACAAACCCTAGAATGGTATCTTCGTGTATATGCAACCAAACTGCAATTAACTATCCAGAAATGATCAGAACCCCAAACTAAACTTAAATATGAGTCTACATCTTGTTAAATATGCATGTGTGATGAGATTTTTGTAAGTTTTAGTTCGAGGAAACCGTGAGGTCTAGTGGACGATTCTGAGTGTTCCAAGGCTTGAAACTGATTGGAATATATTCAATGATGCTTGAGGATTGTATTTGAGTGTTTAGTTTGAACTGAAACAAGCTAGAAACTAAAATTCGAATTTTAAATTTCTTTGAAAAATTCAAGTTGTTACAAGTATGTTACAAGCAAGGCTTAGGTTCTGAATTCGTGTCCCCTCTATTACTGAAGTGTGATAGCCCTTATATAAGCAAGAAAGTGCTTAGAAACTAAGCTAAAAGCATTAAGTGCTTTTGTTGAATTTTTTAATTTTTTAATATATGTAGCTTTGAATTCAAGCCACCATAGCTTGAATTTTCCACACCTCTTCTGTTGTACTTCCTTGGCTGTAGAATATTGAATGATCTTTGACGAGTCATGCTTAGAAACCAAGCTACATATTATCCTTCCATTTCCTTTTTTAATTTAATCTTAAATATGATAAAATTAAACCAAAAAAGAAAAAAATGATGTGGGCTTTGTATTGGTCGTGGGAGGCCCTTCTCATTATGGGAAACATGTTTGGATTATGGAAATTAGGCCCCATTTGGAAAAAACACATTTTTGATCAATGTTGATTTCATGCATTTTCCCAAACTTTAGCCAACTTCAACAAGGTGTAAATCCCTCAATTTTTATCATATGAAGTAGTTCTTGCACTTTTTGGAAACCTCAAAGAGTCCTATAACCAATGTCTTTGGTCTCATATCAAAATGATTTTCCATGCTCCTTGTGTGTCCTTTTGAAAAAAGTGACTTTTTGTTGACTTTGAAAATGACCTGTAATGTCTTGATTCATATATTTTTCAAATGGTGAATATAATGACCATGGGACCAATTGCATTTGAAATATAATTGAATTTCCTTAAAAATGAGCTTTGGTTTGAATTTTTTGGATGAAGGATGAGAGAGTTATGACCAGTCAAAGTTCAGTTGACTTTTTAGGAGAAAACCCTAATTTTGAAACTTAGGGTCTTGTTGATTTTTGATCTTTCCTTGATGAATTATGATCATCCAATGATCAAATGATGAATACTTTGACAAAATATGGATGTTGACAAAAAATTTCATTTTTGACTGTCTGTTGACTTTTTTGGTCAAACGGGTTGTCTGTTTGTGTAGGAGACAGTTAAGCGTACCTGATTTTTGTGCAGTGCTGAGTCTCTGCTAATCATGTGATATTCATAAGACTTCTAGGACAAAAATCTTGGAATTTTGAAATGCAAAAGTTTGATTTGATTGATGGTACAAAACACGGAGAATTGCACTGTCAGCGGTTTGACTGTCAACTGACTGTTCAGGCATGTAGCAGTTAAAGTGAAAATTCAACAGTCAAAGTTAATATTTTTGTTTTTTGTTTTTTTTATTGTTTTTGATTATGTTAATGGTGAAAATTTATTTACATGACTTGTTAGAAAAAACACAGACATAGTAAATAATAAATACTGTATGCGAGCAAAATTACCGATAATAACCTTGAAAATCATTTAATGCACAGAAAAATAAATATTTAACTGGCAGAAAACACACAAAATATTATCTGGATAATTAAACAACAGTATGACAAATAGTATGACATTTAATACTGACAGTACAAATATTACAAACTATAATGAACAGTACGACGAGTGAACGGTACGTTATGAAATAAGAGATACGGCAAACTTTAAGAATGACGATTAATAACCCATGCTACAAACAATAACATGTAGATAATTGGGAGTGTCAACATCTCAGGTCCACATTTTTCAGGACTATGCAGACAGAAGAAGGACATGATTACCACCATGACGGTGATGACCATAAGAGAAAACGTTTCCATTCGCTTCGCCATTTACTCCGGGGAAGAAGAGAGAATGAATATGAAGTGGAAAATTGAGAGATGAGTTAGAATTTGATGTGAGATTTTATGGAAAAAATGAGAGGTATTTATAGAATAAAAAGAAGGATAGAGACGTTGGGGAATGAAGTGATTCCGTACAAAAGGAAAATTTGAGTGGAAGTAGGATTTGAAAGAAAGTGTATGATAGTGTTGGAAAAAGAGAGATGTATAGAATAAAGTTAGGATTTGATTTTTGAAAGAAAGAGATTTGAAAAGAAAGGAAAAGATTTTGAAAATAATGGAATATAGTACAAAAATTAGTGGGAAACAAAAATTAATAATAATTTACTTGTTACCAGTACAGTCTGAATCCCCGAACTCTGCGCCTGCAAAAGATTTATCTCTGTACCAATTGTGTCAGTACTACTTATTTGTAAATAAATTTCAAATAAATAGCGTGTGTGAAGTAATAAACAGTAATTGGCGTTTGCATAAGAATAAACTCAACAGCGAGCCAAAATACCGTATAAGAAAAATTCTAAAAACCAAGTATTCATAAATCAGGATATAAAAGTCCAAGATTATATGAAACTCTTAATTCTTAGATTGAAGTTTCTTTGAAAAAAGATGCGGGCAAATTTTGGGGTATAACAGTTGCCCCTATTCAATCTTCTTAAACCTGAAGAGATTGTTTGAAATCTGAAGGTAGAAGATGATTGAATATATTATATGCCCTGAAAATTTGCACTTACCTTGACCGGAAGTGATGCTGGAATTTGTCTTTGAATGTTGTCTGAGAAATGCTGTTGGCAGATCGAAAACATTACCTGAGATGGGCCTTCAGATGCCATCTGGCAATCGTGTTGATGGTTTGTTCATCAGAATGAATCCATTGATTATATCTTGATGAAGGATTTGAAAGTCTTTGCGTTGACTGTTTCGGAACCGTCCGAGGTTACCGCTTTAAGTCTTTGAGGCTGATCGTTACGAAACTGTCCAAAGTTTTTCCTCTTTAGACTTTGGAAGTTGATCCATGAGGAACCGTCTGAGGTATCAGCTTTAGATCTTCGATGGTAGATCGTTCTGGAACTGTCTGAGGCATCAGCTTTAGATCTTCGATGGTAGATCGTTCTGAAACCGTCTGAGGTATCAGCTTTAGATCTTCGATGGTAGATCGTTCTGGAACCGTCTGAGGTATCAGCTTTAGATCTTCGATGGTAGATCGTTCTGGAACCGTCTGAGGTATCAGCTTTAGATCTTTGTTGCTTGTTTTTGAGTTGATAGGTGATTTGGAAAGAGAGATCTCTTCAGAATGAATCTTCGGCTTGATTATGTCTGAGAGGACCAATGGTCTGAATAGAATTCAGTGGAACACTGCATGTGATTGAGAACATCTTTGCTGAAGACATCCGTCTGCCTGAAAAAATCAAGTTAGTGATATGCAATGTTTATGATGTATGTAATGTATGAGATTCTCGAACTAAAGGAGAAATATGCATGTTATGTTGTGTATGAATATGTGTATGATGTATGATGTCTTGAGCGTATCAAGCTTCTGGTTGGGAAAATAAATCCCTGCTAGCCATCTAGAAATGAAGGCATTGTGATCGTTGATGATTTTTTCGTCTTGTTTGAGTACCCTCGGCTGGGAACCTTCTTTGAGAATCATGGTGCTCTGTTGAGGGATCTTTGACTACCGCTCGGGGATGAAAAGTAATTTGATAGTTCTGATTTTGATGCCTTTTTAAAGTGGGAATGAGGAAGATGCATAATCCTCCGATGCACTATTTGACCAAATCCTGGTGTAGAGATCACACCTTCTGAGGATAGTAATCTGGAACAACCTTGCTGGGGAATAAGATTTCTCGAATCACTTTGTTGGAGAGAAAAAATCTCATTGAGGAATTTGCTGAGAAATGCATCTCTGTTGGATATTTTTCTTCTGATGCTGGTTTCAGGATGATGTCCGAATGATTGGGATATTACCTGAATGCTATTCTTGTTTTTCCTGGTAAACATCAATCATATTCAAATGCACATGTTCATTCAAAATTACCATTGGGACGTTTACGTATTCAAAACAGAAAAAGTGAAAATGTTGATTTTGAGCCTAAGCTGCATTGATTTTTGAAAAAGAGCCATAATAGGCTGATTAGTACAAGGAGACAAAAATCCTGGTAGTAGGAAATTGTCATAAAGCTTTGAAAAGTGTTTATAAGGATAAATATGTATGTGAAAACAATCCAGTCAAGTTTCAATTCTGCTATTGCCAATCTGTCTTCGAGCATCTCCTCCCTCACTTGTTGGAAGAAAGTAATTGGACTGATCGGTATCTTTGATGTGTTGATTCTTGAAGGTGATTAGGCAGCTGAACGGAACATAGTTGTACGCTTTATTCCCTAACTTTTTCCTAGGCTGCCTTTTTACGTTTTCAGCCTACCGGGATAGTATTATTTAGTCTCTAACTTTTGCTTGGATCGCCCTTTCGGGTTTTCAATCCACCGAGACGCTCATTTTTTTCCTAAGTTGCCCTTTCAGGTTTTCTACTTAGCGAGTTATTGTTTAAATTTGTACCATTGTCTGTGATGATCCTTTAGGGATGCCATACCGACAAACGAGATTGTGCTTGATAAACCGGGCCACAACATTCTTGGTGACAGAAGCAAATGAAGCTGCTTCTACCCATTTTGTGAAGTAGTCAATAGCGACCAGGATAAAACGATGTCCGTTGGAGGCAGTAGGCTTGATTTCTCCAATCATATCAATACCCCACATTGCAAAAGGCCAAGGAGCCGTCAGGACATTTAACGAGACTGGAGGTACATGTACTTTGTCGGCATATATCTGGCATTTGTGACAGGTTCTGGAATGATGATGGCAGTCTGTCTCCATGGTAGACCAGTAATAACCTGCTCTTAGGATCTTTTTAGCCATTGTATGTCCACTTGAATGAGTACCAAAGGCAGCATCATGTATGTCTTCCATAATCTATTCTGCTTCCTTCTTGTTTACACAACGAAGTAAAGTCGAGTCATGGTTGCGTTTGTATAGGGTTCCATTACTTAGGAAGAATTTGGCAGCAAATCTTCTTAGAAACTTTCTGTCGTTAATGGATGTCCCTTCAGGGTATTCCAGAGCTTCGAGATACCTTTTTACTTCATGGAACCATGGTTTTTCTTCTGTTCCTTCAGCATCGATTTCATTGCAATAGGCTGGTTCATCTTGTCTGTAAATGGTGATCATTGGCGCCTCGTTGTCCCACCTGACTTTGAACATGGATGACATGGTAGCTAAGGCATCAGCTAGTTGATTTTCTTCGCGCGGGATGTGTTCAAAAGTGATTTCTTCGAAATAAGGAATCAAGCTCAGCACATATTCTTTGTATGGAATTAGATTCGGGTGCTTCGTGTCCCATTCCTCTTTGACTTGATAAATCACAAGCGCCGAGTCTCGGTAGACCTCCAGGAACTTGATTCTTAAATCAATTGCAGCTTTGAGACCCAGAATGCATGCTTCATACTCGGCTATATTGTTAGTGCAGTTGAAACATAATCTGGCAGTGAATGGTGTATAACCTCCTGCAGGGGAAATGATTACAGCTCCGATGCCATTGCCAAGTGCATTAGAAGCTCCATCGAAAACCATAGTCCATCGGGATCCTGGCTCGGGTCCTTCCTCTGGTCCTGGTTGTTCGTATTCAGTAACTAGCATAATGTCTTCATATGGGAAGTCAAAGCTCAATGCTTGATAATCATCCACTGCTTGATGAGCCAGATGATCAGCTACGACACTTCCTTTGATTGCTTTTTGTGAAGTGTATTGGATGTCATACTCTGTTAAGATCATTTGCCATCGTGCTATTCTTCCAGAGAGAGAAGGTTTTTCAAACACATACTTGATAGGATCCATTTTGGAGATCAGGAAAGTAGTGTGATTTAGCATATACTGTCTTAGTCGGCGAGCCGCCCATGCTAAGGCACAACAAGTTTTTTCGAGTAGTGAGTATCTTGTTTCACAATCGGTAAACTTTTTGCTAAGATAGTAGATTGCATGCTCCTTTCGGCCGGACTCGTCATGTTGCCCCAGTACACACCCCATTGAATCTTCTAACACAGTTAGGTACATTATCAGAGGTCTTCCTTCCACAGGTGGTAACAAGATTGGCGGTTTTTGGAGATATTCTTTGATCTTATCAAAGGCTAATTGGCATTTGTCATTCCACCTTTCTACTTGATATTTCTTCAACAGTTTGAAGATCGGCACATAAGTAGTAGTCATATGGGCAATAAATCTGGCGATGTAATTCAGACGTCCCAAGAATCCTCTGACTTGTTTCTCGGTACGAGGTATAGGCATTTCTTGAATGGCTTTGACTTTGGCAGGGTCAACCTCAATACCTTTGCTGCTGACGATGAAACCTAAGAGTTTGCCGGATCATACTCCAAAGGTACACTTGTTCGGATTCAGTCGCAACTTGTATTTCTTGAGTCTGTCAAACAGCTTGTGTAGATGACCCAGATGTTCTTCTTCGGTGTTGGATTTTGCAATCATATCATCGACATAAACCTCTATCTCCTGATGAATCATATCATGGAACAGAGCTACCATTGCACGCTGGTATGTAGCTCCTGCATTCTTTAAACCAAAGGGCATTACTTTGTAACAAAAGGTTCCCTAGGGTGTCGTGAAAGTTGTTTTTTCCATGTCTTCGGGTGCCATCTTGATTTGATTGTACCCTGAGAATCCATCCATGAAGGAGAATACCTTGCATTGTGCGGTATTGTCAACCAGTACATCGATGTGAGGTAAAGGGCAAATTAGTGTTTAATGACACCACGCAGCAGCCAAGTGTTTCCTCAAGTCGGATCCCAAGGAACACTAGGACAAACCAATGTGTCACACTAACGATGGCCACCATAACAACCACATCAGTATACGTCGTGCAGTCTCCTTGGTCTCATGCCATTTACCTAAGGTACTCAGATCCAAGTTAGGATCTTTAACACAAGTAAACCCAAACAGGCCCACAAATATAATGCAAACAATACAAACAATTTAAAGTGAATCCTATACTTTAAGGTAACCCCTCTTTTATTCGAAAGCATCCCCAACAGAGTCGCCAGTTTTGTAATACGGTGAACTGACTTTTAAAGAAATGTGCGGATAGCAAGAGTCGCCACCGACTTTTATTTTATCCAATTGGAAAGGCTAAAAGAACAGGAAAGACCCTTTTGAAAGATTTTGAGTTCGGGGGGTAAGTTATACAAAGGGAAGGTGTAAGGCACCCTTTGTATCCATGGTTATCCATGGGCTCTTAATTGCTTAGCTCACTTTTGAATTGTTTGAAATGTTTGAAAAGTAGGGTGTGAATAGAAATTCGAATAAGAACTTTAGCTTGTAAATAAGCGTAGTCTTTTAGAAAAGTATTTGAAAATTAGTGGGAAAAAGAGTTTAAATTTGAGTTTGAATTGAAAAAGAGCAAGCAATTAATAGCAACTACCCTAAGTTTAGAAATTCGTTCTTTTAGCTTTTCAGGGCGAAAGGGTCTATCCATACCATGAGAGGGCAGGAAGTCTTTCAATTGGATGTTTAAGGGTCATCGAGATTATCGTTCTCTATAAGACTGTCCCATGCCATAAAGAGGGAAAGTAGTCTAAGGGAAGGATATAATAGTCATTTTTATCTTTTTAGGCATCATGCGAGGATACCTTAGCAATTGGGACAATCATCTTTTACCGAGGCAACTTCGAGGGACTAGATGATTTTCAATCTCTTTAGGCAACCTTGCTTTAGGTATCCTCGAAATTGAGGGACTTGACTATTTAGTACAACTAAAGGCAACAGACAACAATAAGGCAACAGTATAAGGCAACAAGAGGGATTACCCTAAAGGTGAGTGTGTGCACCAATCATGTGATTGTATTCAGATAATATTTATCTTATAATTATAGTTATTCTAATTTTGTTAAAGGCTTGCACTCCCTAAGATTACTAACCACGCAGTTTAAAATTGCAGAAAATTAAAGGCGGAAAGATAAATGTCCTACGCTATTACAATAAACACCTGCAGGGATGGGGGAAATTAAAAGGCGGAAATAAGAGAAATCAATAATTAGTTTTTTAAAAAAATCCTTGGACGCCTTGATCTTCCTCAAACCCTCGATCGACTCTGAGAAGGAAAAATAACAGGGTTAGTGTATTACGGATTCAACGGCTATTGAGACAAACCCTATTAAAAGGCAAAATAAATATAAAATGATATTTAAACAAGAGAAATTAGAAAACTTAGCTTTTTTCTCTGATGGGGCGTAATTGGAGGATTTATTATTGACCCTGAAAATTCGAACACACAGAAGAGAAGTTTTAGTGTATTAAAGATCTCCAACCCTGATTTACCAGGATAAATCAGAGTTAGAAACCCTAAGATTAAATAATTTAAAGATCAATAATTTAAGTAATATCAAATATCAAAGCCAAAAGTCGAGAGTTCGAATCGGTATCTCAATTAAATAATTATTGGATGAGATCCTAATTATATATTTGAAAAATAAAATTGAATTTTAAATAAAAAACTATTATTAATAAAGTTGTGAAAAATCGAACTTTCGACGAAAAAAATAAAAGTAAAAAATAAACAATAAAAAACTAAATTATTGAATAAATAAAAATAACTAAATAAATAAATTATGGGAAAAAAGTAAATAAGAAAATAGATAAAAATATTTAGGTAATTGAAAATAAAATAAAATAGAAGAAGAACTTAGCTTGGATCATGTATGGAGAGCCTCTGTAGGTACACGGTGGACTCTCAATTTACTGTGCCTTGGATCTGGAAAGGAAGGAATCCTAGGGTTCTGAGAACGAGGGCGCATCATGTCCCATTTAGGCCGCGCGTATGGAATCAATAGGGAGAATATTTCATAAAAATATTGCAGAATGGTGGACTCGAACGCGCACCCTCTGGGTAACATGACTCTCAAATTCCTTCTCTTACCAGTTAGTCATGCACTCAAAGCGCCAAATATATAAAATTAGTTCATTTAAAAATAAAAAAAAACAAACAGAAGACACGTGCCCAGATCTTCTTCCTCCTTGAGTTTTTTGGAAAAAACTATCGATGTCTTCAGCCCCCTGCAACACACAAACTCTCTAAACACAGAAATAAATCCCAATTAACTACATGATTCAAACTGAAATCCCCATATGAACATGATAGGGTTCTTGATTTTGATTAATTTAGCCCCTAATTGGACGGCCCCAAATCACATATCCAGAACCCTAGCCATGGCAAGTCTCTCAAACAACCACCAAACTCAAATTAATTATCCAGGAAGTTCATAAACATGAATCTAAACACAAACATATGGTCGAATTCAATTTATAACGTGTAAAATAATGTGATCGAAACTAAAAGAAAAATCAACAAATCGCGGCTTGCTTGAACGCGATTCTGGAGGCAATATGACTTGATATTGGTCTGGATCGTGTTAGTAGCTTCGTGGGAGTGTGAATGAACCTTCAGAATCCTTTGAAAATGGTTGTACGTTCCAGACTGAATCCGAGTCTTCTTGAGTTTTTTTGGTTCGGTAGGAATGCTGCAAATCCTTCTTTCTCTTTTCCTGAGCGTGATCTCTATGTATATATATGGCAGGGTTTTAGGGTTGATAAATTTGAAGAGAATCAATCCACATATTGGATTTGGTGGAAAGATCTTTGATAGAAAATCTCATATGAATGTTCCTATTCTTGACTCAATCTCCCTCCCATGATTTCCATTTGATTAATTTGAATAAATTTCTCAATAAGTATAATCCCACCAATTAAATCAAAATATTTGATTATTTCCAACAATTATTTTTAAATTGAATTTTTATGAACAAAAACTCAATATAAAAATAATAATGTAATAAAAATAATAAAAATGAAAGCATGGGATTATGGGCTTTTAGTGCACTCATGATCATGTTTAGAAATTCAAATTTAGGCCCATTAGTGTAAAAACTCAAAATTGCTCAGTGTATCCTTTATGCATCTCCTAAAAATCATCAACCTTGTACCATTCATAACTTTTTTAATTTTGATTCTGTGAAGGTGTTATAAGACTTTTTAGAAAGCTCGATGTGTCTTCTACAAGTCACTTTGGAACATGTTTTGCATTTGGAGTTTTTATCTTGATGATATTGCTCCTGAGAAAAACAACTTTTTGCGATCTTCTAGAAGGACCTGTAATGTTTTGGCCTATATCTCTTATGTGGAAGCATTTCTTGACCTTGGGCCCAACATCAAAGTTGTAGAGAATCAAATTTCCTTGAAAATGAGATTTGGTTGCGGACTTTATGAGGAAGTATGAGAGAGATATGGCTGATCAAAGTTAAGTTGACTTTCAATTCAAAACCCTAAATTAGAAACTTGGACTTTCGATGATTTATGAGCTCTCCTTGATGAATGTTGATCAATTGATGAATCTAACATTGAAATGTTGATATTGACCAAAAATCAGGAGTTTTGACTGTACTTTGACCACGGTTGACTTTTAGGTCAAACTAGTCGATCGTTGATCTTTTGAGCAATTTCATTAATCATTCTTATGAACCAGGGCTTGAAACTTGGCATTAGGGCACTTTGTACCATCTGAGAGATCATGGAATCCACTTGGGGTATCAGAAGTTAAAATTCTTTGATTAAATCAGATACCCTAATTTAGAGGCAGTTGTTTAGGAGAGAGACTGCATGCTTTCTTGTATGTGTTTGAGCATTTGAAAGTCAGATGGACTGAAATATGAATAAATATGCTGGGCAAATTTATTTTTCAGGTAAACTCTCGAGCGGACGAATATCATCAAAATCAAATTTTCTTCTCCAAAAGCAATCTGGACAAATATTCGTTCTTATAATCATTCATATCAAACTCTCATCTCATTAGTCCCCTGGCAGGGAAATATCACATTAGTCCCCTGGCAATGATATGTTACATCAGTCCCCTGGCAGTAACCAAAGTCTACTCCAATCATGTTAGTCCCCTGGCGATGATATACAACTACAACTTATTGCATTGGTCTCTGAGCAGTATTAAGTTATTTCCTTATCATGTTAGTCCCCCGACAATGATATATCTACATCAGTCCCCTGGCAGTGATCAAAATCCTTCTCATCATGTTAGTCCCCTGGCGGTGATCAGTTGGCCCTTATCATATTAGTCCCTAGGCAATGATATCTACATCAGCCCCCTGGCAGTAATCAAAATTTTTCCAAGATCTAATTCAGTTACTACAAACGGTGCTGACACGATCAACATTCAAAGATCTAATTCTATCATCACGAACGGTGTAGACACGATCACCTTTCCGAGATCTAATTCAGTTACTACAAACGGTGCTGACACGATCGACCTTCAAAGATCTAATTCTATCATCACGAACGGTGTAGACACGATCACCTTTCTGAGATCTAATTCAGTTACTACGAACGGTGCTGACACGATCGACCGACAAAAAGATCTAATTCTATCATCACGAACGGTGTAGACACGATCAACTTTTCCAAAGTCAAATTCAGTTACTATGAACGGTGCTGACACGACTAACATTCAACAACTACCTCCCAACATTTCAAGTTCAGATATAGTCTAACGTACAATTTATTCTGACTGTCAAGACAGGTGGCATCTTAAAGCCCACTTCATATCCCCAATACCCAGATGGCATCTCTAAACTCGTCATCGATGGTACAAATTTCTGGGTACTCTAGTGTTCAATCCTCTTCCACCTTCAGATACCAACTGGCATACAAATCACTCTACATCTTCAGGTTTAAGAAGATTGAACAGGGGCAGTTACTTACTTACCTTTTCTTTGTCCTATTATGGCTACAAAGGGGGAGTAATATTGTATGATTTTACACTAACCACTAACCACTGAAGTAGGGGGAGAGAGAAATTTATTGTTTTCCTAGTGTGTTACTGATGAGTTGTTGCTTTTGAGGGGGAGTGTTATGATTTTCCTTAATAGGTGTGAAGAGAAGCTGGATTGGCATGTGTGTAGAGATGTAAAAAAAAATACTTGATATCATGCTAATTGGTTGGGAATTGCCTATCTCAACTAATGTGTGCAGATTCAACTAACTACTAACATGTCTTGCATGTTCATTTTTCCGCTGCATCTCTAATTTTAGAATTTCTCCTTCGTATTCTCTACAGGGCTGAAAATTACTTTTGTGTTTGATTTATTTTCAAACATTAGGTTGTTAAATTGTTTTAGCCAAAATAAGCCAGAGGGGGAGATTGTTAATTCTCTGTGTTATGATTGGAATTATGTTTGGTAAAACTAACTTATGGGAACATGTTGAACAAGATGTTCTATTCACTTTAACTAAAGAAGATATGTCGAGAATGATGTCCTATGCAGGGTCCATTTGACATCGTGTCTATTAGGTTACATCTAGATCTATTGAAGTCGGTTTTATGTATAGGTGGAGAATATTTTGGAATATTATGTAATCCTAAGTGGCGCTTGATTTAGGGATAAGAGATTGCCTCTGTTTCAGGTATAGATCGAATTGGCTCAAAGTAAGGCCATTAATGGATTTGGGAGGATGAAACGAATCTTTCCATGGCCTTAGAAACAATTTTTCTTGCGTGTATGCTATTTCGTATGTATGCAGGTGTATAGCTACGATGCTCTGTCCGTAGGTAAAAGTCCAGACCAAAAACGATGGTCTGTTGGAGAAGATGAAGTCGTGGCAGGAGGGCGTTGGCTAGTTTGAAATTAGCGCGCATTTTCCCATCAGGTGTTATTGTTTCTATGTATTTATTTGAGTGCATTTGTTTATCATGAATGCAACGTTGGTTGAGTGGCAAGGCGCTTGGTAACCCAGAGGTCCAGGGTTCGATCCCTGGCCTTTGTTATATTTTATAAACAAGTTGCAATTGAAGATCCTGTGTATTAGGCTTGGAATCATTACCATGAGCACTCATAATCACAATCGTTGGATGGTCACCATCATGGATCTCAAGCACAAGATTGAAGGGTGCATACCATGGATTGCAGCTTCACCACACCAGATTAAAAGCTAAGATTTCCAATTTCTTTTACTATTATTTTTTTTATCTATTTAATAACTTTTTCTTCTTTTATATTATTCACTTGTTTATTTAATACAACCCTTTTTTTAGAATTTAAATTTTTATCTTTTTATAAAATCATTTAGTTTTATTTATTTTATAATCAAATAATTAATTTGATAATAATCCTTATTTGTTTTAAATACTTAAATGATTAAGTTAATTAAGTTTTTTAATTGTTTAATTAAGATTAATTAATTAAATTACTTATTAGTGTTAGACAATTTAATCGAAAATTTATTTGTGCCGATTTAATTAATTAGGTTGAAAACCAATAATTAATTAATTTGGTTTTTATTATTTTATTAACCATGGTTAACTTGTGCCCTAAATCAGGGTTTGCGAGGTTTGTCGTTAGATCATCCATACACTAAAAATTTCTTTTCTTTTTGCAGATTTTCAGGGTTACCCTCCGGGTTCTTCAGACACGCGTCATACCAATCGAAAAGCTAAGTTTTAATTCTTTTCTTATTTAAATATCATTTTACTTTTAATTTTGCTTTATGAATTAAATTAGGGTTTGCTTCGACTGTCAATGAATTCCTCCTACACTCACCCCTCTTTTTTGCCTTCATTGATTTTCAAGGTTAACCAGCTGATCAAAGCGCAAACCTTCGGTAACCCTAAACTCGTTCTTATTTAATTTTTCCGATATTATTACTTGTGTTAAACCTATTGCTTTATTGGGTTATATTATTGCTTCTTCCCCTTCCCCATGGCTATATTTTGTAACTGCTCCTGGGTTGTATTGTGTGGCCTTGAAGGCACTTAAACTGTTATTATAACTGTGTGGTTAGAATAACTAAGTTACAAGATAATTATCTGAATTGAATCACGTGATTGTGCACCCACACACCTTTTATGGTAATCCCTTTTGTTTCCTGTTGCCTGTTGCCTTGTTGCCTTTTCAGTACATAATAGTCAAATCCCTCGGATACGAGGATGCCTCAGCAAATGTTTCCCTCGGTTCATTCTCATCACAAAGATTATAAGTCCCTACGATATTGCCTTCGATTATATGATCTCTTCCCTCGAGGTTGCCTACAAATGATGTGACAGTACCTTTCGATTGCTGAGGTGTCCTCTTTGGTTGCCTAATAATGACTATTCTTATCCTTTCCTTAGACTACCTGCCCTCTCTATGGCAGGGACAGTCTTATGGCAAACGATAACTACGACGACCCTTCAACCTCCAAATAAAAGGACTTCATACCCTCCTATGGTATGGATAACCCTGAAAGGCTAAAAGAACTCTTTTACAATGTTAGGGTAATTAGCTCATAATTGCTTGCTCTGGTTTAAATTTTTTTTACTCTTTTCTCAAAAACCTTCAAAAAGCTACGCTTATTTACAAGCTAAAGTCTTATTTCATTTCTAAACTTTTGAAAACTAAAAGAGCTGAGCAATTAAGAGACCATGGAAAACCATGGATGCAAAGGGTTCCTTACACCTTCCCTTTGTATAAATTACCCCCCGAACTCGAAATTTCTTTTAAAGGTTTTTTCTGTTCTTTTAGCCTTTCTTTAATTTGGATAAAATAAAAGTCGGTGGCAACTCTTGCTCACCGCGACATTTCAAAAAAGTCAGTTCACCGTATTACACAGTCAAAGATTAGACATAATAGCCTGTCATCTAGTACTAACTTCTGATCTCAGATTTGTGAATACAACGTTTGAATAATCAGAGTCATAGCTTGGTGCAGAGCATCTTCTTGTCTTCTGACTTTGAAGTTCTTGAGCGTGATACCATAAGAACTTCAGTGCTTCTGCTTCTGATCTCATGTTCTTCTGATGCTTCATAGACCATGTTCTGATTCTGCTTGACCAACTTCTGATGTCTTGCGAGAGCATGTTCTGATGTTGCAATCCTGAACCTTCCGAGTCAGTGCTTCTTAGCGCTGAATTGTGCATACTCTTTATATATTTTCCTGAAATGGAAAATGCAATAGAATAGAGTACCACATTATCTTATACAAAATTCATATACATTGTTTTCATCAAAACAAGAATATTGATCAGAACAAATCTTGTTCTAACAATCTCCCCCTTTTTGATGATGACAAAAACATATATAATTGATATGAATTTGCAATCAGAATATCAGATGACAAAAGACAATTACACAGATATAACATAAGCATATAATCAGAGTGTGTGAATATGTCTCCCCCTGAGATTAACAATCTCCCCCTGAATTAAATACTAGAAGAATTTATAAATAAAAGACTTCGTTGAGTATTTTTCATTTCAGCAGAGACTTTCACTTTGCTTAGAACTTCAGAATATTCAGAGCTTCTGCTTCTTGCTTCCATAGGAAAGCTTCATAGCTTTGAATTTCTTCTTTGTTGTCATAGCATGCTTGATTGAATCAGAACATTCTTGAATGTATCAGAGCATCTTTACATCCTGAAATGTTTCAGAACATACTAGACAAAAAAAATCAGCGTATGAATGTATCAGAACATTCTTAAGAAAGAGCATGTATCAGAGCATTTAAGAGAAGAAAATGTATCAGAGCATATTCTGCAACGAGAATATCAAAACATTCTTCTTGCTTATGATCTTGAAACTTCACAGCACTAAGCTTGCTTTAATTTTCCACGAACATGCTTCTTAATAGAATTGCTTTTCCTCATGTATTTGCTTCTCATGTTAAGCTTTTTCAGAATATCTTCAGTCCTGCAAAAAATCTCAAAGACATAGAACTTGCAAATAATGTTAGGAAATGTTGAGACTTAATCCCAGCAATTGATATAATAAACCAAATCAATTATCATGTTTCTCCCCCTTTTTGTCATAACATCAAAAAGCATTAAAAGATTCAGATGATAAAAGACATAAATGGTGAAGATGATAATGATTTCATTAATCAACAAAACATCATAAGTACACAAGGGATAGAAGAAGATGCAAGAAACAGATGCATAAAAAAACAAGAAAACAACTAAGACCAAGACAGACTACGACTAGCCAAGCTTAGAAGCTAACAGGGCCAGAAGGGTTTTAATCTCAGTAGTGTCTTCTGTTTGCGTCTTGATGAATGATCTGAACTCATTGTGAGTATCCTCATGCTTGTCCAGACGAGAAGCTAGAGCATCTTGATTCTGTTGAAGAGCCTTCGTGGTGTTTTTCAGCACAGAAGGTCCAGCAGAAGAAGCTTCAAAGCTATTGTCCATGAGAGGAGGATTCTCAACAGAAACATCTACCATGAGAACATCAGTTTGATTTTCCTTAATAGTAGATTGCATAGCAGGATGATTCTCAGCATCTTGATTCTCAGCAACAACTTTTGATTCAGAAGCATCTTCAACAAACACAAGAGAAGGGATATCAGCATCTGGATTTTCAAGAGCCAGAAGAATTTCAGCCAAATTCTGAGGATGTGTAGGAGCAGCTGGTTCTGATGGATATTCAACTTCTGGATATACCATACTTGGTGCTTTAGCAGAGGGATTCTCCCTTAACCAATTGAATGTGGACTGAAAGTCTCTAGTCAGAACATGATAGATAGGCTTCCACACGACCATAGCAAGAGGATGCAAATCTTCAAGCTCACCAGAGAATTCCTTCTCTTCAAGAGATTTCCATCTCCTGATGGGGTTATAGTACTTACCATCATCTAACTCCAAAAAGTAGCCAGAAGGTCCATATGCATCAGCCAAGCATCTCTTCTGGATGTTCAGAAGATCAATCTGAATATCCTTCTCAAATATTTTCCACATCTTGCTAGTAGCAACATGATCCATCTTGGAGTCATGAGCAGCTCTCAGAGTATCCAATCCTATTCTGACCTTATACATTAACAAGTCATAACAGGTATCAATAGAGAGTTCAGGAGGATTGAAGGTGAAACGATAGTCAGGGTAAAGAAGACTATAGGGTTTAGATTCTCTTGAGAACAAAACAGGGGTAGTAGAAGAGGATAAGGAGGATGAAGAAACTGCGATGGATGTGGTTGAGATAGCATTTAGAGGTTGAGGGTTTAGAACTGGTGTAGAAAGAAGTGGACGATTTCTTTTTGTGATGGTGGAAGAAGATGGAATTACAGAAGGAGGTGGATTTTTCTGAGGGGGAAGGTCAAAAGAATCTGCATGGTAAATTTTATGAATGAGCTTCTCAAACTGTTCTTCGGTTCTGGGTATTTTGAGAGACTCTGTAGGTTTCTTCTGCTTCTTTGCTTGCTTAGCATCAGGTCCTTCTTCTGCGACCTTTCTCTTCAACTTCTTTTCTTTCTTCTTCTTGTCCTTCTTTCTTAACTCATCTAGAGATGGAAGAGTTCTTCCTCAAATCCAAGCAGGATCAACAGAAGTTTGTGCTTTTTACACATGACTTAAGATAGCGTTTAACAGTTTTGTCTAGCTCCTCTTTGAACATGTGAGAGAAACTTATAGCAGGAGTTCTTCTTGTCAGAATATCTTGAAACACTTTTGGAGGAGTGGTCACCTTTTCAATCAGTTGCATCCCTTTTAGAGACAGAGCATATAGAATACTCCCTCGGATAGCAGTCAAGTTCTAAGATGAGCTAGCTGCTCTCAGAATATCTATTAAGCCACTTTCAATCAGAATATCTGAAATCATTCTTCCAAAAGGAATAGTATTCTTCTTGAGTTTAGAATTCTTTTGACGTTCTTCATCTCTTGATTCTTCAATATTTGTCTTTAGATGTTGAAAAAGAATGTGTGGTAGATTGACTCTCATGCCTTTTTCAATGCAGAATAGTACATATTTCTTAGTTGAGCAGAGTTTGTTAGTTTTCTATGATAGAGAGATCCCAGAATGATCTCAGCCCATACTCTGTAGGAAGGCTTCAAGTCAGTATTGTAGGGAGAGGCAACACCAGAAGAAAAGAAATCTCGATCAATTTTATCCCAATCAGTTCTTCCATGAAGAGTACCAGTGATTCCATCTATACCATCAAGACCATACAATTTCCTTATCAACTTCACAGTCACAACAACTTCATGCCCTAGCACAAAGGAGATGATAGCAGTGGAAGTAACCGTAGCATGTGTCCAGAATTCCTTAACCAATAAGGGGTAAACTAGTCCGATCAACCTTTCAAAGAAATTTGACCAACCTTGTACTAGCATTGCAGTTTTGGTTTTGAAATCATGTTCCATAAGATGTTCAAAATCCACCATTGTTTCGTAGAGAACCTCTAGTTCATCATAAGTAATCGAACAAGACTTTAGAGGAAGATTTGCAGATTTCTTTTGTTGAACTTGATGTGACGATGATGCCATGCGTTGAACATTCGAAGATGAAGCCATGGGTACACACTATGTTAGGGTTTAGTAACTAGGGTTTATGCAAAATGAGAGAGATGAACGATTATAGACAACGAACAAGGAGAGAGAATGGAAAGAGATGAAATGTTATGGAGATGAGTTTTTATAGGAACTGATTTGAAATGTAATGCAATATGATTCTGAATGAACAAGATTACAGAGATTGAATCAGTTATCATTTAATGATGAGTGACGTTAGGGTAAAACGTGATATTTGAAATGATTTGCATAGTTACCCAGGGCGGCGTCTCATCAACTGAACGCATGCTTGTCCAACTAGAGTGAACATGTGTTCATCTTCTGGAATAGCTGGTGACATCTGCTTTGCTTTAAAAGAGATTCTGAATCAACTTAGACATAAGAAACGTTAGTAATAACATAATCAGAATATCTAACTGATCAACAATCAGAACTTCTTATAAAAGAAAATGATCATTTCAAATCTAATCCATATATCAGAACTTCTCATCCTTTCATTATGGGCATAAATCCATATTGATATTCTTCTGAATGAACTTAAACCTATCTTCAGCAAGGGGGTTTTGTAAAGATATCAGCCCATTGATGGTCTGTATCAACAAAGTTTAAAGATAGAACACCCTTCTGAACATATTCCCTAATGAAATGGTGTTTCATCTCAATATGGTTAGCTTTGGAATGTAAGAATGAATTCTTAGATAAACATATAGCAGAAGTATTATCACAGAAGATAGGAATGTTACTCTCATATATCTGATAATCTTCTAGCTGACTCTTTATCAAGAGCATCTGTGTACTACATCCAGCAGCAACAACATATTCTGCTTCTACTGTAGAGAGGGCAATTGTAGCTTGCTTCTTGCTGTACCAGGAGATCAGGTGACTTCTAAGAAATTGACAACTTTCAGAAGTACTTTTCCTTTCAACTCTATCTCCAGCGTAATCAGCATCACAAAATCCTACTAAGTTGTATTCTTCAGATCTTCTGTTGACTAAACCAACATTAGTAGTACCTTTCAGATACCTCAGAATTCTCTTAACAACTATTAAGCGAGATTCTCTAGGAGCTGATTGGAAACTTGCACACAGACAAACACTAAATAAAATACCAGGTCTAGAAGCAGTAACATATAGAAGAGATCCAATCATACCTCTGTAGAGCTTCTGATCTACCTTCTTACTTACCTCATCCTTACCTAGAACACATGTTGGATGCATAGGAGTTTTTTCTTCTTTGCTTTCTGAAAGATTAAACTTCTTCAGAAGTTCTTTCACATACTTGGTTTGAAGAACATAGGTTCCATCAGAAGTTTGATTGATCTGGATCCCCAAAAAGTACTTGAGTTCCCCCATCATGCTCATTTCAAACTCAGCCTGCATAGACTTAGCAAACTCCTAGCCACTGGTGCAAAGGTTTCAGTATTGTCAATACCTTCTTGCGGCCTATAGCCCTGAGCAACCAGTCTGCATTTGTTTCTTACAACTTCTCCTTTTTCGCTTAGCTTGTTTCTGAAGACCCACTTGGTTCCAATGATGGTGAATCCTTTTGGTCTTGGAACAAGATCCCATACATCATTCCTTGTAAACTGATTGAGTTCTTCTTGCATGGAAATTATCCAGTCAGCATCCTCCAGAGCTTGATCAACAGGAGTTGGCTCAATAAGAGATACTAGACCAAATTGACATTCTGCATTATTCTTAAGGAATGCTCTTGTTCTGATAGGATCTTCTTTCTTCCCAATGATAACATCTTCTGAGTGAGCAGAGTTGAGTCTAGAAGATCTTATGATAGTTGGCTCTTCAGAAATTCTGAGATTCTCTAATGAAGCAGAAACTTGATCTTCTGACACTTTGCTTCTGGGTTCTTCAGCTTCTTAGTTATAGATTTCAATATCTGCAAAATTCTCAAACCGCTTTGGCTTTTCAAGATCTAGCTTATCATCAAATCTGATATTGATTGATTCTTAAACAATCAATGTTTCAGTATTGTATACTCCGTAGCCTTTTGAGCGTTCAGAATATCCAAGAAGGAAACACTTCTGTGCCTTAGAATCAAACTTAGGCAGATGATCTTTAGTGTTTAGAATATAACATACGCATCCAAATGGACGGAAATAAGAAATGTTGGGCTTTATAGGTCTTATTAAGAATAGTTATTATAGAGATTCTATTCTGAATATAACATTCAGTATTTATTGCTTCTGCCCAGAAATGCTTAGCCATATTGGTTTCATTGGTCATGGTTCTGGCCATTTCTTGTAGAGTCCTATTCTTTCGCTCTACAACTCCATTTTGCTGTGGTGTTCTAGGGCAAGAGAAATCATGGGAACTACCATTTTCTTTGAAATACATCTCAAAGAATTTGTTCTCAAATTCGCCACCATGATCACTTTTGACCTTTATGATTTTACACTCTTTCTCAGATTGGATCTGAGTGCAGAAGTCAAAGAACACTGTATGAGACTCATCCTTATGTCTCAAGAACTTTACCCGTGTTCATATGCTATAATCATCTACGATGACTAATCCATATTTCTTCCCTCTGACAGATGCTGTTTTGACTAGGCCAAACAGATCAATGTGCAAAAGTTCTAGCGGCCTATAGGAAGAAACAACATTCTTAGACTTGAATGCAGGTTTGGAAAACTTCCCTTTCTGATATGCTTCGCAAAGAGCATCTGATTTATATTTCAGATTAGGGATTTCTCTGACTAGATTAAGTTTGTTAATCTGAGAAATCTTTCTCAAACTAGCATGGCCTAATCTTCTGTGCCAGACCCATTGCTCTTCACTAACAGACATAAGATAAGTTACCTTATAATTCTTAAGATCTTGAAGATCAATCTTGTAAATGTTGTTCTTTCTCCTGCCTGTAAATAGGATTGAGCCATCCTTCTGACTTACAGCTTTGGAAGACTTTTGATTGAAGATTATGTCATAACCATTGTCACTTAATTGACTTATGGACAATAAGTTATGAGCTAATCCATCTACAAGAAGTACATTAATTATGGAAGGAGAGTTACCAATGCTTATGGTTCCAGAGCCAATTATCTTGCCCTTTTGATTCCCTCCAAACTTTACTGCTCCAGTAGATTTAAGCACCAGGTCTTGGAACATAGAACTTTTTCCCGCCATGTGCTGCGAGCACCCATATTCCAGGTACCATGACATGTTTTGCTTTGTCTTCTTTGCTGCCAAGGATATCTACAACAGAAATTATCTTCTCCTTAGGTACCCACATTTTCTTCGGTCCTTTCTTGTTAGTTCTCCTCAAGTTCTGATTGATCTTGGGTTTAACATGATAATTAACAGGAGGTACAGCATGATATTCCTTAGTTTGATTAATATGATATTTTCTATTTTGTGTTACATGCTTCTTAGTGTGTGTAATGTGAAAAATCTTAGCATGTGATGTGAGCCTAATATCATGGGAGTGGCCATACTTGAACTGATCATACAACGGATTGTATAAGGTTTCTCCCTCATAGCCTATGCCAACTTTCTTGTTTCCACTAACTGCATATATCATAGAGGCGAGTTGACTTCTTCCAATACCTCTAGATAAGAACTTCCTGAAACTCAAGTCATATTCCTTAAGAATATTGTTCATGCTTGGAATAGACTTTTCTAAACTAGAAGATGACTCAGCATCTATGGATAGTTTTAAAACTTTTTCTTTGAGTTCAGAATTTTCTAATTCAAGCTTCTTAGTTTCAGACGCAAAGAGCTTTCTCAGCTTTTTGTATTTGATATTAAGCTTAGCCTTGATTTCTAGAATTTCAGTTAAACTGGAAACTAGCTCATCGCTAGATAGTTCAGAAAATACCTCTTTAGAGTCTGATTCTGATGTAGATTCTGATACATCATCAACAGTGGCCATGAGCGCAATGTTTGCCTGCTCATCTTCAGAGTCTGATTCTGATTCTGATGAATCTGAATCGTCCCAAGTTGCCATAAGGCCTTTCTTCTTTTGAAACTTCTTCTTGGGCTTTTCCCTCTGAAGCTTTGGACACTCACCCTTGTAATGTCATGGCTCCTTGCACTCAAAGCATGTGACCTTCTTTTTGTCAGATCTTCTGAGTCTAGAAGATTATACTCTTTCAGGCTTTTTGGAACTTCTGAAGTTCTTGAACTTCCTTTGTTTACTCTTCTAGAGTTGGTTTACCCTTCAGGAGATCATGGACAGTTCATCTTCTTCTTCTTATTCTGATTCTGACTCTTCAGAATCTTCTTCTTCTTCCTGAAAAGCGTTAGTGCATTTTTTATTCAAAAATTTTAAAGCAATAGACTTACCTTTCTGTAATACGGTGAACTGACTATTTTAATAGAAATGTGCGGTAAAGCATGAGTCGCCACCGACTTTTATTTTATCCAAATTAATTAGAAAGGCTAAAAGAAACAGAAAAAAACCTTTTTGAGAAAAACTGAGTTCGGGGGTAATTATGCAAAGGGAAGGTTTAAGGCACCCTTTGCATCCATGGTTTTTCATGGGCTCTTAATTGCTTTGCTCTTTGATTTCAGAAATGTAGAAGAAAAGAATATGGACTTTAGCTCGTAAATGAGCATAGTCATTTTGAAGGTATTCCTTTTAGCCTTTCAGGGTGAAAGGGTCTATCCATGCCATAAGAGGGCAGGAAGCCTTTCATTTGGTGGTTGAAGGGTAATCGAGAATTCGTTCGCCATAAGACTGTCCCATGCCATGGAGAGGCATGTAGTCTAAGGGAAGAACCGGAATAGCCTTTCGTAGGAAGCCAGAGCATACCTCAGCCTTTTCGTAGGCAAATTCCGAGGGTCGAGGTCATATTGGTGTATCGAAGGCAGCATCATTAGGGTCTTACGACCTTTGCATAACCGAGACAACATGGCTGAGGTATCCTCATATTCGAGGGACATGGCTATTCTGCAAAAACACAAGGCAACAGGCAACAGGCAACAAGGCAACAGGCAACAGAGAGGTTACCCCAAAAGTGTGTGTGTGTGTGTGTGCATCAATCACGTGATCAGTTCAGAATATATTATCTTATAATAATTAAGTGATGGTAATTTAATTCAGGGTTGCACTCCCTAAAATTACTAACCACATCAGTCAATAAACAAATATAATTAAAGTAGTACGGGGAAGGGGAAAAAGAAACCAGCGGAGGAAAGGGGAGATGAAACAAGCAGAGAATAATAAATAAATAGGTCTGAACAGGTAATAATTAAGATCAGGGTTTAGGGTTACCGATATTCGAAGCTTTGGCAGTTGGCAAACCCTGAAAAGGTGGGAAAAACAGCAAACAAAAGTAGGGTGAGTGCATTATCAGTTCAGAGTCAATTAGGGTTAACCCTAATTTAATAAATAAAATCAAATCAAATAAACAAATAATTAAAATAGAAAAGATCACTTAGCTTTGATTAGATCTGATATGGTTGGCAGTCGGAGGAAGCCTCTGGGTTAACCCTGAAAAAAAACAAAGCAAAAGCAGAAAAGTGAATGTAGGCAAGATTTATTTAAAGGCAAACCCTAATTAACAGGAAACAAAATAAACAATAAAATAATTATTATTAAATGATAAACTTAGCTTCGGATCTTGATAAGGCGCGTAGTCGGGCGGTATTGGAAAAGTCGACCCTGAAAAAGCACACAAAAAGAGCAATATTTTCAGTGTATGGAATGATCGTCGTAAACCCTGATTAGGGTACGGATTGAATAAAATAACATAAACGATTTAATTAGTTATTGGTCTCGCGACCTAATTAATTAAATCGAAAAGAGAAAATAAAATCAGACACACAGGTATTTTTTATGATTTTTTTGGAATAAAACAAAATATATTTGAATTTTTGAAAATATGAAAGTAATAAATATAATTTAAATAAAAGAAATTAAGAAAATAGATAAAATAAAAAAAAATGTAATTATAAGTAAATAAATAAATAAATAAATAAGAATAATAGAAAATAATAGATAAATAATAATTTGAATGACATATATATATATATATATATATATATATATATATATATATATATATATATATATATATATATATATATATATATATATATATATATATATGTGTGTGTGTGTGTGAATTTAATAAATAATATAAATATTAAAAGAAAAATAAATAAAATAAACAAATTATTAATTATAAAAGAAAAAAAGTTTTTGAAAATAAAAATATAATACTTTTTATTTTTTAAAGAAAGAAAAAAGAATTGAAAACAATATATATATATATATATATATATATATATATATATATATATATATATATATATATTATAAATAAAAATTGAGTCGTGTAATTAAAAATAAAAAAAAAATTACAAAAAACTTAACTTTCAAGCAGATGTGGCTCACGCGTATGGAATATGGTGCGCCCCTGTCATACCCCAAAATTTGCCTGCATTTATTTTCATAAGTCATTTTATTTCAAATAATTGACATAGCGCGGTTGGTAAGAAAGTAAGGTTTGCAAGTATAGGGTCCCGGGTTCGAATCTCACTTTTAACTTTATTCCCCTTTTATTCTAAAATCACAAAAATTACATTTTTTTTATTATTTAAATTTAATTTTTCGTATTTTTTAATTAGACTTTTTTTAAAATAGTCAATTTCTACTTTTATACATTTGTTTAGTCAAAAAATCACTAAATATCATAAAATATTCAAAAGTCCAAAAAAGGAAGGTTTTAATTTTTATTTTTACATATTTAACAACTTGGGGAACAAGTAGATTGATTGTAGAAAGAATCAATTTGATTGATTATTTTCTAGTTAATTATTTAGATTCTGTTGCTACCGCGAAAAATGGAATCAGAGTCGCCACTAATATATTTATCCCATCGCGGGAAAGGAATACCAGGAAACCTAACTCGAACAAGAACAAGGTCTTTCGACCAGAGAATAGGGCGCGAGAGTCGGTTACGCAAGGGGAAGGTGCTAGCACCCCTCACGCCCATCGTACTCGATGGTATCCACCTATGTTTGTTTCTATCTAAAGGGTGTCTAATGTCTAAACCTAAACGCGAATAAATGCAAAAAGAAACACGAGGAAAAGAAGGAATTATTTACAAGTGTGCTAGCTTAGGCCCCGCGCCCCAATGCCTACGTATCCCTTACAAGGAATCAGAGCGACCGTAGTTCGGCTCATGATTTTCTATGTTTTTGTGTTTTTTAGTTAAACAGAGGTTAAAGTCGCACTCCACGATGCTCGACCTTTGGAGACTTATACGCCTAATTATGGAATGGATTCAACACGTTCTTAAGAATGCCACGAGGGCGAGAGATAGAAGAGAGTTTGAGTGTTTCGAGGAAATCCCTAAGGCAAGGGAAACTCGAGTTACTCTTTGGTTTGTGTCTTTTAGAATTACGGAACTTACGCCCGAATGGTTCCCTAAAGCAAGGGAGATCCAAGCACTCGAATGATTCCCTAAAGCAAGGGATATTCAAGCTTCCGTTCCCTTTTTAATGATTTTCACTTTTTTATTGATGTTTTTGATGTTTTCTTTGTATTTTTTTAAAGGGATTTTATTTTGAATATTTTTAGATGTTTTAAAGTTGAAAAAGAAAAAAGAAATGAAATGGTGGACTAACCTAGAATCTATCCTAATTGTTCTTCTAATTCCTATTTAATATCTAAACTAAAATTCTAAGAGGAATATACAAATGGTATTAACAACATAGGCCAAAAATATGGCCAAAAGCTAGCAACAAAATCACACAACAATTATACCAAAAAAAAAACATGGAAATGATACAAAAGAACAAAAGAAGCAATTCAAAAATTGACCTAAAAAAAATACTACTATTTTTATGGGTTTTTTCATGAAAGAGAAATCAATTAAAAGTCAGAATTAAACTAGCCTAAAATCTAATTAAGAAGCTAATATTTTTTATTGCATTTTTATGTCAACTATTATCTAAAAAATCTAACAAAATTTTAATGGTTTCATTGTTTTTAGAACCTAAAAATGATGGAAAAAAACTAAGTGAAAAAACTATTAAATCTAAAAGCCAAATAGTAAGTCAGGGGGTGTAAATGGAATATGGGGTTTAATCAGCAAACAGGTGCACAGGCCCACTCAGATTGGCCCAGAAGTTTTTTATTACACAACATTTTTGAAAGAAATCCATAGGCCAGGGGTGTATGAGCAACATGATGGTTCAATAAGCAGAATGGGCGCAAGGCCCAGGGGATTGAAGCCCAAATAGAGTTTTTGTTTGATGACATGCCCAGAAAAGAGAGGGCGTGGGCCTAGGGGTGTGAGAAGTAAATTCGGCCCATAATATTTTCTATTTTTGTTATTGCTCATGAAAACTATGGGCCATACGGGGTGTGCATAGCAATGGCCCAAGAGATATTGTTTTTTATCTTTATTTTCTGTTGTTGTTCTTTATTTGTTTAATTTTTTTTCTTTCTTTTTGTTGAGTGATCATAACCTAACTTAAGGTAAATAATTTTAGAATATATATTAGTTTAGTTAATTAGGATATATTAAAATCAATTTCAACTTAGGTTTTTTTTTATATGAATAAATTTTTAATTAACTTAATCACTAGGTTTTAATTATTTTTAGGTTTATCAATTAACATAAATTAAATATTTAGATTAATTTAAATTAAGTTTATAATAGATAATTAATGTAATTTTTAGATTAATTTTAGGTTAAGTAAATTGAATTAGAGTTTAGTTTTAGGTTAACTAATTTTAATTAATTAGATATTTTTAGGTTTATAATTATATTTATCCTTGACTTCAAACAATCATAGAAACCTCGTAAACCTTAGGTAGGTGTTGTCTATTAACTTCGCTAGGTTTCCTTGAATGTTGTTATTAGGGTTTTAACTTTCAGGTTTTTAACGGTTAGGTTTATCATTTTACCTTCAAACCAAATTTCATCACAATATTCTCTTTTCATCTCACATTCCAGTGTATGTCACATGTCTATTTTATTTTATTTTTATTTATCTGCCTTTATTTAATTATGCTTTTATTTAAATTATGCCTTTATTTAATTATTTAAATTTCCTCTATTTAAATTCTAGAAGGTGTATAGGTTGCTCATTCAGTTTTTGATGTAATAGTAATTAGGGCCTTTTAATTTCTGTCTTTCATATTGTTTATATTAAACTGCGTGGTTAGTAATTTAGGGAGTGCAAGACTATTAACTGAATCTAGATCACTAAGTTACAAGATAAATATCATCGAAGTTAACCACGTGATTGTGCACTCACACACCTTTAGGGTAACCCTTCTTGTTGGCTGTTGCCTTATTACTTGCTGCCTTGGTGCCTTAATTCTGTTGCTTCTAAGTATACTAAATAGTCAAAGTCCCTCGATTCTGAGGATACCTAAAGCAATGTTGCCTTCAAAGTTATTGAAACTCCCCCGAGGTTGCCTTATAAAGAATAATTGTCCCAATTGCTAAGGTATCCTCGCATGATGCCTAAGAAAATCAAATGACTATTATATTCTTCCCTTAGACTACCTGCCCTCTTTATGGAAAGGGACAGTCTTATGGCGAACGATACTCTCGATGACCCTTAAACATCCAATTGAAAGATTTCCTGCCCCCTCATGGTATGGATAGACCCTTTCGCTCGAAAGACTAAAAGAACAATATTTAAACTTAGGGTAGTTGCTACTAATTGCTCGCTCTAAAAATTCAAAATCTTTTTCACACCTCCTTTTCAAATCAAATTCAAAAAGACTACGCTTATTTACAAGCTAAAGTTCTTCTTAAAAGTTTTTACTATTCACACTCCGCTTTTCAAACAATTCAAACGTTTTCAAAAAGTGAGCTAAGCAATTAAAAGCTCATGGAAAACCATGGATGCAAAGGATGCCTTACACCTTCCCTTTGCATAATTACCCCCTGAACCCTGTTTTTTTACTTAAAAGGCTTTTCCTGTTCTTTTAGCCTTTCTAATATTTGGATAAAATAAAAGTCGGTGGCGACTCATGCTTAACAGCGACATTTCGATAAAGTCAGTTCACCGTATTACAGAACTGGCGACTCTGCTGGGGATTCTTTCGATTAAAAAAAGAGGGGTTACCTTAAAGTTTAGGATCACTTTAATTGTTTGATTTGTCTGCTTTATATTTCAAAGGCTGTTTTGGGTATTCACTTGTGTGAAAGATCCTAACCCGGATCTGAGTACCTTAGGTAAATGGCATGAGACCAAGGAGACTGCACATCGTATATTGATGTGGTTGATATGGTGGCCATCGTTAGTGTGACACATTGGTTTGTCCTGGTGTTCTTTGGGATCCGACTCGAGGAAACACTTGGCTGTTGCGTGGTTTCATTAAGTACAAATTTGCCCTTAGAACCCTAGTTGAACTTGACTTTGGCCTACTAGAAAGTAGCGAGGTGGCTGGCTTTGGTTCCGACTGAAGTTGGTTGATACTCGAAGCTACACTCATATGGACTGGACTTTCAGGACCTTCTTGGTTGGTGATTCAATTGCCGAACTGAGATAAGCGCCTTCGAGAAAGGTCAATGATATGAGCTCCCTAGAACCCAATCTTTATATATAGGACAGGTTGAACCAACTAAACTTCAGTGGGGAGGGTACTTACCTACGAACTTCATGCGAGCCTCTAAACCTAAGGGCACTTGTGTGACTTGTTTGTGTTTGCCGCTAACCTTTGTTTCCTGGCAGGTTTTGTTAAAGGGCTTGTTTGCCCTTACCATCTCACGTTGTGCCTAATGAACTGCATTCACATAACATTCATGACATCATGACATCATAAGCATAACATGATTCAACTAATCCTTTTGAGGATCTTAGGAATTTAGGGCGCACAATTTCAGGTGCTCTTATCAAGGACTGAACTCTTATCTAGGGGCAAGAGGATTTATTTTCCTCTGGCCACACGTCTTCCAATTCAAAGACACAACACCTATCAAGGGGCAAGAGGAATCATCTTCCTCTAGCCATATGCCTTCAAATTCAGAAGTACAGGTAGCCCGAATCAGAGGCTATGACCCACTAGATATGGTGAGCTTGATTCTCAAAGAAAGACATTCAAAGACAAAAGTAAGAATTCATCAGACAAAGACGCGACCAAACCATTTTCTAATGTTGCTAACTAAATTCCTAAAGATCCTTGAAAAGATTGCATTTGCATTCATAACATCACATAAAACTAACTTTTCCTTTCAGATCAACCAACTAGTCAGAAAAATACCATCAACAAGTCAATCCTAATCAGATGAACATTCTGGAAGCTTGACCCCCAGACTTCTGAAAGTTCCAATCAAAATTACATTCTGGAAGCTTGAACCCTGGACATTCTGAAAGTTCCAATCAGATGGACATTCTGGAAGCTTAACCCCTAGACTTCTGAAACATTCCAATCAGATATACATTCCGGAAGCTCGAACCCCGGACATTCTGAAACATTCTTATCAGATACACATTCTGGAAGCTCGAACCCTGGATACTCTGAATCTCTACACCAGTTCCACAACAACGACGCAAGCCAGATGCACCTAAGGTTCAATTCACCAAAATCAATATGTCGTCGGCTTAAACATTACAACATCTGTTAAAGATCAGATTGATTACTCTGAGGGATGCTCCTAAGAATTCTAACACCTCTGGCTATAAACTCAATGCGAGGTGCGCGTACCATTCAAACATTCTTGGACATTACACAAACAATTGTTGGACATTGAAGATTAAGATTCGAGATCTGATCAATGACGGAGAAATCAAATTCAACCCTCCTGAAACTCCTGTGGTGATCAGCGCTCCTATGCCTAGTCATGACAAGACTGATTGACGTATAGACGGACGAACTTTTGGATCATTAGATCTACTTTCATTTGCAAGTTTCTTTTCTGTTTGTTTAAACATTTGACTTTTGATAGACATTATATGTTCTAATAATCATCATCAGTGCATTGCATATGTTTGTTTTGAATAATTTACTTCTCTATCACTCATTTTAAATTGCGTCTTTACTTTGCATCTGTTTTATGATACTCAACTCCTGATAAAGTCGTAAGCCTTTTGAGGGAGGATGACGAAAATGATACCGCAACCTCATACAGTATGCTTTTGACCGGACTATGCTGACGATGTACAGGCATTGTTTCAATTCCTAAACAGCGGAGATATAAGGATGTTAATCCCTCGTCAACCCCTTTGAGCCTAAGAAGTAGAAGTTTCTTTCTTGTACTAATTAAAACCCTTGATCATAACCTGGGGCAGGGTAGTTCTCAGTTAGTTTGGCTGTGCATTCTATTTTAAGAGAATCATTTAGTACACCTTTCAACAAAGGTTTCAATCATAAGCGTCCATCCGCACACATCAAATAAGTGTTGGAGATGTCAATCAAAAGCCAATGATGGCTCATCAATCATTAAGCAAGGCAGTCAATTTTTTTCAAAAAAAATGAAAAAACATATATACAAAGAAAAGCCTGCTAAGTCAATATCAAAAAGATGACTTAGGAAAAAATCAAGGCATCCCGCTGACTGTAATCTCAAAATAGACAGTTTAGGCAAAAGTTAGGGATATCAAAAAGATGAAAAAAGAGAAGTCAATAAATTCCTGAACAACAAAATGTTGTGACTACCAAAAGGAAGAAGTGACTGTCATCTCAAAAGTTCTCTTTGCTTGTGAACCATCATCATTATCAAAGATGCAAATCCAAAACTCTCTTTGAACCTGAATGCATAAGTTGAATTAACTGAGCTTAGGATTGAAGATCATCACGAAGAGGGGTGGGTACAATCAAATTTTGAGCCATTATCCTTTGTTTCTTAAACCGTGAACCAAGCCACGTTATAACCCTTGAAAGTCCTAATTGAAACATGGTTAGTTCAAAAGCATACTGTCACCAAATAGGTATCCTGACTCCTTAAGGTTTACCAGAAATGCTGAGTTGATATTTCATTTTTACAAACATCACGTTGTTACAAATATCATGTTTTTACAAATATCACGCTTTTACATCTTCTGCTTTAATGTTTTTCAATAAAACTCAAGACAAACGTATGCATTGCATCTCATGAATTCATTATTAAACATATTCTGCTACATAATTTCAAATGTTAGCATCAGAATGAATTTGCACATGGTATGGCTAATGACTCAAAGTTATCCCGACCAACACAGATTACTCCAAGAAGCAATGTCTCCTACGTATACAAGGGACATGACACGTTTTGCTCAATCAATATGGGGCAATCCAGTCAAGATTCCCAGAATCTCTCAAATTCCAAATAGCCAAAGGCATATATCCCAAGTGGATTTCAAATTATTTCTCGATCAATCTGGGGCAATGAAGTCAAGATTCCGAGAATCTCTCAGGATGCCAAAAAAATCAGGGGCATGCATTCAAGTAGATCTGAAACTATTTCCCAATCAACATGGGACATTGTCCTAGGCCCATAATTACCAGGGGCACGTCGCCCATAGTGCACATCTCATAAAGTCCTCACGAGGCAAATCTTTCCAAAGTTCCTACTAGCAGGAACAAATCTAGGCGAGTCCAGTGGATACTTCGATCAATATTCATTGGTATGTTCTAATCAACACAAATCCAGGAATGATAGTTACTAGGGGCAACGTTCAAGGCATCCACGCCTTCCCACAAGGTCAGTTTCACAGGATCATGTCCCACAAAGTAATCCGCAAGAAGATATCTTCAAATGTCCTCGTCCCGAAAAAGACATGGCTCCCCAACAGAGTTTTCATCTTCAACACTACCGGTTCCCCAACACTTTGCTCTTCTCCAACATGGTTTATTAATATCTCTAATCCCCAATCAGGGTACATCAAGTTACTGATCGTCCCCAAGCAGAAATCATAAATCCCCAGCTGAGCATCTTCAAGATAAGATCAAACATCAAAATTACAATGACATGGAGATCCATCTTCTCAATTAAGATATGTTAAATAGCATAAATCATAGTCATACGTCATAAATCATAAACATATTCATACATCGCATACATTTCATACAAAGTTTCTCATTTATTTTCAGGGACTCATTACATAACACATGCATCATGACATTATATAAATTGCTATACCTATTGCAGAATACAGGTATAGACAAATGAACGAAATCTCCAACTTTCCAGGATCTAATTCAGCTACTACGAACGGTACTGACACGGTCAACGCTCAAAGATCTAATTCATTTACTACGAACGGTGGTGACACGATCATCTAATTTAGTTACTACGAACGGTACTGACACGACAAGAGATCTAATTCTGTCATCACGAACGGTGTAGACACGATCATCTTTCTAAGATCTAATTCAGTTGCTACGAACGGTACTGATACGATCAACCTTTAAGGATCTAATTCTATCATCACGAACGGTGTGAACACGATCACATTTCCAAGATCTAATTCAAGTATTACGAACGGTACTAACACGATTAAATCTCAAAGATCTAATCCAGTTACTACGAACGGTGCTGACACGATCAATCTCCAACAAACACTTCTCAACATACTAAGCTCAGATTCAGCCTAACGCACGGTTTTCCAGACATCTACGGATGCAATTTGGATTTAGTCTAACGCACGACTCATCCTTCATCCTAACGCACGGTTTTCCAGACATCTACGGATTCAAATTGCATTTAGTCTAACGAACGACTCATCCTTTAACCTAACGCACGGTTTTCCAGACATCTACGGATGAAAATTGGATTAGTCTAACGCACGACTCATCCTTCAACCTAACGCACGGTTTTCCAGACATCTACGGATGCAAATTGGATTTAGTCTAACGCACGACTCATCCTTCGACCTAACGCACGGTTTTCTAGACATCTACGGATACAAATTGGATCTGATCTGACGTACGACACATCCTTCAGCCTAACGCACAGTTTTCCAGACGTCTGCTGATGCAAACTAGACCCAGTCTATCGTACGACTCAAATTAAGTATATCCTTCAGAAACGGCGTAACGTACGACGTATTCTGACTCTCAAGTCTATCAAGCTGGATGGAATCTTTAAGCTCATCTCCGACAACACTCTTCCTAGATGGCATCTTCAAGCCCATCTCCGACAAAAGTCCCTACTTCAGCTAGGGCAAATTCCTGGGTATTCTAGTGTTCAATCATCTTCTATCTTCAAATTCCGACAGGCACACATGCCAGTGTACATCTTCAGATATAATAAAATTGAACAGGGGCAGCTGTCATACCCCAAAATTTCACCCGCATATATTTTCATAAGTCATTTTATTTCAAAAAATTGACACAGCGCGGTCGATAAGAAAGTAAGGTTTGCAAGTACAGGGTCCCGGGTTCGAATCTCACTTCTAACATTTTTATTCTAACTTTATTCCCCTTTTATTCTAAAATCACAAAAATTACATTTTTTTATTATTTAAATTTAATTTTCGTATTTTTTAATTAGACTTTTTTAAAAATAGTCAATTTCTACTTTTATACATTTTTTTAGTCAAAAAATCACTAAATATCATAAAATATTCCAAAGTCCAAAAAAGGAAGGTTTTAATTTTTATTTTTACATATTTTACAACTTGGGGAACAAGTAGATTGATTGTAGAAAGAATCAATTTGATTGATTATTTTCTAGTTAATTATTTGGATTCCAATTGTTTTCTTTCTTATTCTTTTTAACCTAATTTTTCTATATAAATAGTCACCAACAATCCTAAACCGGGAGGCTCCCACTCTCTTGACACAAAGAAGCCCTTCCACGAATGAACATTAGCAATGTTTTTTAACCCTATTTTCTAACACTAAACTCTTTTCACGTACAAAACCCTCTCTCTCACTAACCACTAATTCTAATCTAACATCTATCTTGATAACATCCATATATATTTCTTATCATTCCATGAGAAACCTCTTTCTGATTCACTTTATGCCAATATCATGTTTACACTAAGATAGCCTAATCTTTGATTTTGTCACTAACATCAACCAATAATCACCGTCGTGAATCCGCCACAATCCAACTCCAACATCACACAACAACCACCAGGCCTCGCGATTCAGCCTTGCAAACCTGCTATGGACATGGATCCCAGCAAGAACACTATCGCTGTTCAACCGCACTCATCATCATTGCTATACGCGAGGTGTTCTCGCACTTACAGGAGAGAAATACTGAGCAGCCATACAATAACAACATTTGTCTCTCTTAATCATTTGAACATAATTTCATCTATACTGTTATCTAATTATTATTTTTGTAGGAAGAAGTAAGAGAGATGAGAGATTAAAAGAAAGGCTATTTTCGATGGGAATTCTTCGAAACCGCAAGCAACGAAGCCAGCCAACGAACAACCTCACATCGAACCAACACAACCAGAAAAATCAACAACAACTACGACATCAGAGTTCCACCTATGCGCAACAACAAACTTTAGGCAGAGGCTCCATCTCCAAAGCTCTAATACGGATCGTAGCCGCAAGTCCACGACGTCACTGACACGACGTTCAGAGCAACGACGTGTTACGGCCTGGGTTTTTGTTCGACGCATCAATCATGTTCACCAACGATCCGCGATCATCATCAACACAGCACTTCAGCCACGCCGGCGTTGCGACCATTAGGATCTGCGGCAACACAATGCCTCAACAACAGGGAAGTTGATAATCATTGTTAATAAATCTGAGATTGAATACTCTGCTATGTTGGCTAAGGTTGGAATTATCATTATGAATATGTTCTTTTGTAGGGAAAAAGAAGAGACCAAGAATTTCCAGACGAAACAACCGTGAATCGGCCATCATCTCCGATAAAGGCATCATCGTATCACCCTCCGCACGGCGCTGAAATTCACACAGCCAACAACAACAAGACGCTGTTCGATTTCAATCGCGCATCACCATCACTTTCGATCACAACAGTTTCGGAAGAATACAACATGCAATAATTTGATTCGGACTCGCTCATCGATGCACAACAACGAGGACCAAACACAAATCTGCTTCAGATCGTGACAATAAATCCATCATCATCACCGTTAAAAACGCACAGTATGCGCGTGTTGCACCCCAAATTTTGCCCTCTTTCTCTGTGCTATAAGTTATCGATGGCGTTTATTTCGTCATTCAAAAATTAAGAAACATTAAAGAGTTCCTATTGTTCGAGATCATTAAGTCAAAGGTTTGCGAGGTGAATTGCAAGAACGAGTCATGGTACAAGGTTATGAGCTTAAGGAGAGCATTGTGTTCAAGGCGCCGCTATACGTTCAATTTGTTGGTGGTTTGGTTTGAATTAAAAGGAATGGTGGTTGAATAAGATCCTAATGATTCAAGGATGAATTTGACGTGATGATCTAATCGATTCTATTTCTCAAATTTCGTTCAAGACATCTTTGTTCATCAAGAATTTAATTCAAGCTAGGATTCATGAGTTCTATTCAAAGTTTCATCCACAATTGTCATCATTTTAAAGTGCCACATTCCGTCCATCATTCAAGAAAAAGAGAACTCACGAGCATGGGTTGTTTTGAGTTCAAGCGTATCATTTCATGACTCAATCTTTCAACTTTTGGATTATTTCAAATACAAGCTATTGAGGGATGATTCGTTTCATGGATTATGAGTTCAGTGTGTATTTGTTGCAATGCTCTTATGGATATAGGAAGATGGTCAAGAGTCGGATTTAAGTTCATTTATGAAACTTACAAAATTCAAATATCCAAATTTCTTTTTTATTATACATTACAAAAAGAAACATCCATTAGTCATCAAAAATTCATATCTAAATTACAATCACAGTCCAAAGCAACACCATCCAAAATCCAAATCCTAAGTCTTGATTCATCTTCATTTAACTACTCTAAACTTGCAGCTTAACAAAAAAACCCGGCTGCCTTGCACAATTTGAAAACCGAACCGCAACCCTGCATCCAACACAAGAAAACCTGTTCAGATTAAGTGTTAATGGAAAAGAAATTTTCTAACAGAATCGGAAGAGAACAGAATTTGGGGGATTGAGGAACTTCACAACGAAAAAGTCAGAACAAAAACTGAGAAGTAACAAACCTCTGAGTTCAGAAAACCTCCATTTTCAATCTTCACGCTACCTCCACCTTCAATCTTCACCTCATGACAGAAAACTTCACCATTGCTCTTCATTCATCACTACCTTCAACCACAAAACCATATAACAGAATCAGAGCATAACAGAATGGAAGAAGAGAGTAGAAAAACGCAAGAAAAAACGTAACAAACTCGACTAACCGTGTAACAAACTTTTTCGGACCTCATCTTCATCAAACTTCATCTCCTCGATTGAACCTTCACCATTCATCTCACCACTTCCTACAACTTCTCCCACAAAATCTTCATCGATTCTCTCTTCATTCTCCCATCTTCAATTCTGCAGAAAAGTGAAACTACAACAAAAAAAGCTCTCGATCTTCCTCACTCTTGACAGAAAATCAACAACAGAAAACCGAAGAAAAAAAGAATGAAAGGAGCTTCACCTCTGAACCGATCCACTTCAATTTCTGCTGCAAAATCATCACAAAAAAGACCTTAGCATCTTCCTCCTCGACATCGTGTGATTCACTGCAATAATCTTCATCCTCCATTCTCTGCTTCATTCAATCTTCAACTGCAACAAATTCAATTACGTAATCGTCATCGTTCTCAAATCAGTTTCGACCTTCTCTCCTCAACAATCTTCTTCAAGATACTCCATCATCTTTGAATCATCACCAAGAATTATTCGACCTCTCAAGATATTCTGAGTCGCACGCTCTACAACGAAAACATCTCAACATCCATCATCATCTTCATCTTCCATTTCTTATCTACATCGCACATTGCAACCATAACGCAATAACAATAACGATGCTCCATCATCATTAGCGTAGATCTTCATTTGATGAGAGCTTGATTCAGAGTGATTTGATGCGAGGACCGAGAATATTCGGAGATGAGATTGAGAATTGAATCGAGCTGAGACGGTAAGTGAGAGGCAGAGGTTTACCTCGGAGATGAAGACTTGGACGAGGAGTTGAGGTGGAAGGATGAGAGGAGGTTGTTTTGATTTTTGAACGCGGCGGAAGAACGAGATCGGAGGAGGACGTCGTCACCGTCTCCATCGCCGTCGCACACGAAGAAGGAAAGGGGAAGCGTGGTAATCTCATTTTGACATAATTCCTTTTCATATGATTATCTCCTGCTTTTGTGTTTTAGTGTTAATTGACAGAAATTAATGGTAATTGTTTCTTAATTGGGAATTAAAAGGAAAATCTGTGATTAATTGTCATTAAGAGGATTAATAGAAAATTTTGAAAAGATTAACATGGAGAATCTGATTACGAGGACAATTGATCATGGATCAATACATTTGGGCGTGTACCGAAATTGCTATCTGCACCCCAGGCAGGCCCATGTTGCACCACTTTTGTCACAAAGAAAGATGAAACAAAAACACTCAATTGTGCATTAGGCCACTCACACAAATTGCTGTTGATGCACCCCCCTTGTAGCCCATCGCTCCACCTTGTTTTTTGGCTGAATTGCTGAAATTGTTAGAGAACAAAAAAACTGTTTGGGCTTAATCCCTGGGCCTGCGCCCCATACTCCCTGCACCATTATTTTCATATTAAACCCCCTGATCCATTGTTAATTCATGCTAGAACTTAGTTTTTTTACATAGTTTTTCTCTATTTCTTTTAGATAATACAAAAACATGTGATCTCTTATTTTTGTTAGTTTTTAAATAGATAATGACATGAAAAATATTATGTTTGATTAAACTTTTTGCTTGATAAAGAAGATAATAAAAACATGTATTCTTTGCTTGTTAGAATTTAAATGTTTTGTCACATAGTTTTGCTCTAATTCTTTGATAAAAATGTCATAAAAAACAAGTTTCTCTTTTTAGATTTTGTTTTAGAATTTACTTAGAATTTAATTTCTATTATTTTCTATGGCCGGTGCATGCCTCCTTGTTATTACTGATTAGGTTGTTGAGATGTGCGAGGTACTTCAAGAGAGCCTTCGATTGCGACTCGACTTGCTTCGTGTTCCACTTTATTTGTGGGACCCAATTTCGCTTCCAGTGCGATTGATTTGAATCTTGTTCCACTTTATTTGTGGGACACGAACTTATTCCCGACGCGATTCACCTGATCTCTCATTCATTGAGATGTATGTTCCTGTATTGTCTGGATTGTATTTCTTGCAGGTTGCTTGTGTGGTTGTGTTTTATACGCACCACATAGTGGTTGTGATTTATTTTCACACCGCATTGCTTTGACGCTTATGCTGGACTCCTAGCTTTGATGGATTTTAGATTACATGAAGTATCTTAGTTCTGCTTGCGTTGCTAGCTCACTGCGGATTTGCTATCCGCTCGGTATCTCCTTGTCCCTTTTACCGCTTTCCGTATCATCCTATAACATGAGAAGTAGGACCTAGACATGCATCTGGCCAAGCCCTCGAAAGAGGTTCTGCTTTTGTTGGTGTGTTTACATTTGTGCTTTGCGGCAGGGAGTCACGGTGTAATAATTCCTATATGGCACTCCGTTAAGTCCTCATGAAAGGCACGCGGAAAGGGTTAGCAATCAACCCCCGCCTAGTCTCATCGAGTCTGTTCATTATGCGCACGTTTCACGTCGTTTGCTTTTGAACCTGCACAAGATCTTGTTATCGAGTATGTCAGGAAAAGGGTTCATGTAGCCGGACCCCCGCCTTTCTTATAGCACGCGTTGCTCGACGTTGATGCTCGGTGTACGCACACGCCGTTTTCCTTTACGATCCGTGACGGCTTGGTTGCTGAGAGGGGTCCTCCCTCTTGTCTATGGCCCGATCATTTTCGCGAGGTCTAATGCTTGGTTGACTTGGGTTGAGTTGCTCCCCTTGGCTATGGCAGACCGCTTTTCTACCATTCGGCCAGTGCCGCTGGTTTTGTTTGCTTTACGAGCGGAGCTCGTTTGTGTGCTATCTTTGTTTGCTTTCGTTTCTCCCCGTAGGTTGATAGTTTAGTTTAGACTGGTACCCTTTGTATGCTAACATTAGGTAGCAAGCTTTCCCCCTTAGCTTAGGTTTTCCTCATGCATTGTTTAAAACACAAACCACACTCTTTGATTTTCTTTTCTTAAGAGCTTGTTATTTTCGCTCCATTCCCAGCATAAGTCTCCAAAGGTCGAGCAGCGGAGTGTGAATGTAACCTGTTCACCTAAAAAACACAAAACAAACAGAAATTAGTAAACCGAGCTACGGTAGCTCTGATTCTGCAAAACAGATACGTAGGGCCCGTGCGAACACAATCCTTTCTTTTCCCTACATTTTGCATGCATTTTAATCTAGATTAGCACAGTTTGTTACACACCAATAGATTTAGACACTAGCATGGATACCATCGAGTACGATGGGCGCAAGGGGTGCTAATACCTTCCCCTCGCGTAACCGACTCCCTTACCCTGTTTCTCTGGTCGTGAGACCGTTGTTTTGTTTTGGTGGTTTGCTGGCATTCCCTTCCTTTTAGATAAATATGTTAGTGGCGACTCTGTTAATTTTTGCGGTAGTGACAGCGCGGCGTAAACATCCGGCTTTAGCAACAACAAAAGCAATATCGTCAACATCCACAACAGTGTCCTACACACTTTCAACAATTTCACACTACAACAATCCAAAACCTGAAACAAAGTTTCAATTGCCGATTAGAACATACAACAACAACGTTCACCACCAAACTCAACACTACGACTGCCGGTTCGCAGCCACCACCAGCGGACTACCGCCAATCGCTCAGACATCCACCTTCCTTCTGATCGGAGCTGCTACTGGCGAACGAACACCATCGCGACCGAGATCTCCTCCACTTCGATCCGCCGCCTTCTTTCAGGTGAGAGTCACGTTGTTTTTTTTGTTTTTGCTATAGTTGTTGATTGTGATCAAAAGGAAGTGAAAGTATGGTGCTTACCGTGAGAGAAAGAAGAAAGTAGATCTGGGAAATAATATTTCTCATTTTCCCTTTTGTTTAGGTGTCGTTTATTTTATTCTTTTTTTATTTTGTTATTGCATCGCCACATGTCGCAAGATGATAGGCTAGGAAATCAAATTTGAAATCATAAATAACCCCCCTAGGGAGCTCCGTCTGATGCCGTTGTTGTTCTTTATTTGTTTAATTTTTTTCTTTCTTTTTTGTTTAGTGATCATAACCTAACTTAGGGTAAATAATTTAAGAATATATATTAGTTTAGTTAATTAGGATATATTAAAATCAATTTCAACTTAGGATTTTTTTATATGAATAAATTTTTAATTAACTTAATCACTAGGTTTTAATTATTTTTAGGTTTATCAATTAACATAAATTAAATATTTAGATTAATTTAAATTAATTTTATAATAGATAATTAATGTAATTTTTAGATTAATTTTAGGTTAAGTAAATTGAATTAGAGTTTAGTTTTAGGTTAACTAATTTTAATTAATTAGATATTTTTAGGTTTATAATTATATTTAGCCTTGACTTCAAACAATCATAGAAACCTCCTAAACCTTAGGTAGGTGTTGTCTATTAACTTCGCTAGAATTTCCTTGAATGTTGTTATTAGAGTTTTAACTTTCAGGTTTTTAACGCTTAGGTTTATCATTTTACCTTCAAACCAAATTTCATCACGATATTCTCTTTTCATCTCACATTCCAGTGTATGTCGCATGTCTATTTTATTTTATTTTTATTTATCTGTCGTTATTTAATTATGCTTTTATTTAAATTATGCCTTTATTTAATTATTTAAATTTCCTCCATTTAAATTCCAGAAGGTGTATAGGTTGCTCATTCAGTTTTTGATGTAATAGTAATTAGGGCCTTTTAATTACTGCCTTTCAAATTGTTTATATTAAACTGCCTTTCCTATTCTTTTAGCCTTTCTAATATTTGGATAAAATAAAAGTCGGTGGCGACTCATGCTTAACCGCGACATTTCGATAAAGTCAGTTCACCGTATTATAGCCCCCATGCCCTGGTACGTTGGATTGAGAGAGAGAAGCATCTGATGGCTGTGAAAACAAGGGAACATGGTAGTGGGTGCGTCTTAAAACACTGGAATCAATTCTGTGGAAAGAGAGAAGCGCGCGCCAAAAATATTTCAAACCGGCCAATCGGACGATGACAACTCATCGTCGTCTCCACCCAAAACCTGCAACAACCTTTTTACACCGCTTTTTCTCTAAAGGCTGTAAAAAACCTTTATCTTTTACACCTACGAATTACGAATGCAACCAAACAAACACAAAAATTTGGCGCGAGGCCATGGATAGACTCGTCTCGTTCATACGAGTGTGTGGGTACTTGTTTTATGGCCTAAAAGTTTCTCAAACGAAAACTCCCAAATTCAAAGCAAGAACCCTAACATGGTAACTCAGGGAAAACTCTCACGAAAACACGATTAAATGTCTTGAATTATTCATAACACCATTCTAAACACAAATATGAGACTCAAATTCATCCATGATGCATGAGGAATTGTAATCGACATTAAAAATGTTTAGACAAACCGTGGCGAATTGAAGATGATATAGGAAGCTTCAGGACCTGCCAATGCTTGGAAGATGATCAGTGATGCCCTGAGAACGTGTTGAGATCGATTGGAAACCTTGAATTGGCTTGCACTGCAGAATTGCTATTAGAGATTTTCTTGCTTTTCTTTGAACTCAGGTTAGGGCTTTAGGCTGCAGAAATTCTCCTCCAAGGGGTCTGGGATTACTGAGTATATATATGTGGTGAGCTTAGGTTAACAAAATAGGAACAAATCCTCTTAAATCTTTGATTGCTCATTTGAGAAATTTGATTGAAAATATGCTCTTAAATCTTTCTAAAATTGGATTTTCTTGAGCTTCAAGCATCATGAACGAAATTGGCTGATTGGTGTGTGAGATTTGATTCAATTCTTGGCTTAAAATTAAAGCAAAATCAAATCTTGCATTATTTTTATATTTTATATAATTAAATCATGATTTAAATGAATTAAAACCATAAAATAATTAATAAAATTAGTAAAAATAAAATTCCCTTGGTTCTAGTACGTGGATGGGCTTAGAATAAGGTTGAAATAAAAAGAATGCAAACCCATTTGAAAATATTTTGAGTTTTTGGGTTTTTCTCCTTTTGTACACCCTTGAAAATAGGTGAACTTGTGCATCATGCCATTTCTTCATATCTCAACATTTTTTTAAGCTTGTGGAATTTTTTGAAACCTTAGAGAGTCCTCTAACCAATGCTTTTGGTCTCATATCAAAATTATTTTTCATGCTCCTTGTGTGTTCTTTTGAAAAAAATGACTTTTGGTTGATATTTGAAAAGGACCTATAATGTTTTGGTCCATATCTCTCAAGTGGAGCATTTTTAGACTTGGCATGTGAGAGGAAAAGTTGTAGAGAATCAAATTTCCTTCAGGGTGAGCTTTGGATGGAAAATTTCTGATGTTCCATGTGAAAGTTATGGCCGGTCAAAGTTCAGTTGACTTTCTCCTATACAAACCCTAATTTAGAAACTTTTGGATTTGTTGATTTCTGATCTTTCCCTGATGAACCATGATCAATTATTGATCAAATGGTGAATGATACTTCAATGGAAGTATCTTGACAAAAAATCAGGAGTTTAGACTTTATTTTGACCACAGTTGACTTTTAGGTTAACCCAGTCGACTGCTGATTTTCTGAACAATTGAGTGACCAATCCTTTGGGTTGAGACTTGATACTTGTCATAGAGATAATTTGAGATATATTGAGCCATATAGGATGCCTTGGAGCCATTGATTCATTGTTTTTCCTTTGAACAAACCAAACCCTAGTTTCTGAGCCTTGTATAGGAGAATGTGTCTTGGAGCTTTATGTATTGATTTGAATTTGCATAAGAGAAATAGTGCGGGCAAATTTTGGGGTATGACAGCTGCCCCTGTTCAATTTTCTTAAACCTGAAGATGTAGAGTGGTTTGTATGCCAATCGGAATCTGAAGGTGGAAGATGATTGAACACTAGAATATCGAGAAATTTGCCTTTGTCGGGGATGGGCTTGTAGATGCCATCGAGCTTGATAGAATTGAGAACCAGAATACATCGTACGTTAGATCCTTTCTAGAGAATAGATCGAGTTATGTGTTTGACTGAGTTTAGTTTGCATCAGCAGATGATGTCTGGAAAACCATACGTTAGGCCGGAGGATACGTCGTACGTTAGATCAACTCCAATGTGCATCCTTAGATGTCTGGAAGACCGTGCGTTAGGTAGAAGAATGAGTCGTGTGTTAGACTAATTTCAATTGCATCCTCAGATGTCTGGAAAACCGTGCGTTAGGTCAAAGAATGAGTCGTGCGTTAGACTAATTTCAATTGCATCCTTAGATATCTGGAAAACCGTGCGTTAGGTTGAAGAATACGTCGTGCATTAGACTAATCTCAATTGCATCCTTAGATGTCTGGAAAACCGTGCGTTAGGTTGAAGAATAAGTCGTGCGTTAGACTAATCTCAATTGCATCCTTATATGTCTGGAAAACCGTGCGTTAGGTTGATGGATAAGTCGCGCGTTAGACTAATCTCGATTGCATCCTTAGATGTCTGGACTGCCATGCGTTAGGCGTTGCTTTGAATAGGATTTGAATCTTCGTAATGTACCTGCCAAATTTTGTCAGTATCTATGCAATGTTATGATGTATGAGCTATGTGTCTCTCAAAATAAATGAGGAACATGCATGTGATTATGTATGCGATGTATGATTATGTTCATGATTTATGATGTATGACTATGATTGTGCTTCTTTGATTATCTTGATTGAGAGGATAGGTCTTTCTGTTGTTGATCTTATCTTGGAAGCGCTCGATTGGGGATTTATGATTTCTGCTTGGGGACGAATGGCGTCTTGACGTACCCAGACTGGGAATAAGAGATATTGATAAACTCTGTTGGGGAACTAGGTCTTTTGTTGAGAGTATTTGAAGATATCTTCTTAATGAGTACTCTATGGGGATTCCTTCAGATTGTTGACCTTGAAGGAGGGCTTCTGGATTACTTTAGACATTGTCTCTTCGCCTTTCCTATCTAGTGAACTAATAGATATTTTTACGAAAGAAAAGATAAATGATAATCATGTTCATATGCATATGTTCATTCAAAATTATCATTGGACGTTTGCGTATTCGAAAAATAGGAAAATGAAAACTCGAAAGAGAGAAAATAACTTGTATTAAGAAAGCCATGAATAGGCAGAAATAAAGAACATATTGTGGTTTTTTTTAAAAAAAGGTACAGAAAAAGAAAAATAGCTATGTGGAAACAATCCTATTGAGTTTCAATTCTGCTATTGCTATTATGTCTTCGAGCATCTCATCCCTTGCTTGTTGGAGAAAGATGATTGAATCGATCTGAGCCCTTTGAACTTGATGTTGTAGATATATCTGATTGATGAGTGACTTAAACGAGACATAGTTGTACGCTTTATCCTTAACTTTTGCCTAGGCCTCCCTTCCAGGTTTTCAGCCTAACAGGATACCCTTTTTTGCCCAAGTCGCCCTTTCGGGTTTTAAACTTGACGGGTGTACATTTTGTTTTATATATATATCCCTAATTTTTGCCCAAACCCTTTTGGTTTGCCGGGATGCCCTTACTTTTGCCTAGGTACGTCGACCTAGCGGGTCTCGTTTATGCGTAGTATTTTTTGACTATGTCTGCATTCACAGGCTGTGGAAAGTCTTCTCCGTCCATAGTAGTGAGTATCATTGCTCCTCTAGAGAAAATTTTCTTGATTAAAAATGGTCCCTCATAGGTGGGAGTCCACTTGCCCCTAGCATCACCTTGTGGTAGAATAATCCTCTTTATGACCAAGTCCCCAGTCTGATAAACTTGTTGTTTGACTCTTTTGTTGAATGCCTTGATCATACGCTTCTGATACAATTGTCCATGACAAACAGCCGCAAGCCTCTTTTCTTCAATCATATTTATCTGGTCTAGTCGAGTCTGAATCCATTCGTCTTCATCTAACTCTGCCTCCTCCATGATCCTCAAGGATGGAATCTGAACTTCGATTGGTAACACCGCTTCCATACCATAGACTAGTGAGAACGGGGTTGCCCTAATTGATGAACGTTCTGAAGTACGGTAACCATGAAGAGCAAACGGTAACATCTCATGCCAATCCTTATAAGTCACAGTCATCTTCTGTACAATCTTCTTTATATTCTTGTTGGCGGCTTCCACAGCGCCATTCTTCTTCGGTCTATATGGAGAAGAATTGTGGTGCTTGATATTGAATTACGTACAGAGCTCGTTAATCATCTTGTTATTCAAATTGGTACCATTATCAGTGATAATCCTCTCGGGGATGCCATACCGACAAATGAGATTATGCTTAATGAATCGAGCCACCACGTTCTTGGTGACAGAGGCAAACGAAGCAGCTTCTACCCATTTGGTGAAGTAATCAATAGCCACAAGGATGAAGCGGTGTCCATTGGAAGCGTTCGGTTTGATTTCTCCGATCATATCAATGCCCCACATTGCAAAAGGACAAGGAGCAGTCAGAACATTTAGAGGAACAGGTGGTACGTGTACTTTGTCGGCATATATCTAGCATTTATGACATGTTCTGGAATGTTGGTGGCAGTCATTTTCCATAGTGGACCAGTAGTAACCTGCTCTCAGAATCTTTTTAGCCATAGTATGTCCACTAGAATGAGTTCCAAAAGTACCATCATGCATGTCTTCCATGATCTCCTCTGCTTCCTTCTTGTTCACACAACGAAGCAAAGTTGAATCATGATTACGTTTGTATAAGGTTCCATTGCGCAGAATGAACTTGGATGCGAACCTCCTTAGGAATTTCTGATGGATGCCCCTTCATGGTACTCTTGATTCTCGAGATATCTCTTTACTTCATAAAACCATGGTTTTTCTTCGACCTCATTAGTGACTATCTCGTAGCAATGTGCAGGTTCGTCATATCTTTCAATAATAACTATAGGAGCCTCAGTGTCCCATCTGACCTTGAACATGGATGACATAGTAGCTAATGCGTCTGCCAGTTGATTCTCTTCTCGGGGAATATGTTCGAAATTAATCTCTTCGAAGTGTGGGATTAAAGATAGCCCCAAATCATTATAAGGCATGAGATTAGGATGCTTTGTGTCCCATTATCCTTTGATCTGAATGATTACTAGGGCTTAATCCCCATTTACTTCCAAGAACTTGATTCTTAAGTCAATAGCAGCTCTGAGGCCCAAGATACACGCTTCATATTCAGCCATATTGTTGGTGCAATCGAAACATAACCTTGCGGTGAATGGAGTGTGTCCACCTTCTGGAGAAATGATTACAGCGCCAATACCATTACCAAGTGCATTCGAAGCTCCATCAAAAACCATAGTCCATCGGGATCCTGGTTCGGGTCCTTCATCAGGGCCAGGTTGTTCATAATCAATAACAAGCATAACATCTTCATCTGGGAATTCAAAACTCATGGATTGATAGCCGTCCACAGCTAGTTGAGCCAACTGATCTGCCACTACACTTCCTTTGATTGCTTTCTGTGTTGTGTATTGGATGTCATACTCTGTTAATATCATTTTCCATCTTGCTATTCGTCCAGAAAGAGCAGGCTTTTCGAACACATAATTGATAGGATCCATTCTAGAGATCAACAAAGTGGTATGGTTCAACATATACTGTCTTAGTCGGCGAGCAGCCCATGCCAAAGCACAACAAGTTTTCTCGAGCAGTGAGTATCTTGTTTCACAGTCGGTAAACTTTTTGTTAAGGTAGTATATTGCATGCTCTTTTCGACCAGACTCGTCATGTTGCCCTAGTACGCACCATATCGAGTTCTCTAGCACTGTTAAGTACATAATTAGAGGTCTTCCTTCAACAGGTGGTATCATGATCGGAGGTTCTTGCAGGTACTTCTTGATTTTGTCAAAGGCTTCTTGACATTGGTCGTTCCATTTCACTACTTGATCTTTCCTCAGCAACTTGAAGATTGGCTCACAAGTAGCGGTCAGATGGGAGATAAATCTAGCAATATAGTTCAGACGTCCCAAGAATCCTCTAACTTCTTTCTCGTTTCGTGGAGCAGGCATCTCTTGTATAGCTTTTACCTTTGCAGGATCGACTTCGATACCTTTACTACTAACAACGAAACCCAGCAGCTTACCAGACCTTACGCCAAAGGTGCATTTGTTCGGATTTAGTCTCAACTTGTACTTCTTCAACCTATCAATCAATTTCTGCAGATGGTTTAGATGTTCTTCTTCAGTGTTGGACTTCGCAATCATATCATCAACATAGACCTCTATTTCTTTGTGGATCATATAATGGAAAAGAGCTACCATTGCACGTTGGTACGTTGCCCCAGCGTTCTTCAACCCAAATGGCATGACCTTGTAACAGAAGGTTCCCCAAGGCGTAGTGAAAGTTGTCTTTTCCATGTCTTCGGGTGCCATCTTAATCTGATTGTACCCTGAGAAACCATCCATGAAATAAAACACTTTGCATTGCGCAGTACTATCAACCAGAATGTCAATATGTGGTACGGGAAAATAATCTCTAAGACTTGCTCGATTCAAATCTCTATAGTCTACACACACTCTGACCTTTCCGTCCTTCTTAGGCACGGGTACTATATTGGCGATCCATGGCGAATAGCTCACCACTTTCAGGAAACCGGCATTGAAACTGCTTTTCAACCTCTTCTTTGATCTTTTGAGCCATGTCAGATCTACTTCTTCGTAACTTTTGTTTAACCGGAGGACTGTTTTCTTTGATAGGTAGACGATGAACCACAATATCAGTATCGAGCCCAGGCATATCTTCGTAAGACCAAGCAAATATCTCAACATTGTCTCGTAACATCTGAATTAACCTCTGCTTGACAACATCTTCTAATTCGGCCCCTATCTTGATTTTTTCTTTTCTTCATCAGTACCTATGTTCACAACCTCGATTGGCTCTTTGTGCGGCTGTATAGTCTTCTCTTCTTGCTCTAGTAATCTGGCAAGTTCTCTAGGCACTTCACAATCTTCCTCACCTTCATCCTCAGCTTGGTAGATCGGATTTTCAAAGTCATATTTAGCAATAGAAGAGTCGTTATCAATAGGATCCAGAGTGGATATGGATCTGCAGTACATTATGTGGGTGTGTGTAAGAACACATAGTTATAAAAGTAAAGAAAAATAAAAGCGAACACACAATTTGAATACGAAACGTCCAATGTTTTATTGAATGAAAATATGCTTATGAAATGACAAGCCCTAACAATGGACCATTGTGCCTCGGGCGGGACACACGGCTTTAGAGTTTATTGTTTATTGAAGTACAGAATTTAAAATTGAAAATATAAAGGAAAGCAAGAAAAAAGCTAAGAACGACAATTACTCCTGACTATAGGAGATAAAGACAATGTCTTCAGTCTTCTAGTTGTCCAGCCCTTTGTCTGATGTAGGGAAGATCCACTTGTCCAAGTTGTAATTACTTTCATCTTCTCCAATGGCATAGACTCCCTTGCTGATGAAATAATGCTTCAAACCTTCTGTCCGAGGATGTTGTCCTTTTTTCTGATCCTTAGCGGTGCAGCCTATACCCCATTTGTTGGACTTGTAAGGAATATCAGGTAATTGCCCCCAGATAGTACAACCACCTTCTTCTACCACAGCCCTAGCGTCTTTTAGAGAAGCCATTGTAGGAGGAACCCTAGTAACTTTAGGAGGAATGTAGACATGCTTAGTCTCAGGGACCACTTGAGGGACCAATTCGAATGCTTGACGGAGAGATTCAAAATCTTCTCCAATGAATTCGACATACTTGGTCTCATCTATGAAGCTCACCACATACTCTTCCTCACCATACACAGTAACAATCTTGCCTTTCGCTGGATATTTCAGTTTCTGATGGAGAGTTGAAGTCACAGCATTTGCCCCATGTATCCAAGGATGTCCAAGTAGATAGGAATAGGAGGGACGAATATCCATCACATAGAACACAGTATTGAAAGTCTAGGAACCTACTCTGATCGGGAGCTCAACTTTGCCATACACAGTACTCATTGTGCCATCGAAATCTTTTACTATCACATCATTGGATTTCAGCTCAATTCCGTCAACCTTGAGTTTGTCCAACACCATCTTGGGTAGTACATTCAAAGACGAACCATTGTCCACCAGCACATGGGCCAGAGTGGTGCCCCCATATTCAATCGATATATGCAACACCTTGTTATGATTCTTTCTGCTAGGACTCAGATCAGCATCAGAAAACCCAAGGTAATTCTCTATCGTCAAGTTTGCAATACAATTCTCGAGTTGTGTGACAAAAATCTCATGTGGCACATGTGCGGCCTCTAGAAACTTCATCATAGCTTTGGCGTGAGTCTTGGAACAACTCAGGAGTGACAGCATAGAGATCTTAGAAGGAGTATGCCCCATTTGTTCAACAATGTCATAATCAGTCTTGCGGATGATCTTCAAGAACTCATTCGTTTCTTTAGATGGCGAGTTTTCAATGACAGTCTCAGGTTCATGTAGAGGTCCTTTACCATGAGCATCAACACCCGGAGTGATGGTAACAGCAGGTGAAGCAGTGTTTGGAGAGATCTTTGGAGAAAACACCCTTCCACTTCTTATCACTTTACTAGTTCCAGCAATATTATCCACATCGGGATTGGCATCTTCAGAAACTTTATCAGATTCAAGTTCTTGCTTTACTCCTTGAACATAGACTTCGGCACCATAATTCCAAGGGATAGCCTTATCAGAGGAATATGGCATCGAACCAGGTTTAGGAATAATGATTGGAGCCGCACGGGGTTCAGTAGAAATCTTGAAAGGGGCCTTGGTAGGGATTTTCAGTGGGACTTTGGAAATGACGGAGACATCCTCGATTTTCAGGCCACGAGGGAAACCTTCACACAAATCTTCAATAGAGGGGGTCTTCTCAAATCTGATAGTGCCACGATCCATCCAGCCTTGGATACCTCTTTTCAGATTCTCGCAACCATTAGGTAGGGATGCATAGTAGTAACAACCCGGGTCGCAACCTGGAAATAGACCAGCTCGCAGCAGCTTTCTCTTGATGTCAGGGAGAGGTGTTGACAGATCTCTCACGTCATAGATATGGATTGTGTCCATGATAGCATTAACAGTTTTGTCATGCTTTGGCATAGGAGCAGTGATGACATTAGGAGTCTCTGGGGCGTCAAACTCGATTTCGCTAGCTTCTATCATGTCTTGGACTTTGTTTCTCAATTCCCAACAATTGTCTGCATGGTGTCCAGTAGCATTGGAATGGTAAGCACATGTAGCCTTGGGATCATAAGTTGGACTAGCAGTGTTGACAAACTTTGGAGGATCCTTCAGGGTGACCTGTTTAGCCTTCAGTAGATGTTGTAGTGCTTGAGACAAAGGTATATTGATCAGGGTGAATTGTCTTCTTGGCCTATCAGTCTTGCGTTGATACTCTTGTCTAGGAGCTTGTTGAGGTGTTGGTGTAGAGATGAGGACAGCTCCGACAGATTGGTTCTGATCATTCTTACCACGGCCCCTCTGACTATGAACAACATTAGACTCGTTTCTTCCATGATATGGCTTCTTTGCAGTACTATAAGATGCACCCACTTGAATCTTTCCACTTCGAATACCATTCTCAACACGTTCTCCAGTCAAGATAAGATCAGTAAACCCAGACGAGGAACTACCCAGCAAGTGACTATAGAACGGCCCAGTTAGCGTGCCCATGAACATGTCCACCAACTCCCTATCAGTCAAGGAAGGTTGGACTCTTCCATCTAAATCTCTCCACTTTTGCACATACTCCTTGAAACTTTCCTTAGGTCCCATAGACATGGTTTGTAGTTGCATGCGAATTGGTGCGAGATCGGAATTATATTGGTATTGCCTGTAGAAAGCAACAACCAAATCTTCCCAAGTACGGATGCTAGCACCCTCCAGTTGATAGTACCATTCGAGTTGAGTTCCAGATAAACTTTCCTGAAAGAAATGGATCCAGAGCCTCTTATCAGCAGTGTGAGGCTGAATCTTCCTTACATAAGACCTCAAGTGCATCTTGGGACAAGAGACCCCATCATACTTAGCAAAGGCGGGAGTTTTGAATTTTGGAGGAATAACGACCCCAGGATCGAGTCCTAGCTCTTTAAAATCCAGCCCATATACCTTTTGAATTTCCACGCTTCTCAGACGCTCTTCTAGTAGCCTATACTTCTCATCAGGATAATCCTCGTCTTGAGGATACTCTTATTCTTCCTCTTCTTGACTATCAGAACCTACATGGCTTCCTTGGTTGTTCTTGACACTTAAATCATCTTCTTCCTCTTCCTCGTCTTTAGGAATCCCAGTTTCTTCGGCCTTCTTGGGACGACCCTTGAATCTTCTTCCCAAGTTGATCACTCCTTTAGGTTTCTTGGTCTTTTTCTCCTTCTTAGTCAGAAGGGCTTTCAGCTCGTCTTGCCCCTTGAACAAGTTCAGGATCAAAGCTTGAAATTCAGCATTTTGAACTTGGAGATTCTTCACAGATTATTCGAGATCCATTTTTTCTCATTGAAATAAACAGCGGAAAGATGAGGCATTTGCTTTTATGAAACCTGTGATGCGATGTTTATGAATGATATGATTATGCGTATGCAATGTTTCCAAGGTTTTAAAGGACTTTTAACACATTTTGAAAGAAAAAAGCAAAAATATTAATTCTCTTATAAAAATATAAAATATAATGTTATAGAGTTAATAGTTACATCTGAAAGTGCTAAAAAAAATAATAAACTATAATAAAAATAGAAATCAGTCTTCGAGTCGACGCTTTCTCTTTAAACTTCTGATTTCCTCTTTGTGAGCTTTGATCATCTCGTTTCTTTCTTGGACGAGCCTATCAATCTCTCGCTCCCATGATTGTATCTGATCTGGAGAGGCGAAATCCTCAATCTTCCATTTGCGGGAGAAATAGTCAAGCATACCATCTCGCTCTTTAGCATCAGCCACCAATACCGCTTTCTCAACTTCAACCTTATGTAAGCGCCTTTCAAGATCCGCCTTTTCCCTTCTTAGAGAAGCAACGGTAGCAACAAGGTCTTCATTTGGAGCGGGGATATAAGGCTCCAAAACCACAGGAATGATTGGAGGGGTAACCCTTGGCACAACAGGGATATCAGATGGATATGGCATACCATGCTCAACAGCTCGATCATAAATCCACCTAAAATAAAGATCTGAAGGGACGTAGTTCCTTAGTCCCAATTCTCTTGTGCATACTTTCTTCACTTTGGACCAAGCTCTAATAAACAGCTTCTTCTTTCCGGTTGTATCTGAATCATAATCAAAATTTTCCGAGCTAAGATATATGGAGCGAGGTTTGTCTTTCAAAGAGAAACCAAACTGATGTCGAGCTAATATGGGATTATAAGTTATCCCTCCTCGGGTACCAAGAAGAGGTACATTTGGGAAATCTCCACAGCTATCGAACAAATGAGTTCCTTCAAAATCTTTTTGGTTCCAAACGATGTCGTCGTATGAAAGCCTTATGATTCTTTGAACCCAAGTCAAACCTTCTTCATTCTTTATCGTAGAACGGGATAAGTGCGAAATAAACCACTTATGCAATAATGGTGCGCATCCAAGAACACAACCCTTGCCTTTAGATGATCGGTGATGGATAGAATGCAACAAGTCACCCAATAAAGTCGGAACCGGGTTGTTACCAATGAAGATATTGAGAGCAATCACAACCACAATTTTGTCATAACGAGGGAACAATACTTGCCCGTAGATTAGGCAAGCGAGGACTTTTTCGAGGTCATCCATACTTGCACCGTTGATTAAAATGTCAGCTTGAGTATACAAGAAGTCAATCGGTACACCAGTATATTCTCCTTTATTCACCCAAGCCCTTTTGATCTCTGATCGAGGCAAATGCAATGCAGTAGCGACATCTTCCAACTTAGGTACCTCTTCTTCGCCAGTGTAGGGCATCTGATCAAGCACAGGTAATCCTAGGATGGAGGAAAATTCCTCTAATGTGGGAACCAACTGAAAGTCCCTATAAGTAAAGCAATGGAAGGGAGGATCATAAAACCGGATCATTGTGTTGAGGAGCGTTTCGTCCACTTTGGTCCTTACCAGGCTGATTAATCTGTTAAGAGATTCGGAAAGCACAAAAGCGCCAGAAACATTATCACAAAGAATCTTCAGAGAAGTGGGTATCCCTCTGAAACTGAGGCAGAAAGGTTTATGCACTTTGCTTTCCCTGACCTACAAAACAAATTATGGTTAACAATCCTTTAACTCCTTGGAATGAGTTAGTCATGATATGTATGAATGATGCATGGATGCATAAATCACAAACACAGATAAGTTCACGCAAATCACACAATTTCCTTAGGCTTGGCTTGCATGGAGTTCGACCGGGGTATACCCTTCCCATATGTACTTCTATGGATAAAGAGATTTCAGCAACGGGTTTTACCAAGTGACTCAGAATTGTCGACCCCATCTAAAGCACCCTCGAACATGGTACATGCATACCACCAATGATACTTTAGGAAGAAACCTATCTAAGTTGTAGTATCGGGTCGTGACCATAACTTGGCATGCACCAAGAATAGCCCTCCCACTACGTTCCTAAAAGTTAAGGTGGGTTAAAGGTGACTAAAGGTCCCTGAGCTCCGACGCACCCAAAGATACATGCATAAACCTCTCTCATGCAAAAGAGGTACACAATATTGGCGATCAATATTCTTCATTTTGACCAACCCCAAGCATGCACAAGGGGGGTCTCCATGACTATTCCGCTCATAATCTTAAGTGTTCTTGAATCCGGGAATAGGATTCGTCCTTCATTTATTTCCCAAAACAACCCTGAAAAATAAAACAAGCAAAACAAACAATAGAAAACATTTTTAAAGTTAATCCTAAACTTTTAAGGTAACCCCTCGTTTATAAGAAAATTGTCTCCAACAGAGTCGCCAGTTTTGTAATACGGTGAACTGACTTTTTTAATTGAAATGTGCGGTAAAGCATGAGTCGCCACCGACTTTTATTTTATCCAAATTAATTAGAAAGGCTAAAAGAAACAGAAAAAAAACATTTTTGAGAAAAACTGAGTTCGGGGGATAATTATGCAAAGGGAAGGTGTAAGGCACCCTTTGAATCCATGGTTTTCCATAGGCTCTTAATTGCTTTGCTCTTTGATTTCAGAAATGTAGAAGAAAAGAATATGGACTTTAACTCGTAAATGAGCGTAGCCATTTTGAAGGTTTATTAGAAAGAATATGAAAAAGGTTTTAGAGCAAGGTAAAGCAATTAGGGGAAATTACCTGGTTAGATGAAAAAGGTTCCTTTTAGCCTTTCAGGGTGAAAGGGTCTATCCATGCCATAAGAGGGCAAGAAGCCTTTCATTTGGAGGTTGAAAGGTCATCGAGAATTCGTTCGCCATAAGACTGTCCCATGCCATGGAGAGGCAGGTAGTCTAAGGGAAGAACCAGAATAGCCTTTCGTAGACAACCATAGGATACATCAGCCTTTTTGTAGGCAACTTCCGAGGGTCGAGGTCATATTGGTGTATCGAAGGCAGCATCATTAGGGTCTTATGACCTTTGCATAACCGAGGCAACATGGCTGAGGTATCCTCGTATTCGAGGGACATGGCTATTCTGCAAAAACACAAGGCAACAGGCAACAAGGCCACAGGCAACAGAGAGGTTACCCCAAAAGTGTGTGTGTGTGTGCACCAATCACGTGATCAGTTCAGAATATATTATCTTATAATAATTAAGTGATGCTACTTTAATTCAGGGTTGCACTCCCTAAAATTACTAACCACATCAGTCAATAAACAAATATAATTAAAGCAGTACGGGGTAGGGGAAAAAGAAACCAGCGGAGGAAAGGGGAGATGAAACCAACGGAGAATAATAAATAAATAGGTCTGAACAGGTAATAATTAAGATCAGGGTTTAGGGTTACCGATATTCGAAGCTTTGGTAGTTGGCAAACCCTGAAAAGGTGGGAAAAAAGCAAACAAAAGTAGGGTGAGTGCATTATCAGTTCAGAGTCAATTAAGGTTAACCCTAGTTTAATAAATAAAATAAAATCAAATAAACAAATAATTAAAATAGAAAATAGCACTTAGCTTTGATTTGATCTGATTTGGTTGGCAGTCGGAGGAAGCCTCGGGGTTAACCCTGAAATAAAACAAAGCAAAAGCAGAAAAGTGAATGTAGGCAATATTTATTTAAAGGCAAACCCTAATTAACAGGAAACAAAATAAACTTTAAAATAATAATTATTAAATGGAAAACATAGCTTCGGATCTTGATCAGGCGCGTAGTCGGGCGGTATTGGAAAAGTCGACCCTAAAAAAGGACACAGAAAGAGCAATATTTTCAGCGTATGGAATGATCGCTGTAAACCCTGATTAGGGTACGAATTGAATAAAATAACAAATAACAATTTAATTAATTATTGGTCTCGCGACCTAATTAATTAAATTGAAAAGAGAAAATAAAATCAGAAACACAGGTATTTTATATGAATTTTTTGGAATAAAACAAAATATATTTGAATTTTTGAAAATATATAAGTAATAAATATAATTTAAATAAAAGAAATTAAGAAAATAGATAAAATAAAAGAAATATGTAATTATAAGTAAATAAATAAATAAATAGGAATAATAGAACATAATATATAAACAATAATTTGAATGACATATATATATATATATATATATATATATATATATATATATATATATATATATATATATATATATATATATGAATTTAATAAATAATATAAATATTAAAAGAAAAATAAATAAAATAAACAAATTATTAATTATAAAAGAAAAAAAGTTTTTGACAATAAAAATATAATACTTTTTATTTTTTAAAGAAAGAAAAAAGAATTGAAAACAATATATATATATAATATATAAAAATAGAGTTGTGTAATTAAAAATAAAAAAAGTTACAAAAAACTTAACTTTCAATCAGATGTGGCTCACACGTATGGAATATGGTGCACCCCCATGCCCTGGTACGTTGGATTGAGGGAGAGAGCATCTGATGGCTGTGAAAACGAGGGAACATGGTAGTGGGTGCGTCTTAAAACACTGGAATCAATTCAGTGGAAAGAGAGAAGCGCGCGCCAAAAATATTTCAAACCGGCCAATCGGACGATGACAACTCATCTTCGTCTCCACCCAAAACCTGCAACAACCTTTTTACACCGCTTTTTCTATAAAGGCTGTAAAAAACCTTTATCTTTTACACCTGCGAATTACGAATGCAACCAAACAAACACAAAAATTTGGCGCGAGGCCATGGATAGAATCGTCTCGTTCATACGAGTGTGTGGGTACCTGTTATATGGCCTAAAAGTTTTTTGAACCAAAGAATATATTAATTCAAAAAAACTTTACAAACATGGCAATCAAATGATTCAGCCCAAACCTATCATCCCTATAGCATTAAATTGGCTATATGCATACCAATTTTTCTATTTTTCCAACCCCTATACACAACATTATCAGTGATTCTATCTAAAGTATTCTTGCTATAATTCTCTTTACTAAAAATAGTTGCATTCCTATACAACCACACTTCATGAACAATTTCGGTTACCACCAATTGGAACAAACGAGCCCTCCATCCTTTACCCTTAGCATGGGCAAGGATCCAATGAATGTCTTTGCTCCAAACATGAGGTTGATGACATATACCAAGCCATTGCATAATACCAGACCAAAAACCAGCAGTTTTAACACAAGAAAAGAAAATATGGTCTATATTTTCTTCCTCTTGACCACACATGCTGCACACCGAATCACCAATAATACCAAACCTACAAAGCCTCTCCTTTGTAGCTAATATGGCCTAAAAGTTTCTCAAACGAAAACCCCCAATTTCAAAGCAAGAACCCTAACATGGTAACTCAGGGCAAACAGTCACGAAAACACGATTAAATGTCCAGAATTATTCATAACACCATTCTAAACACAAATATGAGACTCAAATTCATCCATGATGCTGAGGAATTGTAATCGACATTAAAAAGGTTTAGACAAACCATGGCGAATTGAAGATGATATAGGAAGCTCCAGGACCTGCCAATGCTTGGAAGATGATCAGTGATGCCCTGAGAACGTGTGGAGATCGATTGGAAACCTTTAATTGACTTGCATTGCAGAATTGCTATTAGAGATTTTCTTGCTTTTCTTTGAACTCGTGTTAGGGCTTTAGACTGCAGAAATTCTCCTCCAAGGGGTCTGAGATTACTGAGTATATATATATGTGGTGAGCTTAGGTTAACAAAATAGGAACAAATCCTTTTAAATCTTTGATTGCTCATTTGAGAAATTTGATTGAAAATATTCTCTTAAATCTTTCTAAAATTGGATTTTCTTGAGCTTCAAGCATCATGAACGAAATTGGCTGATTGGTGGGTGAGATTTGATTCAATTCTTGGCTTAAAATTAATGCAAAATCAAATCTTGCATTATTTTTATATTTTATATAATTAAATCATGATTTAAATGAATTAAAACCATAAGATAATTAATAAAATTAGTAAACATAAAATGCCCTTGGTTCTAGTACGTGGATGGGCTTAGAATAAGGTTTGAACAAAAAGAATGCAAGCCCATTTGAAAATATTTTGAGTTTTTGGGTTTTTCTCCTTTTGTACACCCTTGAAAATAGGTGAACTTGTGCATCATGCCATTTCTTCATATCTCAACATTTTTTCAAGCTTGTGGACTTATTGGAAACCTTAGAGAGACCTCTAACCAATGCTTTTGGTCTCATATCAAAATTATTTTTCTTGCTCCTTGTGTGTTCTTTTGAAAAAAATGACTTTTGGTTGATGTTTGAAAAGGACCTATAATATTTTGGACCATATCTCTCAAATGGAGCATTTTTAGACTTGGCATGTGAGACGCAAAGTTGAAGAGAATCAAATTTCCTTCCGGGTGAGCTTTGGATGGAAAATTTCTGATGTTCCTTGTGAAAGTTATGGCTGGTCAAAGTTCAGTTGACTTTCTCTCATACAAACCCTAATTTAGAATCTTTTGGATTTGTTGATTTCTGATCTTTCCTTGATGAACCATGATCAATTATTGATCAAATGGTGAATGATACTTCAATGGAAGTATCTTGACAAAAAATCAGGAGTTTAGACTTTATTTTGACCACAGTTGACTTTTAGGTTAACCTAGTCGATTGTTGATTTTCTAAACAATTGAGTGACCAATCCTTTGGGTTGAGACTTGATACTTGTCATAGAGATAATGTGAGATATATTGAGCCATATAGGATGCCTTGGAGCCATTGATTCATTGTTTTTCCTTTGAACAAACCAAACCCTAGTTTCTGAGCCTTGTATAGGAGAATGTCTCTTGGAGCTTTATGTGTTGATTTGAATTTGCATAAGAGAAATAGTGCGGGAAAAGTTTGGGGTATGACACTTTCTTTTGAGGTTCATTAGCATCCAGCTCTATCTCATGACTCCTCAAGGCGCTAATCAGCTCTTCCAAAGAGACTTCATTCAAATTCTTTGCCATCTTGAATGCAGTCACCATTGGGCCCCATCTTCTGGGCAGGCTTGTGATGATCTTCTTGACGTGATCAGCCTTTGTATATCCCTTGTCAAGCACTCTTAATCCAGCAATTAGAGTTTGAAATCTTGAGAACATTGTTTCAATGTTTTCATCATCCTCCATCTTGAAGGCTTCATACTTCTGGATTAATGCAAGAGATTTTGTCTCCTTGACTTGGGCATTTCCTTCGTGAGTCATCTTCAAGGATTCAAAGATGTCATGGGCAGTTTCTCTGTTTGATATCTTCTCATATTCAACATGAGAAATAGCATTCAGCAAAATAGTCCTTGACTTGTGATGATTTTTGAATTGTTTCTTTTGATCATCACTCATTTCTTGTCATGGCATCTTTGATCCACTAGCATTTACAGGATGTCTGTAACCATCCACTAGTAAATCCCATAAATCACCATCTAGTCCAAGAAAGTAACTTTTCAATCTATCTTTCTAGTATTCAAAGTTTTCACCATCAAATATTGGTGGTCTAGAATATCCATTTCCATTTCCCTTTTTGCTTTGATCATTAGAAACAGGTGTAGCAGTTGATGCAGCTGTAGATGGATCAACCATATTGACTTAGTGTTTTTCTCCCTGAATCTTTTTCTAACACGGTTAAGTGCTTGCACCTAGAACCGGTGCTCTGACGCCAATTGAAGGATAGAAAAACATTTAGAAAGGGGGGGGGGGGGTTTGAATAAGTGTGACTTTAAAAACTCTTAAGATAAAAACAATGAACACAATTATTTTTATCCTGGTTCGTTGTTAACGAAACTACTCCAGTCCACCCCCTTAGAGTGATTTACCTCAACTGAGGATTTAATCCACTAACCAATCTTGATTACAATGGTTTTCCACTTAGATACCCTCTAAGTCTTCTAGAGTATTTCGATCACAACTTGATCACTCTAGGAAATCACCACTTAGAAACTTCTAAGTCTTCTAGAGTGTACTGATCTCACTGATCACTCTAGCAACCTTTTACAATCAATGTAAAAATAAAAGTTTACAAGAGTATGAATTGCTTCTTAAAAAGCTATAATCACAAATGTGATATTTTTGTTAAGTTCTAAGCTTAACACTCACTAAATATTATAATAGTTTGTGAGGTTGAAGATGAAGTTCGTAAGTTTTGAATTCAGCAGCGTTTCAGTATTTTTGTAAGAGTTGTTGTTACTGCTTCTGATCAGAACTTCATATTTAGAGGCGTTGGAGAAGATGACCGTTGAGTTGAATTTAATGCTTTGTGTGAATAGTACAGCTTTGCATTTAATGCATTCACTGTTTTGTCAACTACCTCGAGCCATGCTTTTCCTACTTTTAGTGACTTTTCCTTTTGTAGCTCCTAACATTCCTTTTGTCGGTCAGAGATTAGACTTAATAGCCTGTCATCTAGTACTAACTTCTGATCTCAGATTTGTGAATACAATGTTTGAATAATCAGAGTCACAGCTTGGTGCAGAGCATCTTCTTGTCTTTTGACTTTGAAGTGCTTGAGCGTGATACCATAAGAAATTCAGTGCTTCTGCTTTTGATCTCATCTTCTTCTGATGCTTCATAGACCATGTTCTGATTCTGCTTTACCATCTTCTGATGTCTTGCGAGAGCATGTTCTGATGTTGCAATCCTGAACCTTCCAAGTCAGTGCTTCTTAGCGCTGAATTCTGCATACTCTTTATATATTTTCCTGAAATGGAAAATGCAAAGGATTAGAGTACCACATTGTCTTATACAAAATTCATATACGTTGTTATCATCAAAACAAGAATATTGATCAGAACAAATCTTGTTCTAACACATCCCATTATAAATGACAAAGATGGGAATGTATCATTAAAATCAGAGGAAGATTGGTATGATGAGGATGATAAACTAGATCTTGGAAATTCCAAAGCTTTTAATGCTCGACTCAATGGAGTATACAAGAATGTTTTCAAATTAACTAATACATGTACTATAGCTAAAGATGCTTGGGATATCCTCAGAACAACTAATGAAGGTACATCAAAAGTTAAGATTTCTAAACTTCAACTTTTCACCTCCAAATTTGAGAACCTAAAGATGAATGATGTTAAAAGAATTCAGGACTTTCATATGAATATTCTTGAAATTGCAAATATATCTAGAGCCTTGGGAAAAAATATGTCTGAAGCAAAAGTTGTTAGAAAAATTCTCAGGTATTTACCTAAGAGGTTTGACATGAAGGTAACTTCCATTGAAGAAGCTCAAGACATTAACAACATGAGAGTTAATGAAATTATTGGGTCACTTCACACCTTTGAAATGATAATAAGTGAGAGAACTGAAAAAGGAGAAAGAGAATAGCTTTAGAACTTCCGAAACTAAAATTGAAAAAAACCAATATGACATGAACACTGATGAAGGATTGTCAATAGCTATTGTACTTTTAGGAAATGAGCTCAATCAACTATTAAATAAAGTAAACACTAGACTAAATGTCTAAAATATCATAAGGGACAATACTAATCAAGGAAGAGTTTTCACAACATATAATCCTCTAAAAAATAATAGAGAAGTTGCAAAAAAGGCCATAGCCCTAACAGGGAGGTATGAATCTGATGAAGACTCTTGTAATAAAGACCTATATTATTAAGAGTTAGCTATCTCCTACAAAGATCTTTGTTATAAAACTGAAGAAGTTTGCAAGATAAGTGAAACATAGAAGAAGGACTTGACTCAACTTCAAGAAGAAAAAGAAAAACTCCAAGCCACAAATATTGAGATTTAAGATATGGTAAATCTTCTATCTTCCAAACTTGAAAGCATAACTAGTAAATCTGGAATGTTAGATAAAGTTTCTAAAACTGGAGAAAGAGGTAGAAAATTCATTGGTATATGTTTTAACTACCAGTCCTTAAATAATAAAAGGAGAACATGTGTGACTAAAGATACCTTTATTAAAAAGAAGGATTAATCAACAATGTCAGACCAAATGTTCCAACATCCTGCCCAGCCACAAAAAGGTCAAACTAGAATTAAGTCCAGATTGTGGAAGTGTCATTTCTATGGAAAGTATGGTCATATCAAACATTTTTACTTCAGATTTTATGGCTTTCCAAGACACTCCCCTCATCACAAAGACAATCATAATAGAAATTGGCAAAGATGGAAAGAAAATAATTCTATCATTGGTCCTATGATCGACGCCTCTTCCAAAACCCCTTCTGAGGTTGTTGTCTGCCTACTCACATGCTCAACAATTAAAAATGAAGGAATCAAAAGGGATAGACAGACTTTGCTCCAATTAAAAGTGGGATAGAGTCCATAATTTGCTCCAATTCTACATTTCGTCTCTTCCTTGCTTCACGTTCCCTGACTACCACTTGGTTCCTACCTTGGAAGTGTATTATTCTTTCCTAGACATCTCTATTAAGGATAAGATACCCTATTATGGAACCTTGAACGCTCCTACCTCTCTTGAGATTTCAACTGCTCTTTATTTGAACAAATATGTGGTGGAAGCTAACATTGCTGAGAAAGGGAAATGTCTTGGTTTTCATCTGAAATTCTTGATTGAAAAGGCGTGCTCCGCTGCTAAAGATGATGAATGAGACAAATATAGAGCTCTCTTGGCTTTGGGGGTCTATGGCATAGTGATGTTTCCAAATATTGTGGATTTCATTGATATGAGCGCCATCCACATCTTCATCATGAAAAGTCTAGTGCCTACACTTTTGGGCGATGTTTATCATTTTGCCCATCACAAGAATAACCAGAAAGGAGGGTTGGTCATATGTTGTGTTCCCCTATTGTAACAATGGTTCAAATCACATCATCCCAATCGTGGTGCTTTTGTTGATACTAAGGACACATCGAGATGGGCTGATAGAATAATGGGACTTGTTGCCAAGGACATTGTTTGGTACAATAAGCAATTGGACAAGGCAGGGATCATTGTATGATAACACTAGGAAAGAGATCCCCTTATTTTGTATGTTCCCCAATGTGCATTTAAAAACTAAATCTCTAATCCTTAATAAAATGCCTAATAAAGGTTGAAACTCATAAAAAGGGAAGAGAAGCTCAAGTCTCGCTTGTTTAAGGGAGTCATTTGAGTGTATTTTCCCAATAAAAACACAAACCACACTCTTTCTTTTCTTTTGCCTTATGGCGCTTAAGAGCATGTTATTTCCTTCCTATCTCCCCTGCATAATTCTCCAAAGGTCGAGCTTCTTATAGGATGCGAATGTAACTGTTCAACTAAAAAGCACACAACAGACAATAAAAAACAAAGAAAATATTGAGCAAAACTACGGTGCACTGACTTCTCCACTGCACTATGGAGGTACATAGGCATAGAGTTCAAGAAAATCTAGAGAGCACAATAATTATTAAAACACCTTAGTTTATTCATGCATTGCATTCCCCCTTTAGCCAGTAAGAAGTTAAGCAGATACACCATTTGATTTGAAAACAAACAAAGGCAGATCACGTCGAGTACAACAGACGTGAGGGGTACTAATACCTTCCTCTCGCGTAACCGACTCCTGTACCCTTTTCTTTGGTCGTAAGACCGTTTTCTTGTTCTGGTTAGATTTTCTGATATTCCTTTCTCTTCGAGAGATGAATATATTAATGGTGACTCTGTTATTTTTTTGCGGTAGAAACACAATGCAAATGGTGCAAGCTCAAGATATAATGTGTCTTGCTTATCCCTTGGTCGGGAAACCTTTTTATAGTGAAGTCCATGGTCTAATGACCATTAATTAGCTTTGTAACGGTCCATAAATACTTGTAACGTCCTTATTAATCATATGTAACTGACTAAGTCAATGGAATGTAACGTCTTATGACCATTGATTCCTCTGTTTCTCTGCTGGCCACGATAGCTCGGGGTTGTCATCCCAATTTCTGACTTCTAGACGCTTTAGTAGCAGCTTGGCTGCTACTAGTTCTTAGCATTGCTCGGCACATCCGACTTGGGCACCCGGTCCAAAGAATTATGGGATATGTACAAGTCCCACGATCTCGAGACCCATAAGGTTGGAGAATTATCTATGCGGAGGTCAAGGACTCTGAGTCGGAGAGCCCCAGTTGGTTCTCGACTAGTTGCACCCCTTGAATTTGGGAGTATCTTATTGTAGATAGGGCGAGGAGCCCTATCATACCCCAATTTTTCCCCTCCCTTTACTCATGTCTTTGGGTTTAGATATTTTAGTTTTATTTGATCACGATGTCCGTTTAATCCATTAAATATCGTGTTATTTGCATTCATTCATATTTCGTGTGCATATCATGACCATATTCATTCGTTCCTGAGATCCCATAGGCAGTCATCATATAATAGTCAACAATGGTTTGACCTATTAAAAGTCTAATTAGAAAATGTGCCAATTTACATCATACGCAAATTCCATGCATCATGCATTTCATTTCCCATAAAAATAGATCCAAAAGTCCATTATTATGTTCATTTTGGTTTGAAGACCTTAAACTCATAAGGAGTGGTCCAATTACAGCTTAGGGTTAAAAGAATTAACTAAAGTTTGAAAAACTGTTTTTTGAAAGGGTTACCCTTGTTGAAACCACCACCCTCATTCTCATTCATTTATGGATATTCCCGTTTCAATTCACATCAAGCAAAATAGTTTTTGAACCAAACTTAAGTTTTGTTTCTTTAGATAGTTGCAGCATTTGGTTTCATTAAGCAACTAGCATGAAAAGATTCATAAGTTGCACTTGAATTGAATAAATTTGAGAGACTACAACAGTACAAGTATCCTTTTGGGATCATCATGGTAGTGGATCAAATTAATTACATTCAACCTGCGACAAATTATTACAAAGTTGCTGCAAAATTCTCAAATGTTACGAGATACAACAAGCCACAGGTCTTTACAATTTACTTGAAACCTAAAGGAATTCAAGCTGAAGTTTCACTCCAAAGGGTCCTTGCCAAAGTTATCTTGAGGGTGTCCATTATCTATCATGTGTTTTCTCTTACAAGCAACACAAGTCTACCAAATATGCCAAGCAAGAAGAAAAATCAAGTGAATTCAAATTCAAAGTTTATAACAGGCCCATTAAGCTCATTTGCAGCCCAAATTCAAACACAAAAATCAGAAAAAGTGTGAAGTGCACAAGATGACAAAAACAGAGAAGTAGCAAGAAAATGGAAAAAACACAAACTATCACATAAAAGTCCACCTGGTATCTTTCCCTTCATAATTCCAAACCAAGTTTGAATTCATCATAACCTAAAATCTGAACCGAACCTACACACTACAAAAAGCAGAATGTTTCATTCAATGGGAGATCGGCAGCCACCACAAAAAACTCAAAAAACTCTTCACTCACCTCACCAAAGGCTCTCCACTCTCAATGAATCAATAGAGTTTCACACTGAAACTCTTTATTGATTGAGCCTAAACCCCTGCATTCGACCAAACATACAGAGCTAGAGGAAGAAGATTCAGCAAACTGAACAAACCAGAAAGAGAAGGTATACAAGTTTTATCCGAAATACCTTATTGTTCTGCTGAAGACACAAAAACCAAATAGCATAGTAGATTAGAGTTGAATGTAATATAAAGTTGCTTGTTTATTGTTATTGTCTGCTTATGCATTTCTTGTTGTCATTCTTTCCAAATACCATGGCTGAGATCTTTTTGTGCTCACTGATGAAAGGCCCTGAGGAGATGCTAGCTAGCTAGAACTCCATGGTGCTGAGGTGATGTTGCACAATCTTTATTCATGATGCTTCTGTTTTGTACTGCTATTTGCCTTAAACGACTTCATTTTGCTTTTCCTACAAAAGTCATAATCAGTTTGTGCAAATGTTAAGATTCAGAGACATAAATTAAACGATACTAATTCGAATCTAAGTTTACCAGTCGAGATGATCCTAGCACAATCATAAACGTTTGAGTTTATTTGATTTGTAAGGGAGACCAAATCGTCGTAAAGGGGAATCAATGTCGTTTGTACCGAATCCTCATACACAATCATTGTGCCGCTTGTTTGAACGTATCGGTCGGAATCGATTTAGGTTCCCTCTTTGATTTCTCATACATCCGAACACCCATTTGACATCAACGCTGAGATTGCTCATTCATGTGGGATCTGGACACGTTTCGTTGAACATTGCTTTATTTTCTTTGTCTTGAATTCGCTGATGGTTGTGATGGATCGTGAAATCAAGGAGAGAGATCGCAGGTTTCTTGTTATTGTTGTTGTTTGTTTTTTTTGTTTTTTTTTTTGTTTTTGCGATTGAAAGATGAGGGAGAACGAGAGATTTCTGGGTGAAAGGGGAGGGGCCGTTTTTCCTCTTTTAATTTCCTAGGGTTTCTTAACCCGATGGCAAGCTCTGTGGTGCTGGGTGGATCCGGGTCATACCTGAAGGATAGAAAAACACTTAGAAAGGGGGGGGGGGTTTGAATAAGTGTAGTTTAAAAACTTGGACGATAAAAATAAATTGCACAGTTATTTTTATCCTGGTTCGTTGTTAACTAAACTACTCCAGTCCACCCCCACAGAGTGATTTACCTCACCTGAGGATTTAATCCACTAATCGCAACAGATTACAATGGTTTTCCACTTAGCCCACGACTAAGTCTTCTAAAGTATCCTGATCACAACCTGATCACTCTAGGAACAAATGCTTAGACACAAGCTAAGACTTTCTTAGAGTATCCTGACCACCACGTGATCATTCTAATTACAACTGCTTAGACACAAGCTAAGACTTCCTAGAGTATCCTGATCAACACTTGATCACTCTAGTTACTTACAAATTAATGTAATAAATTCTAAGAGTATTACAAATGCTTCTGAAAAGCTATAATCACAACAGTGATATTTCTCTTAACGTATAAGCTTAATCTCACTAATATATTACAACAGCAATGTAGTGAGCTTTGGTGAAGATGAAGTTTCTGAGCTTTTGAGTTGAATCAGCGTTTCAGCAAGTTAATATTCATAGTATTGACTCAGAGTAGTTAACCTTGCTTCTCATCAGAACTTCATATTTATAGGCACTTGAGAAGATGACCGTTGGGAGCATTTAATGCTTTGCGTGTTCCGTACAGCATTGCATTTAATGTTTCACGCTTTTGTCAACTACCCCGAGCCTTGTTCACGCTGTGTCTACTGACGTTGCCTTTAATAGCTTCCAACGTTCCTTTTGTCAGTCAGCGTAGCCTGCCACCTGTACTTTCTTCTGATTTGATGTTTGTGTATACAACGTTTGAATATCATCAGAGTCAAACAGCTTGGTGCATAGCATCTTCTTGTCTTCTGACCTTGAAGTGCTTCTGAGCGTGATACCATGAGAACTTCAGTGCTTCTGCTTCTGATCTCAAGTTCTTCTGATGCTTCCATAGACCCATGTTCTGATTCTGCTTTGACCATCTTCTGATGTCTTGCCAGACCATGTTCTGATGTTGCATGCTGAACCTTTTGAGACAAAGCTTCTGAGCGCTGATTTGTGCATACTCTTTATATATTTCCTGAAAAGGAAATTGCAATGTATTAGAGTACCACATTATCTCACACAAAATTCATATCCTTGTTATCATCAAAACTAAGAATATTGATCAGAACAAATCTTGTTCTAACAATCTCCCCCTTTTTGATGATGACAAAAACATATATAAATGATATGAATTTGCGATCAGAAAGAGCAGACGGCTAAAGACAAATTACACAGCTATAGCATAAGCATGTGAAATATGTCTCCCCTTGAGATTAACAATCTCCCCCTGAAATTAATACTAGAAGAATTTTAATAATAAAAGACTTCCCTGAGTATTTCAGTAGAGACATTCACAGAGCTTGATCTACAGAACATTCATGACTTCTGATTTCTGCTTCCCTGGGACAGCTTCAGAACTTGAATTTCTTTGATCTTCAGAACATTCACAGCTTCTGACTTCTGCTTCCATCGGACAGCTTCAGAACTTGAATTTCTTTGATCTTCAGAACATTCACAGCTTCTGACTTCTGCTTCCATTAGGACAGCTTCAGAACTTGAATTTCTTTAGATCTTCAGAACATCCATAGCTTCTGATTCTTGCTTCCACCAGGACAGCTTCAGAGCTTGAATTTCTTCTTACATCACTTCATGCTAGATTGTATCAGAACATTGTTGAATGTACCAGAGCATCATCAGAGCATCTCTACATCCTGAAATGTTACAGAACAAAACTAAACGACAAAAGTCAGCATGAATGAGTCAGAACATAGAATATGTTTCAGAGCATATAATATGTATCAGAGCTAGGAACACATAATATGTATCAGAGCCATATGGTATGTGTCAGAGCATACAAACATAATGTTTCAGATCATATTCTATCATCAGAATATCTGAACATTCTTCCTTCTTGCTTCTGATTCTGAAGCTTCATAGCACTCAGCTTGCTTCAAGAATCCAAGAGCTTGATTCATCTTGTTTCTTCTTATGTTGATCTTGAAAAGAGAATCTTCAATTCCTGCAACAACACAACTTAAAGCATAGAACTTTACAAGTTCTGTTAGTAGTGTAGGGACTTTCTTCCCGGTAACTGATAAGATTAATCAGATCATTTATCACATATTTTCTCCCCCTTTTTGTCATAACATCAAAAAGAACATAAAAGATTCAGATGTAAAGTAATAGACAAAAAGAATGAAACAGGATAAACTTTTCATTGATTAAGCAAACAAAAATTACAAAAGGTGAATGCAAAAAAGCAGATGCAACAAGGAAGGAAAAACTACAAAGACTTAAAAACTAAGACCCTAGCCTAGACAAAATCCGCGCCAGAACATCATGAATCCTGTCAGTGCTTGCAGTTTGCCTTGCCATGAAGGAGCGAAACTCAACACTGGTTGCTTCTTGCATGCCCAAACGAGAAGCCAGCATGGCTTGATTCTGTTGTAGAACTTCCAAAGTCTCCATCAGAACTGAAGGTTCACCAGACGAAGAAGCACCAGAACTTCTCCCAACAGGGACAACGATCTCAGCAGGACGATCTTCTGGAAGGTTTCCAGCTTGTGCATCTTCCATCTCAGCATCTGAGTCTGACGCAGAAGCAGCCTCAGCATATACTGGTTCAGGCAGCTCAGAAGCTCCAACTTCCAAGGCTTGAAGAATGGCTTCAAGGTTTGTTGGAGGGGTTGGACCAGCAACTTCTGCAGGATAAACCACTTCTGGAAAGACCATGTGAGGAGCACTTTCAGAAGGGTTCATTCTGAACCAATTGAACAACCACTGAAAATCTCCAGTCAGCACAGGATACCATGGTCTCCAAACCACTATGTCTCTGTAGGGATTCTCTTCTTCCATCTCATCTGCAGGTATCCTCTCTTCAAGAACTCTTCTGTTCCTGATGAGATGGTGATAGCTACTTTCACCAACTTCCAAACGAAGACCACGAACACCAGGTGCTTCAGTCATGATCCTTCTCTGAATATCCGTAGCCCTAGCCAGAAAATCTTGACGAAAGGCATCCCAGAGGTTGCATGTAGCATACTCATCCAGATGGTTACGGTGAGCAACACCCAGAATCTCCAACCATCTATTTACATCAGAATGTAAAAGCTCTAGAAAAGATTGAGTGGTAGGTGTTGGAGGGTTGACAGTGAATCTGGAGTCAGGAAACACAAAGCTGTAGGGGTTAGGTGTTCTGGTGGGAAAAGGGTGTGAGAGAGATGAGGAAATATCTGTGGGATGGGTTGAAGGAGAGGAGATATCAGATGGTGAAGATGGTGGTTCCAGAGAGGTAAATGAAGAGGAAGAGGTGGTGGAAGTTTGTGAAGAGGGAGGTGATTGAGGACTACCATCAGGGGGTTGATACACACGTCTAGAGTAGTTTCCAGACATCATAGCTTCAAAGGGGTTCACCTTGACAGGATCGTAGGTGATCCTTACTTTCTTTGGTTTGTTTTCTGGTTCATCAGTTGCCTTTCTCTTTTGTTTACGATCAGATTCTTGATTTGGAGAACTTGACGAAGGATTCATGATGAAGTGAAAATAGTGAAAACCGCTAGGGTTTATGATATGAATGCAAAGAGAGAGAGAGAGAGAGAGAGAGAGAGAGAGAGAGAGAGAGAGAGAAAGAAACTGAATGCAAGAGAGGTAAAATATAGGAGGGAAAAAGAAATGTTTGAGGAATATAAAACGAAAAAGAAATAAAATGAAATGATGGATAGCATTTAATGTTACGTGACGTGAGGAGAGATAATAATGACAAAGGAAGTGATTAGCACAGTTACCTAAGTAGGCGTCCCCTCAACTGCACGCACGCTTGTCCAGAAATAGTGAACACGTGTTTACCATCTGGATAGCCAGTTACAGCTGTTTTACTTTTAAAGAGATTCTGAGTCAACTTAGACAATGAAACGTTAATAATAACAGAATCACTACTTCTAATTGATTACAATCAGAACTTCTTATAGAAGACTAATCCAATTTCATTTCAGAAGATACTCATACATAAGATCTTCTCATCTTCTCATTCTGGGCATAAATCCATACTGATATTCTTCAGAATGAACTTAAACCTATCTTCAGCAAGGGGTTTTGTAAAGATATCAGCCCATTGATGGTTTGTATCCACAAAATTTAAAGATATAACACCCTTCTGAACATAGTCCCTTAGGAAATGATGTTTAATCTCAATATGTTTAGCTTTTGAATGTAAAATAGGATTCTTAGATAAACATATAGCAGAAGTATTATCATAGAAAATAGGAATGTTACTCTCATATATCTGATAATCTTTCTAGCTGACTTCTCATCCAGAGCATTTGTGTGCTACAACCAGCAGCAGCAACATATTCTGCTTCTGTTGTTGAGAGGGCAATTGTAGCTTGCTTCTTGCTGTACCATGAGATCAGATGACTTCCAAGAAATTGACAACTTCCAGAAGTACTTTTCCTTTCAATTCTATCTCCAGCATAGTCAGCATCACAGAATCCTACTAAGTTGTAATCTTTGGATCTTCTGTAAACTAAACCAACGTTAGTAGTACCTTTCAGATACCTCAAAATTCTCTTAACCGCAGTTAAATGAGATTCTCTAGGATCTGATTGGAATCTAGCACACAAACAAACACTGAAGAGAATGTCAGGTCTAGGGGCAGTTAGGTATAGAAGAGATCCAATCATTCCTCTGTACAACTTCTGATCTACCTTCTTACTTACCTCATCCTTACCTAGGACACATGTTGGATGCATAGGAGTTTTGGCTTCTTTGCTTTCAGAAAGATTAAACTTCTTCAGAAGCTCTTTCACATACTTCGTTTGATGAACATAAGTTCCATCAGAAGTTTGGTTTATTTGAATTCCAAGAAAATACTTGAGTTCTCCCATCATGCTCATTTCAAATTCAGCCTGCATAGACTCAGCAAACTCCTTTCTAAGTGTAGCATTAGATGTTCCAAAGATGATATCATCAACATATATTTGACAAATTAAAATATCCTTTTTAAAGGTTTTACAAAAGAGAGTAGTGTCCACTTTTCCTCTAGTGAAACCATTTTCCAGAAGGAAGGAACTTAAACGTTCATACCAAGCTCTCGGAGCTTGCTTCAATCCGTATAATGATTTCTTTAATTTAAAAACTGATTTGGAGACTTGGGGTCTTCAAAACCAGGAGGTTGATGGACATAAACTTCTTCATCTATATAACCATTTAAGAAGGCACTCTTAACATCCATCTGATAAAGAGTGATGTTGTGTTGAGTGGCAAAAGAAATTAATAGACGAATAGATTCTAACCTGGCCACTGGTGCAAAGGTTTCTGTGTAGTCAATCCCTTCTTGCTGACTATAACCTTGAGCAACCAGTCTGGCTTTGTTTCTTACCACTTCTCCCTTCTCGCTTAGCTTGTTTCTGAACACCCACTTAGTGCCGATGATATTAAATCCTTTTGGTCTAGGAACCAAGTCCCATACGTCATTCCTTGTAAACTGATTTAGTTCTTCTTGCATGGAAATTATCCAGTCAGGATCTTCTAGAGCTTGATCAACAGAAGTTGGCTCGATCAAAGAAACAAGACCTAATTGACATTCTGCACTATTCTTAAGGAATGCCCTTGTTCTGATGGGATAATCTTTCTTCCCAAGGATCACATCTTCTGAATGAGCTGAAGCAAGTCTAGGTGATCTTCTGACTGTTGGCTCTTCAGAAATCCTGAGATTCTCTAAAGATGCAGCAACTTGATCTTCTGATCCATTGCTTCTGAGACTGCCAGCTTCTGCAGCTTTGCTTCTTGGATCTACATCTTCTGATATATCAATATCAAAATCTGCAAAATTCTCAAACTGCTTTGGTTTTTCAAGACCAAACTTATCATCAAACCTGATATTGATTGATTCTTCTACAATCAATGTTTCAGTATTGTATACTCTGTAGCCTTTAGAGCATTCAGAATATCCAAGAAGGAAACACTTTTGTGCTTTAGAATCAAACTCACCAAGATGATCTTTAGTATTCAGAATAAAACATACACATCCAAAAGGATGGAAATATGAAATGTTGGGCTTTCTGTTCTTCCACAATTCATAAGGGGTCTTATTTAGAATAGGTCTGATAGAGATTCTATTCTGAATATAACATGCAGTGTTTATTGCTTCTGCCCAGAAATGCTTAGCCATATTGGTTTCATTGATCATGGTTCTGGCCATTTCTTGTAGAGTCCTATTCTTTCGCTCTACAACTCCATTTTGTTGTGGAGTTCTAGGACAAGAGAAATCATGGGCAATACCATTTTCTTTGAAGAACTCCTCAAAGAATCTGTTCTCAAATTCGCCACCATGATCACTTCTAACCTTTATGATTTTACACTCTTTCTCAGATTGGATCTTAGTGCAGAATTCAAAGAACACTGAATGAGACTCATCCTTGTGTTTTAAGAACTTTACCCATGTCCAGCGGCTATAATCATCAACGATGACTAATCCATATTTCTTCCCTCTGACGGATGCTGTTTTGACAGGGCCAAACAGATCAATGTGCAAGAGTTCTAACGGCCTTGAGGAAGAAACAACATTCTTAGACTTGAATGCAGGTCTGGAGAACTTGCCCTTCTGACATGCTTTACAAAGAGCATCTGACTTGTATTTCAGATTTGGGAGTCCTCTGACCAGATTTAGTTTGTTAATCTGAGAAATCTTTCTCAAACTAGCATGACCTAATCTTCTGTGCCAGACCCATTGCTCTTCAGAAAGAGACATAAGACAAGTCACCTTCTGATTCTTAAGATCTTGAAGATCTGTCTTATAAACGTTGTTCTTTCTCTTGCCTGTAAATAGGATTGAGCCATCCTTCTGACTTACAGCCTTGCAAGACTTTTGATTGAAGATTATGTCATAACCATTGTCACTTAATTGACTTATGGACAATAAGTTATGCGTTAATCCTTCTACAAGAAGTACATTAGTTATGGAAGGAGAGTTACCAAGACTTATGGTTCCAGAGCCAATGATTTTGCCCTTCTGATCTCCTCCAAACTTGACTTCTCTACCTGGTTTAAGCACCAGGTCTTGGAATGTAGACCTTCTTCCCGTCATGTGTCACGAGCACCCAGAGTCCAGGTACCATGACATTTTGCTTTTTGTCCTCTTTGCTGCCAAGGATATCTGCAACAGAAATTATCTTCTCCTTAGGTACCCACAATTTCTTGGGTCCTTTCTTGTTAGTTCTCCTCAAGTTCTGATTGAACTTGGGTTTAGCAAAATATTTAACAGGAGGAACAACATGATATTCTTTAGGTTTGTCAGCATGATATTTCTTAGGATGTGTCACATGCTTCTTGGTGTGAACAGTGTTAAACTTCTGTGAATGTGAAGTGAGCCTAATATCATGAGCATGGCCATATTTGAACTGATCATACAATGGCTTGTATGTGATCTTCAGATCATCAACAGGTTCAAATTTATGTGAGGTATCACCCTCATAGCCAAAACCAAACCTTCTGTTTCCAGAAACCCCATATATCATAGAAGCAAGATGACTTCTGCCAATACTTCTAGATAAGAATTTTCTGAAGCTCGAGTCATATTCTTTCAGAATATGATTCATGCTAGGAATGGATTTTTCTGTTTCAGAGGGAGATCCACTATCTTTGGATAGATTTAAAACTTTTTCCTTCAGTTCAGAATTTTCCACTTCCAGCTTCTTAGTTTCAAATTCAAACTGCTTCTTCAGCTTTTTGTATTTGATACTAAGATGAGCCTTGAGTTCCAGAAGTTCTATTAAACTGGAAACTAACTCTTCTCTAGATAGTTCAGAAAATACCTCTTCAGAATCTGATTCTGATGTAGATTCTGATCCATCATCTTCTGTAGCCATTAGCGTGAAGTTGGCTTGTTCTCCTTCAGAGTCTGATTCTGATTCTGATTCAGAATCATCCCATGTTGCCATAAGACCTTTCTTCTTATGAAACTTCTTTTTGGGATTCTCCTTCTGAAGTTTTGGACACTCGTTCTTGTAATGTCCAGGCTCATTGCACTCATAGCAGACAACCTTCTTCTTGTCAGATCTTCTGTCACCAGAAGATTCTCCACGTTCAAATCTCTTTGAACTTCTGAAGCCTCTGAACTTCCTTTGCTTGCTCTTCCAGAGTTGGTTTACCCTTCTGGAGATCATGGACAATTCATCTTCTTCTTCTTCAGATTCTGATTCTTCAGGATCTTCTTCTCTAGCCTGAAAAGCGTTAGTGCATTTTTTAACATTAGATTTTAAAGCAATAGACTTACCTTTCTTTTGAGGCTCGTTTGCGTCCAGCTCTATTTCATGGCTTCTCAAGGCACTGATAAGCTCTTCCAAAGAAACTTCATTTAGATTCTTGGCAATCTTGAATGCAGTCACCATTGGACCCCATCTTCTGGGTAAGCTTCTGATGATCTTCTTTACATGATCAGCCTTGGTGTAGCCTTTATCCAGCACTCTCAATCCAGCAGTTAGAGTTTGAAATCTTGAGAACATCTTCTCAATATCTTCATCATCCTCCATCTTGAAGGCTTCATATTTCTGGATTAGAGCAAGAGCTTTAATCTCCTTGACTTGAGCATTTCCCTCATGGGTCATTTTTAATGACTCATATATATCATAGGCAGTTTCCCTGTTAGATATCTTCTCATACTCAGCATGAGAGATAGCATTCAGCAAAACAGTCCTACATTTATGATGATTCTTGAAAAGCTTCTTCTGATCATCATCCATTTCTTGCCTCGTAAGCTTTACGCCACTAGCATTTACTGGATGTTTGTAACCATCCATCAGAAGATCCCATAGTTCACCATCTGGACCAAGAAAGTAACTTTCCAGTTTATCTTTCCAGTATTCAAAGTTTTCACCATCAAATACTGGTGGTCTAGTATAACCATTGTTACCATTATATTGCTCAGCAGAGCCAGATGTAGATGTAGGTGGATATGTTGAAGTTTCACCAGCCATCTTTTACTGAAGCGTTTTTCTCTTCCTGAATCTTTTCTAAACATGGTTAAGTGCTTGCACCTTAGAACCGGCGCTCTGATGCCAATTGAAGGATAGAAAAACACTTAGAAAGGGGGGGGGGGGGGGTTTGAATAAGTGTAGTTTAAAAACTTGGACGATAAAAATAAATCGCACAATTATTTTTATCCTGGTTCGTTGTTAACTAAACTACTCCAGTCCACCCCCACGGAGTGATTTACCTCACCTGAGGATTTAATCCACTAATCGCAACATATTACAATGGTTTTCCACTTAGCCCACGACTAAGTCTTCTAAAGTATCCTGATCACAACCTGATCACTCTAGGAACAAATGCTTAGGCACAAGCTAAGACTTTCTTAGAGTATCCTGACCACCACGTGATCACTCTAATTACAACTGCTTAGACACAAGCTAAGACTTCCTAGAGTATCCTGATCAACACTTGATCACTCTAGTTACTTACAAATTAATGTAATCAATTCTAAGAGTATTACAAATGCTTCTGAAAAGCTATAATCACAACAGTGATATTTCTCTTAACGTATAAGCTTAATCTCACTAATATATTACAACAGCAATGTAGTGAGCTTTGGTGAAGATGAAGTTTCTGAGCTTTTGAGTTGAATCAGCGTTTGAGCAAGTTAATATTCACAGTATTGGTTCAGAGTAGTTAACCTTGCTTCTCATCAGAACTTCATATTTATAGGCACTTGAGAAGATGACCGTTGGGAGCATTTAATGCTTTGCGTGTTCCGTACAGCATTGCATTTAATGTTTCACGCTTTTGTCAACTACCTCGAGCCTTGTTCACGCTGTGTCTACTGACGTTGCCTTTAATAGCTTCCAACGTTCCTTTTGTCAGTCAGCGTAGCCTACCACCTGTACTTTCTTCTGATTTGATGTTTGTGTATACAATGTTTGAATATCATCAGAGTCAAACAGCTTGGTGCATAGCATCTTCTTGTCTTCTGACATTGAAGTGCTTCTGAGCGTGATACCATGAGAACTTCAGTGCTTCTGCTTCTGATCTAAAGTTCTTCTGATGCTTCCATAGACCCATGTTCTGATTCTGCTTTGACCATCTTCTGATGTCTTGCCAGACCATGTTCTGATGTTGCATGCTGAACCTTTTGAGACAAAGCTTCTGAGCGCTGATTTGTGCATACTCTTTATATATTTCCTGAAAAGGAAATTGCAATGTATTAGAGTACCACATTATCTCACACAAAATTCATATCCTTGTTATCAACAAAACTAAGAATATTGATCAGAACAAATCTTGTTCTAACAATACCCGGTCCGGTCCAGCTTCTTTAAGTTTGTTTTCCTTCATTGCAAGTTTTTTGGACCTTACACCACTAACTCAAGAGGTAAACCCCCTGGCCCATATTTTCTTTTTAGTTTTATAATAAGTAATTTATTGGAAAATGATAAAACAAAAGCACAAAAGATATTTAATTTATTTTTTTTGTATCACATTAAAAAAGACCAAAAATATTATGTTTTTAGATGTATGTTTAGAAATTTCTTTCAAAAAAACATTTCAAATGATCAAAAATATTTTCTTTAAGTTTCTCATCTCTTTAATAGTCTTGCTAGAATTATTTCACGATTTGTTTGTCATATTCTTGTATGTGTGATCTTGTGTTTGATTATTGGTTTTTACTTGCCATTCGCTTTAGGCTTCATTCCCTTCTAATTAAGATGAAATGCATATGCGATAAAATCAATCACTTTTTATATAACTTCAAACACTTGATCAACATCAAGTTTCTTTTCCGTTACGCTTTATACTCAATCCTTATACTTTAAAAATGTCATAATAAACGTCTTTGTCAACACCCAGCGTCTTTTCCTAAACGAAAATCTTTTCTTAAACAAAATGCTCCTTCCCCATTTTCAAAACTCCAAAGTTTTCTTTAAAAATAATCAAATCGAATTCGATCTATAATGGATGAATCAAGAGGGGTTTGTACGTACTTGTACAAGTTGATCTAAAGCATTTAGGCGATGGCCGTTAAGCTTTTGTTTGAATACTTTGATTCCATTAAAGATCCTTAAAATTCAATTTGTTTCACCTTTCTCTACAAAACGTTTTTTAATCAAATCGAATTCGGTTTATAATGGATGAATCAAGAGGGGTTTGTACGTACTTGTAAAAATGGCTCTAAAGCATTTAGGCGATGGCCGTTAAGCTTTTGTTTGAATGCTTTAATTCCATTAAAAAACCATAAAAATTCAATTTGTCTCATCTTTCAATAAAAGACTAAAAGTAAACGATTTTAAGTCATTAAAATTCTCTTTTCATAAACAAATATTGGTCAATATCAAACTTGTTTCCTCCTACTCGTTTTACATCTAAAAGAAAACTCTAATAAATTGAATTGAGTTTGGTCTATAATGGATGAATAAGAGGGGTTTGTACGTACTTGTACAAGTTGCTCTAAAGCATTTAGGCGATGGCCATTAAGCTTTTGTTTGAATGCTTTGATTCCATTAAAGACCCTTTAACTTAGTTCGCACCACCTTTTCATAAAGAGCGATTCACACGTCGTTCATTAAAATCAAACAACAAAAATTCGTAGTTTTACTTCAAACTACGATTGCTCTGACTTTCCCATTTCACTAGGGAATACGTAGGCACAAGATACAAATGTCTTGGTGAGCACGATAATAAAAAACTTTAATTTTGTTTCTTTCTCATAATAATAAGAACGCAAGTAAATATCACGCTAACAATTAATCACAAGAATAATTAAATAGGTCCCATCGAGTACGATGGAGGGAAAGAGGTGCTAATACCTTCCCCTTACTTAACCGACTCCCGATCCCCAATCTGGTTATCATATTTATTTTATCCCTTTTATCTTTATTTGTGGGTTTTATCATTATTTCCCCTTCCCTTTTGGGGATAAATAAAATTTGGTGGCGACTCTGTATTTCGAATGTGCAAACTTCCGAATATTTTTGGCCGGCCGCTACAGCTGGCGACTCTGCTGGGGACTTATCCCTAAAGAGAGTCAACCCTAATTTAGTTTTTATTGTGATATTTATTAGCTTTATTTACTTGCTTCTTTATTGTCTTTATTATATCTTTGTTTGATTTATTATTATTATGGTTGGAATCTCTTGATTATTGGCGCATGTGAGAAAAAGCTCTACACCCGAGCTCGAGTGACACGTAAGATAAGATGGTGGTCTAGTCTTAAACTCGCTTGACGTAGTGTCAAGTGGGAGGTACTAAAACCCCGACTGGAGTAGGTCCTTTGAGGAGATGTCTGTGACTAAGTAAGTTATTTACTTGGGCTATGATGTTTCCGATTCGGACCGCCGACTCTAGGGACCTTTAGAAAAACCCTAAAACCATGACTTTTAGGAAATGGTGGTTTCGAACCCAATTTGCATGACGTAAATATTACCGTGGATAAGTGCGAAAACTACACTCAGAATAGGCCCCATTTAAAAATGAGATTTGGATGGCAAGTTATTTGCTAGATGGTCGAAGGTTAAAAGGGGCCCACAACTCTGAGAACCGTGTTTAGAACCGTATCAAAGAAAAACCTTAGAAATTGTGAGCTATATTGTGTCGAATAACCATGATGTTTGGAACTTAAATAATGTAAATAAAGCATAAACATGCATTGCATTCAAACATCTTAGCATTTGATTTTACTTTCAGGGAATTTAAAAGATTTAAGTTGATTTGTGAGCATTTGAAAGCTAGATGGCTCCTGAAAGAAGAAACACCTTTCCTCTCAAGTTCAAAGCACCTAAGGTGGATAGTCTGCAAGAATTGAGTACAAGCCTAACAACTTTCAAGGTAATGAGGTTTAATGTATCTTATGGGAGAATACTTCCCTTGTTTGATGTGGATGTAGATATGGCGGCGTTAACTGCTTTGGTTCAGTACTATGATCCTCCTCTCAGATGCTTGACCTTTCAAGACTTCCAATTAGCTCAAACTATTGAAGAATATGAAAGGATCTTAAATCATTATGTGAAAGATCATGATCCATTTGTAAAGTTGGGTGAAAAGATAGATCCTAAAGAAATAGCAGAGGCATTATATCTTGAAGAAGATGAAGTGACACCGTACCTAAAACCAAGAGGAGAAGTCAAAGGCTTCACAAGAAAATTCCTGGAAAATAAGGCTAGAGATTTGGAGAAGGCAGAGAATTGGGAAGCATTCAGTGCTGTCTTGGCATTACTCATCTATGGAATTGTCCTTTTTCCTAATGAAGAGGATTTCGTAGATCTACCTGTTGTTGGTGTGTTCTTGGCTAAAACAGCGGTCCCCACTCTTTTAGCTGATGTGTATTACCATCTCAACGTGAGACATGAGAAGAAGAAAGGAATAGTTCTTTGTTGTGCTCCCCTGCTCTACATTTGGCTCAGAGAACACATGCCTCGACAAGGTGAATGGATTGAAATACTGAATAATCTCAAATGGTCTCAAAAGTTAGCTTCACTCACTGCTAATGCTATGTTTTGGTACACCCATGATTGGGCGGTAGACAGTCTCATTCACCATTGTGGCAATTTCCCTAATGTTCCACTAATAGGCTCTCGAGGTTGCATCAATTACAATCCTGAACTAGCTCTGAGACAACACGAATATTCCATGAAGAAGGAGCCTGAAACAGGATTATTGAAAGAATTCATTATAACAGATATGGGAGCTAGTGACCCAAGTATGTTGAAGAGAGTAAAAAGGGCATGGAGTCGAATTCATAGGAAAGGGAAAGAATTTGGGAAGAGAACACTCATGGTTGAAGAACCCTAATACAAATGGATAATGGAGAGAGTTCAAGAGATTAAACTCCCTTATAGCATTGAAGTACCTGTGCCACCGCAAGCGACATAACCTACCCACATCACCATGGAGGAGGCTAATAAACTCAAGGCCGCCAATCTGAAGTCAGAAAAAGAGAAAGAGGATATGAGGATAGCACTCCATCGAGTGACTAAGGAGAGAGACAATTTGAAATGGGACCTTAAGCAGAAAGAAGAGCAATTCAAGAAAGAGGAGAAGAGGGTTGATTTTGAAAAACATAAAAGACAAGTAATAAGTGGAGGATTGGAGAGTGCTATTTGTAAATTAGCTAATCGTAACAAAGAGTTGGTTGAAGCAAGGAAAGTAGCACGTAAATGGGAGCATTGGTGGAATTTAGCTACCAAACAAAAGAAAGAAGAAAGAGAAAAGCTTGAGGCTAGAATTTTAGACCTTGAAGCCTCCCTCAGAAACACCAAAGCACAGTTAGCTCAAGAAAGTCGTCTCAAAGAGGAAGCTCTGAGGGCAATTCCTGGTAATTATGATGAGTGGAGAGAACTCCGTGCTTCTTTAAATAACAGTCAAGAGCGAGAACGACAGTGGACAGAGGTTTATGAAGACTTGAAGAAACAATGTTTGGAATGGGAAGGAGAATTCCAACGTTTAGAATACATCATACACACAAAAGAGGCTGACATTGACCGTCTGAAGATAGGATATGAGGAATACTTTAGGAAGTTCTCCAATCTAGTGGAGTTTTGCAATGGGCTAATCCGAGAAATGTCGGTGAAATTACACGATGCTATGAAGTTGTGGAGGATGATGACATCCTTTATCCGGTCCGTGACTTTGTTAGATTCTGTGAAGACATGTTAGAGAGATTCAGAAGAGAAGTGAAGGAGCTTAAAAGGAAAAGAGCATTGGAAGGGGTGTGATTTGCTTTATTTATTTTCTATCTTGTAAGAAGAATATCATTGTTGTACTGACACAAAAAAAAAGGTGTAATTATTGTATTTTATTTCAAAATGAATGAATGAATGAGAATTTGTACTTTCACTTTTACTCTCGATCTTCTTTATATTCTGTACTTGTTTTCAAATGCTCCCAAGACGACTCTCCAGATCTATACGATTCCCTGAAAATAAAATAATCAAACGCATTTTATATCCTCATCCATTCATACGCATCCATATTCATACATTTTTTATTTTTTCTTTCGAAAGTAGAAATTCATTTTCGCCTCTTATCTTCTTCAGAAGTATTCAAATCTCCAAGCTGTTTCACCGACACCAGTACTTAACTCACGCCAACGCCAGACGCAGAATAGAAGACCTTGAGCAAGAAAATCATGAGCTCCGCGATGAAGTGACTACTCTCCGTGCTGGGGTGGAAAGATTAACTGCTTTGGTAGAGACCTTGATGGCTGCTCAGAATTCTCAAGCTCAGACTCAGGAACAAGCCATTGTGATTTCGGAAATTCTCACTACTACCATCTCCGTGGCTCCAAACACTACTCATTCCTTTTATCAAACGACCAATGGTTTCCCTTGGGGCATGCCTCACGGATTTACACCAGAAGGATATCAACATGCTAGTGGAGCGACCCAAACCACTGCTATCATGAATGGAATTCCTTTTGGTCCTGGAACCACTCAAGCCATTCCCACGATGGTCTTCACGCCGCCTGTCCCTGGAGCTGCTAAATTTACCCCTGTAATGACTATGACTCCACCTCCGGTTCATACTATTCCACATACTCAGGAAGCTATTTACCACGTCGAGCCAAGTGAAGGAAATGGAGTTCATGACGATTCCCAAGACCAGTTCCAAGACCAGTTCCAAGAGATGCGAAAGGAGATTAAGGCACTCAAAGGGAAAAATTCATTTGGAAAGAATGCTTATGATATGTGTCTTGTGCCGAATGTGCGAATACCAGCCAAGTTCAAGGTGCCTGATTTTGATAAATATAAGGGGAATTTGTGTCCTCAGAGCCATTTGACTATGTACTGCAGAAAGATGGCTACTCACACTGATGATGACAAACTGTTGATCCATTATTTCCAAGATAACTTAACTGGTGCTGCTTTGAAATGGTACATGGGATTAGATAGTTCCCATGTCAGTTCTTTTGATGACCTTGTAGAAGCGTTTGTTCGTTAATACAACTATAATATCGACATGGCTCCTTATAGAGATCAACTTCGTGCTATGGCACAAAAAGAGAAAGAATCTTTCAAAGATTATGCACAAAGATGGCGTGAAGTTGCCACCCAAATTTCTCCCCCCTTGGAGGAAAAAGAAATGACGAAAGTTTTCTTGAAGACTCTTAGCTCGTTTTATTACGAGAGGATGGTTGCAAGCGCCCCGACAGATTTTACTAAGATGGTGAATATGGGAATGCGACTTGAGGAAGGTGTCCGCGAGGGAAGACTAGCTAAGGAAGGAAGTTCTAGCGGTGTCAAAAAGTTTGGGGGCGGTTTTTTCAAGAAGAAGGAACAAGAAGTTAGTGTTGTCTCATACGGAATGCCTGGAAGAAGGAATAACTATCGATCACAACACGTCGCGGCTGTGTCCAATTCAGCTCCGATGGCTCCTACCTATCAACCCCAATTTCCTTAACAAAGTGTACAACAACAACCTCAGCAACAGACTCGTCAGCCACATAATAGTCAGCAGAATAGAGCGCAGAGAAGGACAGAATTTGATCCGATACCCATGACTTATACTGAGTTGCTTCTTGCTCTCATAAAGAAGAATCTCGTGCAAACTAGGGCTCCTCCACCTGTCCCAGAAAACATCCCATGGTGGTACAAGGCTGATGACTTTTGTGCTTTTCACCAAGGTGCACCCGGTCATAGCACAGAAAGATGTTATCAATTAAAATTGGAAGTTTAGAAGTTTGTCAAAAGTGGTATGATGACTTTCAAAGATGTAAATCCAAATGTTCAAGCTAACCCTTTGCCTCAAAATGGAGCGGCTTCTGTGAATATGGTGTACGGATGTCCTGGGAGATACCAGGTTTTCAACATTTGTTATATTAGAGGATCATTGGTCAAGATGCACGCTGGTTTATGTAGACTTGCTTACTTTCAACATGACCATGCCGCATGTACAATTTTCTCCTGAAATTCACGTGGATGTCTCACTTGGAGAATAGACTTGAAAAGGTTGCTGGATCAAAGGCTCATAACCATTACTTATGACAGAAATGAGGACGATGATGTCAATGTTGTGGCCCCTCTTTTCAACATTCCTGAGCCCATGGAGATGATTTATGATAGCCAAAATTTCTCTGTTTCTCCTTTTGTGATTTATCCATCTGGTCCGATTCCTTATACTTCAGACAAGGCAGTGCCCAACAAGTACAACGCCACTATGGTCGAAGAGGGAAGAGAGGTTTAAATACCCAACGTGCCCTCTGTTGATAATATTGCTGGTATGCGCAGAGTGACGAGAAGTGGACGCGTGTTTGCACCATCGCCTCAGAAAAGGGTTGAAATTCCATTTGGTGAACAAGTGCCAGCGAGAAATCCAGTTGTGGGTGTTGAACCGAGTTTTGTTGAAGGTCAGTCTAGTGGGACAAACGTTGATACCAGTGATGATGAGATTCTGATGTTGATCAAGAAGAGCGAATACAAGGTTGTCAATCAACTATTGCAAACTCCTTCTAAGATTTTTGTGCTTTCTTTGTTGGCGTATTCTCCAGTGCATAGGGAAGCCCTGATGAGGATTCTGGATCAAGCCTTTGTTGAACATGATGTAATAATCGACCAATTTGGTGGGATTGTGGGAAACATAACTGCTTGCAACAACTTGAGTTTTAGTGATGAAGAGCTTCCTGGAGAAGGGAGAAATCATAACTTGGCATTACACATTTCAATGAACTTCCAGTCAGATGCTCTGTCTAATGCATTGATGGACATTGGTTCATCTTTGAACGTTATGCCCAAATCCACTTTATCTAGGCTTACGTATCAAGGTGCTCCAATGAGATACAGTGGGGTCATTGTCAAGGCTTTTGATGGGTCGAGAAAGAGTGTTATCGGAGAAGTGGATCTTCCAATGAATATCGGCCCGCATACCTTTCAAATCAAATTTCAGGTAATGGATATTCATGCTGCGTATAGCTGCTTATTGGGTCGCCCATGGATCCACCAGGCAGGGGCAGTTACCTCCATACTCCATCAGAAATTGAAATTCATAAGTAATGGAAAGTTGGTGATAGTGGATGGAGAGCAGGCGCTAGTGGTCAGTCATCTTTCATCATTTTCCTACATCGATGCTGATGAAGCCATTGGAACTCAATTCCAGGAACTCTCTGTTGCTGACAAGAATGTTGAAAAGAATGGGACCTCTATCTCTTCTTTGAAAGATGCACGACAAGTGGTTCAAGATGGTTCTGCTGTAGGTTGGGGTCAAGTTTTGAGTCTACCCGATAACAAGTTTCGTGAAGTTCTTGGTTTTTCTCCTACGTCTGCAAGATATAGTAAACAAGACATTGTTATCCGCCCGATGCAAGAGATATTTCACATTGGGGGTTTTGATCATCCTACACCTCCTGAAGTAGATGCTGTTATTGAAAATGACGCTGAAGAGGATTCGTCAAGCTTTGTGGTGCATGGAATGGTTTGCCAGATTTGGAGTGTTGTTGATGTTCCGTCTGTAGTTCACATTTCTAAGTAATGTTTTTTGTTGTTGTTTTCTTTTGAAAATCCTTCCGCTCTGCCCAAGGCGGAAGAGTATGTTGTGTTAGGGCCTCATTAAAATAACTCTTTTTGCTCTGCCCAAGGCAAAAGAGAATGTGTGTCGGGCTTTGTTTCAAATTTATAATATCATCAATAAAATGTTATTTTGTTTCCTATATTTTATTCTACATTTTGCTTTTCTGGAAAATGGTAACCTAAAAAACCCTTTAACAAAGAAAAGATAATAACCACTCTCATTTTCTGCATATAATTCTCGCATTTATCTGTTTCTAAAAGTAAGCATAAATCATATGTGCAGATTACTTCATGATAAACCCATTGAAAACCATGACCCTATGCCCCCTCCCAACTTGGATTTCCCTGTGTACGAAGCTGAAGAAGAAAGTATTGAAGAAATTCCTGAGGAGATCTCCCGTTTGCTTGAACAAGAACAGAGGACCATTCAACCTCACGAAGAACCAATAGAAGTGATCAACTTGGGTTCTGAGAAAGACAAGAAAGAAGTCAAGATTAGGGCACTACTTGCTGAAGACGTTAAGAAAATATTGATAGAATTGTTGAGAGAGTATGCTGATGTTTTCGCCTGGTCTTATCAAGATATGTCAGGGTTAGACACAGATATTGTAGAACATCGCTTGCCATTGAAGCCAGATTGTCCACCAGTCAAACAGAAATTGAGAAGAACTCACCAAGACATGGAAGTGTTAATCAAAGAGGAAGTTCAGAAGCAGATTGACGCAGGTTTCCTTGTTACATCAGAATACCCTCAATGGTTAGCCAACATAGTACCAGTTCCTAAGAAGGGTGGCAAGGTTTAAATGTGTGTTGATTATCGAGATTTGAACAAATCCAGTCCTAAAGATGATTTCCCTATGCCCACATTGATATGTTGGTAGATAGTACGACTAAGTATAATGTTTTCTCCTTTATGGACGGTTTCTCCGGTTACAACCAGATCAAAATGGCGCCTGAGGACATGGAAAAGACTGCATTTATTACGCCTTAGGGAATGTTCTGCTATAGAGTGATGCCTTTTGGTTTGAAGAACGCCGGTGCTACTTACTAAAGAGCCATGACAACCCTCTTCCATGACATGATGCATAAAGAGATTGAAGTTTATGTTGATGACATGATTGCCAAGTCTGACACTGAAGAAGATCATGCGTATACTTACTGAAGTTGTTTGAGCATTTAAGGAAATACAAGCTCCGCTTAAACCCAAACAAATGCACTTTTGGTGTTAGATCTGGAAAGCTATTGGGTTTCATTATCAGTCAGAAAGGCATTGAAGTCGATCCGGACAAAGTTAAAGCTATCCGTGACATGCCTGCACCGAGAACCGAGAAGCAAGTCAGAGGCTTCCTTGGGCGTTTGAACTACATCTCCAGGTTTATATCTCACATGACTTCTACATGTGGGCCAATCTTCAAGTTGCTTTGGAAAGATCAAAGCATTGTATGGAATGATGATTTCCAGAAAGGTTTTGATAGTATCAAAGAGTATCTACTTGAGCCTCCTATCTTGATCCCACCGGTGGAGGGTAGACCCCTAATCATGTACCTAACCATTTTGGAGGAATCTATGGGTTGTGTCCTTGGGCAGCAAGATGATACTAGAAGGAAAGAACACGCCATCTATTATTTAAGCAAGAAGTTTACTGACTGTGAATCTCGCTATACCTTGCTTGAGAAGACCTATTGCGCTTTGGCTTGGGCAGCGAAGCGTCTCCGTCAATATATGCTGAATCACACCACTAGGTTGATATCTGTAACACCCCAATTCTACAAAAAGAGCGGACGACACCAAAATGGACGACTACAAAAAGAGCACCTACACTTGGGGATCACCTGCTCATTACCCACGAGTAGGTAACATTAAGGCAGAAGGGTGAGAATATAATTCATAATGAAAGCATGATAAATATAGTAATTCCAACAAGTATCATCAAGAATCATACAATAGAGTAACCCACCAAGTCGGCCACAATCAATATATATAAGTACTGCGATAAATGAGTGAGATCATAATGGTAAGTACAAATGGTGATGAATGAGACTCGACTATGCACATGCATGTGGTACCAAATCCGGAGTAAACTCCTCCTTGTCATTATGACAAATACACCTTGCCGAGCATTATGCTGGGACTTCTTTCCCTCAGGAAAATACACCTTTGTCGAGCAGTAAGCTAGGACTAACCGTCATCGAGCATCTAGCCCCCACTGATGACCTCTTGCCACTCGGACAAATACACCTTTTTACCGAGCATTAAGCTCCCACTGGTAATAATTGCCAATTCAGGCCACCTGTTAATAGCATTCCGCCATTAACGTAATGAAATATCATGTTGTGCATACAAACGACTCAATTACATAACAACAACAACAACAATATAACTCGGTCACATATCCACATCACACCGGTTATATTAATCCACACGGATACATCATCAAAATTGCCACTCAGGCGTTCATATTCACACAGCACACATATACCGTCAAAACATACTTGATTAACAAATATCATTTCACAAAATACATTTATGAAAAATCATTCAACCACCAACACACTCCTCTTTATCATAAAGCATACTCAAGGGTTCCCATAATACTTCAAACGGCGCGTAGAAACGACCTACGGTTCAAAAGATACAACAAAACGAAGTTTGGAAAACCTATATTTCGCACAGTCCGCTTGAGCTCCGCTCAGCGGACCCAGACAGAAAATTATCAGACAAAAATGCAGAAACTTCGCTCAGCGGACCCCCACAGAGATTGTTCTGCAAAAGGACCTCCGCTCAGCGGACCCAGGCCGCTCAGCGGACCTGCGTAAACCTAGAAAAATCAGTTCTGCAACAGACCTGCAAAACCCCACCCAATCATCTCAAAACCTCAAATAAGCTTCCCTACACATCCTACACAATCCATACATGCCATATATTCATTCTAACAATCAATGATCCATGGTTCACTCACTAAATGTCAATAACCTAATAATTCCTTCATGAGCAAGAAAACATGGACAAATGAAAAACAAACATGATCAATGGGGATATCTATCATCATACTACACATACACACCACAAAATCAAGTTTATAACTTCAAAACTCACAAGACACCCAATCCACCATTGTTGGTCAAGCTTAGAAAAGACCAAGAACAAGAACAAAACACACAAAACTATAAGAATCATACAATCAAGATAAACTAGATTCACCCCCTTACCTTGGTTAGATTCTTGGTTCTAGCTTGGTTTGGATTTCTACAATTCTCTTCTTCTCTTTGTTTTTTCTCTTCTTTCTCTTCTCTTCACAAGTTTTCTTTCTTTCTCTCTAAAATATCTCTTTTTCTCTCTATATCTCTTTCTATTTCTCTACTTCTCATTTTCCCCCACTCAACTCTCATTAATTCTAATTTTGGCCCAAATGTTACTAAACATTAATTCTAACCAATTTACACCCAAAACATAATAATTACACACATGGAAAGTAATAAGTAAAATATTAACATAATTAATATTTACCGACTGACTCGACTCAAAAACGGTAAAATTAGGGAAATGTAGCAAACATCACAATTAATCAGAAAAACACATTTACGGGCGTTACAACCCTCCCCCACTTAAGAGATTTTCGTCCTCGAAAATAAAGGTTTACCTGCTACAAACAGTTCAGGATAGGAGTCTCGCATCTTACTCTCCAACTCCCAGGTCAAACTCTCACCTGCCACACTTAACCATACGACTTTCACCAAGGCGATCTCCTTGCCTCGCAGAGTCTTAGTCTCACGATCCTCAATACGCACCGGCATCGTCTCAACCGCCAGGTTCTCTTGCACTTGCACATCATCCATCTAAATCACATGGGATGGATCTGCAATGTATCTCCTCAACTGAGACAAATGGAATACATCGTGCAGATTAGCAAGACTTGGCGGTAACGCCACCCGATACGCAACTTTGCCAACTCGCTCCGATATCTGATAAGGACCAATAAAACGCGGAGTAAGCTTCCTCGATTTCAAATCTCGTCCAACACCAGTCATAGGCGTAACTCTTAAGAATACATGATCACCAGCTTGGAATTCCAAATCTTTCCTTCGTTTGTCATGATAACTCTTTTGCCTACTCTGTGAACTTCTCATCTTCTCACTGTCATACCCCAATTTTTGACCTAAGATACCACCTCATATCATTTGCATATGCATCATTTGCATCTCTAACAAATTGCATAGCTTGTGTTTGCTACTTGTGACTCAGCAGGATTTAATCAGGAAATCACTCATCAGTGCAAATAACACTCAATTAGGGTTTTGTTCTCCCTTCATCTCAAATGAATCATCTTCATCAATAATCAACATTTGGTCCTCAGAGATTCATTTCAACAAGCTCAACAGCTTTGAGTCGACTGAATTAGGGTTTTGACCGAAGACAGCACACTCCTGACTTTTGCTCAGAATTTGACCTAATGGCTTGGAACATGATATCAAGACCTCAAGTGCATCATTTTGACCTAATCCATTGGCTCATAACATCTCCTACACAAAGATTGATCAGACAAATCCTCAGATCAGGGTTTTGAACTATCAGGGACTGAAATCAGGGATCACATTTGGGAAACCCTAAAAATCCCCAGGAAGTCAATCAAAGGTTTCAATCATCCTCAAATAATCCCTATGACAATATCCCATGGGAATTGCATCTCAATTCAAGGTCCACAGTCATCAATTTCATCAGGTCGACAATTAGGGTTTTGACCTAATTCACTGAATAACTGACTTTTTAATCAAGGCATGGTGCCACAACTCAAACCATGGCTCAATATCCTCTAATGCTTCAATATGATCCATTCATACCACTCATTTGGTGAGGATAGCCTGTTTCATTTGAAATCTCCAGAAACGCGATTCGACTGAAAAAGTCAACTGTACAAGATCACCATTGACTTTTGGGGAATTTTGGTCAACCATGACTTTTGAAGTTTTAAATCATCAATATATGATATATGAAGTCATTTGATCAAGAAAAATCAAGAAAATCAATCAAGAATCAAAAAGTCAAAAGTTTGACTTTCATACTTAGAAAATTTTTCTAAGTGTTTTTCATGGTTTTTTCCAAACTTTGGGAGGGAATTTCTCAAAATTTCACTTACAAACTGAAAAAAACTTCCAACATGAAAGTTGTAGATTTTGATCCAATGAACAACTTTGTCACATATAATTTTTTTTCCATAAGATCAACCATTTAAGAGATATGGAGCTTCAAAGTTGGCATCTTATGAAAATTTCACTTAAAACCTCATTTTTCTCAAAGTTCATGGATCTTTTTCACCCACTTCCTTAAAGATCTTGAAGAAACTTTCAACTAGGGTTTTGAAGTATGTAATATGAGCTTTCCAAAATGTCCAAGAGCATGAAAAAATATGGAGTGTAGCTATGGTTTTGAATTTTGACATTAGTGACCATTTTCACATGAAATTTCAAGCCATTTTTGCAAAGTTATGAACCAATTTGCCAAATAATGCAAGTAATGACACACCAAAGCAATGATTGAATGATATTTTCTGGTTTAAGATCAGATAGGAAAGAGATAAGAAGCTTGGCCAAAATAACCATGGTTTAGTTACTTTTAACCATTGCATTAAATGTGAAAGATTCCTTTCTATCCCTTAAGCCAAATCATCAAACTTTGAAGCAAGTTGCAAAGCACTGAGTGCAGACTCTTTGGCCTATAAATAGAGGTCCAAACTCCATTCAAAATCACACCAAAGTCACACAAATTATAGGCTTTCTCTTTCTTTCTTAGAATGCAAGTTTCTTAAGTTTCAAAGAGGTAAAATGCTCAACCTCTAAACCTTTGAATTTCTGACCAAAGTGATGCTTCCCACAAACCCCAAACATCATATGGGATGTGTTTGATCCACTCACACACTCTAAAAACATCTCAAACTCAAAATCACTACCTCACTTCTCAAATATGCATAATCTAAGCCTTATCATGCCAAAATCCATTCAAGATCATTTCTGTCCAAAATAACACTTCTAACACCTCACATATATCACATATGAACTATCCAAACACTCACATATGATCTGTAACCTCATAATCTTCAGATTCGATTCACACTCCAAGGTTATGCAGTTCGGGTACCACAGCTTAGCACAGATGAATTCATATGGTTCCAAGCATCCAGACACCTTCCATAATCATCATTGAAGCTATTCAGATTGATACAAAGCATCTGTAACATCTCCAGATCAAAATCCAATTCTCAGTTTGGCCGTTTTTGAGGTAAGTGCACTTGAACTTCAAACTCATACTTGCACGCATCATAAATGAAATATGAGCATACCATCTTGTTTCTGCACCTATGAGGATCATTAACCCTCAATCAATTGCATCATAACATAATCATACACGATTTCACATTGAATTTCAGTTCTAGGGTTCTTCGTGTTCATCAGAAAATTGATAGTCTTAGAGTGAAAATAAATGAAATTAAATGCTATCATCATGTTCCTCGTCCAAAACCGAGCAAGATAGACCCTTCACTTGATCAATTTGGTTCAGTTTCAAGAATTTTCAAAATCAAATGGGGATGGTGTTCTTGGCGCCATTTTCTGTTTATAATTTTCAAATATCAGTTTTCAAATATAATTAAACGAAGTTGTTATAATAACAAGCTGCGCGCGCAGCTGGGTTGGCAAGTGTTTTGGCTGGTAAACACAAGGGCGTGGGTTCAACACCTCTAGGGACCAAAACCATTTTTTTTACAACTATTTTTCTTTCATTTTTTAACAAACTTCAATTAATTATTTAACTAACCAAATCAACTCATTTTTCATTCATTTTTTACACACCTCTCATTTAATATATATATTTTAAGAATATCAAAAAAAATCATCAAAAAATATTTATTTGATACATTTTAAATAGTTTTAAAATGACTTGTTTTTAAGTAATTTTAATACTTTTAAATACTATTTTTCATTTGATTTTCAAACTTAGTAACTTGTAAATATTTTTTGAAGCAAATCCTAATCGTCTAAGTGTTAATTGAGGATGATCTTTTGATTAAATTGACTTCTTTCAAAATTCAAATCGTTTTAAAACGAGCGATCGCGGTTCTTTTCAAAAACAATGAACCATTTCTTTTTGAAACTTTTGATTAAATCTTTTAATTGATCAATTGATTTTCAAAACGATGTGGGGCCTCTCGAATATTAGAGAGTATAAGTCCCTTTTCTTTTTCTTTGTACAGTTTTTCAAACAGAAAACTTTTTCCAAATTACTTCCAAACAGTTTTTAAAACAATAAATCTCACATCTTTTTTCAAAACCATCCACCCTGTTTTATGAAAATAAAACAGGGGCCTCTCGAATATTAGAGAGTATAAGACCCACTCCTTTTTCTTTTTACACAGTCTTTTTATTCAAAATAAATAAACTTTCTTTCAAAACAAACTTTCAAACCGTTTTTCAAACGACGCGACTGTAAATAAAACGATCAACCATGTTTTGTAAATAACTCCACGGGCCTCCACGTAGGTATAAGTCCCAAGCCCCTTTTGTACATACCCATTCCAGTACATGAAATTAGGTATTTCATTGTACGCCTTTTGTACATATCTCAATCAATGCGTTTTTTTTACTTTGAATAACAAACCAAAAATGAAGGTTTCTTTAAATCTTCCCAAAAATATACCATGGGCCTCCATGTAGGTATAAGTCCCAAGCCCTTTGTAAATACCTGTTTACATAGCTTTGAATAAACTCAAGTGGACTTCTCCCTGAGTGTGAGTCCCGAGCCCTGTGTATACAAATGGATCATGCTTACAGGTATATTTCCTTCATAAACTCCATTATATACACGCACTTTGTCATATATGTATAACTGTTCATATTTGTTCATGTACTTGTTCATGTTTGTTCGTACTTGTTCATATGTGTGTTTGTGTTATATATGCTTATTCAACTTAGTACAACACTAGGTTCCCCATAGCCTCCTATTGGGCTTCGTGCAAAGAATCTCCACTAGTTTAGGTTAGGACATAGAGTATGGTTTCCCGGTGAAATCGCTCTAAGAGCTCAAACCAACTATACCATGCCTCCCCTTGGGCTTTGTACAAACGAGTGACCCTCCCATAGCCTCCTCCTGGGCTTACAATGCAAGGACCCTCGATAGTCCCTCCCATAGCCTCCTCTTGGGCTTACAATGCAAGGACCCTCGAATAGCCTCCTCTTGGGCTTCGTACAAGGACCCATGGGCTTCTTATAAGCATCCCCAATATCCAAACCAAATACCCTAGGAGATTAGACATTTTTCATCTCTATGCTAGGAGTATCTCTTATATATCATCACAAACAATCAATCAATCAATCAAACTTTTTTGCCACAAGGCTGGCTAATCAATCAAACTGTTTTACCACCGTACTGGCTGATTAATCAAAGTTTTTGTCACAAGGCTGACTTCATTGAAACTTTTGCCACAAGGCTGGCTGATTAATCAAAGTTTTTGTCACAAGGCTGACTTCATTGAAACTTTTGCCACAAGGCTGGTTAAACAAACAAAAACATCTTTATCATTCTAAGCACCCTAAGTGGCATGGCCCCGGGCTTATAATGAAAAGATTTTCAAACAAAAACAAACAGATGTATGTGATGATATAGATTAGATACATCTAGCATTTAGACGACATTTGTCTATTTTCCTTTGCTTCCACTAGCATAAGTGGGAACTACGATTGCTCTGACTTTCTCAACATCCCTTTGAGAATACGTAGGCACAAGGTCGATCCTTGGCGAGCAAAACAAAACAAAAAAAACCATTCAAACCTTAGCACCCGTAGACCCCGAGCTACAGATGCTCTGATTCCCTCTAAGGGATATGTATGCAGAGGATCGCGATGATCTTTGCGAGCATAATCAAACAAACACCTTAGGTCCCACCTATTTCACAAGAACCTCCACCACAACAAGAATGGAATAAACAAAACAAAGAAACCTATAGAGTACTATAGATACGTTGGGTGCTAATACCTTCCCTTCGTATAACCAACCCTCTTACCCAAGATCTCTCCCCACTTTTTAGGTTATTGCAGCTTTTTTCCTTTTCCTACTTTGGAAACAATAAAAAGTTTGGTCCGTACAAAGAAAAATCATTTTTTGAGCACTCGAGCCCAAAGAAGGCATCAGGTGTCTCATCCCACAAAAAGAGGAAACAAAACGATTTTTCGCCCGCGACAGAAAAATGGCGACTCCACTGGGGAACCATCTTTTTATTGTTTCCAAAGAAAGGGTTATTTCTATTTGTTTTGTTTTTATTTTATTCTTGTTACATGTGTGGTTCCTTGGTTCTGTTACTTGTGTGATTCTGTTACAAGTGATACATTATGGACAAATCCTAACCCGGATTAAGTACACATAAGAATTAGGTGGAGGGTATAGTCATGTATGGCATACAAGGAGTTCAGTCCTTAAAAAGTCAGCATGAGAATCCTTCCGCTCAGTGGAGGTTCCTTGTTTGTAGTATATGTTTAGCAAGTTCAGTTGCGAAGACATTATTGCTTTCATTGAACTGTAGAAGCTGAGTTGGCTGTAGAACCCCAACCCATCCTGGCCTTATTAGGACGTGGTGCAGAAACGATCCAGGTGAAGACTTGGATAGTTGTCATGCGGAGAACCACACTCAGACGAGTTTTTCTTGAGAATATTTCTAGCTCACAAGTTCAGTTGTGCAAGCCGGTAATATCCGAAAGAAAAATGTAGACTCTGACGTATCAGTAGAACATGTTTTGCAGGTGATAAACCCTAGTACTATCCCATGTTTAGTTCTCTGACCTCATGCTCGTGACGCTGGACCTTTGAACCTATGTGTACTATGTTTGAATTACCATGTTTGTAGTACCATGTTTGCGTTACCATGTTTGAACTACCATGTTTGCTTTACCATGTTTGAATATGTGGCATCCATGCATCCATGCATTCATACATTCATTAAAAAACCCATCTTTTTCCATAAAAACATGATTTTTCCAAAAAAAAATTTAGAGAATTTTCTTTGCAAACATTATAGGATTAAGTTATGGAGTGGGTAAAAAGGCATACCAAAAAGTATGATTTCAAAATGCCTAATGTGGAAAGGCTGAAAGAGTTAGCATCTTCTGTACAAAATCCTTCTGATTTTAGGAAAAGCCATGGAAAGCTTTTGCCTATCTTGAACACTCATGTTGATGAAGGACTTCTCAAAACTCTGGTTCAGTTTTATGATCCCGTCTACCGGTGTTTTACCTTTCCAGACTATCAGTTGGTACCAACCTTGGAAGAATACGCCGATCTTTTGGGTATTCCTGTGTATGACAAAATACCTTTCAATGGTTTGGAAGCCATTCCTAAGTCACCAGTCATTGCAGCAAGTATCCACTTGAAGAAATCTGAAATAGAAAGTAATTGGACTACCAAAGGAAATTTTCCGGGTTTGACTTCGCAGTTTCTAATAAAGAAAGCCTTTGATTTCATTGACACTGGTAGCATGATAGCTTTTGAAGCTGTATTAGCCTTGCTCATTTATGGGTTGGTTCTGTTTCCCAATGTCAACGACTTTGTTGATATCAATGCCATAAAGATCTTTCTGATTGGAAATCCTGTTCCGACTTTGATTGGTGACACGTATTTCTCTATCCATCATAGGAATCGCCAAGGTGGTGGAATCATTGTATGTTGTGCACCTCTTTTGTACAAATGGATTGTTTCACACTTACCTAAGTCCCCTATTTTCACGGAAAACCGAGAAGGCTTACGTTGGCCTCGAAGACTTATGTCTCTTGCTAATAATGATATTCATTGGTATACCTTGGCTCGCTGTGGTACAGAAACCATTGATAGTTGTGGAGAGTTCGCCAACGTACCTCTCATTGGCACACAAGGAGGAATTAACTATAATCCGGTCCTAGCCCGACGACAACTCGGGTATGCAAATTCAGCTAAACCCATTGGTCTCGCAGTGGAATGCTACTTTTACCGAGAAGGGGAAGATCCTCAAAGGTTGAAGACAAGAATGGTAAGAGCTTGGTACGACGTCCGAAGAAAAGAAAAAGGTGGGGAAAGAAACTGCATTGCTACAAACGCCTATACCTGCTGGGTAAAGAAAAGAGCAAAGGAGTTTCAAATGCCTTATGATTATGAAAAACCCATGTTCCCTGTGGTGTCTCAACTACCCAACATTCCCATTGACACTACGGAAGAATACCAAGAGATTTTAGCCAAGATGAGGTTAGAAAAAGACGCTTGGGAAGAAAAGTTTCGTAAAACTGATGAGGAAAATAGAAAGTTGAAGAAAAGAGTGAAAGATCACGAAGAAACTCTCTATTATCAAGATGGATGGCTCATGAGCAAAGATGAGAAGATTCGTCGGAAAGATGCCGCAATCAGAAGATACATCAAAGAAAGCAAGAAGAATCTTGAAGCCTCGACAAGCAACGCTCCGACTCCTGATGATTGGAAGAATGTTGTCGACAAACTGAGAGCTGAAAAGGCCGAATTGAAAGCTTACTATGGGAAAGAAATCATGAAGCTCAAGCTGCACAATGCATTTGGTTCTTCATCTGATGAAGATGTTTAGGATTTGTTTAGATTTTCATTTATCATTTGCTTTTGTAAGGAGCTACGCTCCAATGTTGTAACATTTCCCATTATTGCAAAAAAAAAATGAAATGAATGAATAAAAGAATTGTTTGTGTTCCAATGTTTGCAAGGAAATAATCTTTAAAATGTTTGGAAAAATCATAAATTTCTTTTTGCATACATCATTCTGCATATCGAGTCTGTTGTATAGAGTCTCATCTTTTGGATCTTTCTCCATTAGATCGTCAAGCTGTCGCGTCTCAAAGTTTCTCGACCGCGCTCGCAATCAGATCACAGATACAATACTCGTTCAAGCAGAAGAAGAGTAATGGAACACTCTGAACAAGAGAATATTGAGCTTCGTGGTACAGTGACCACTCTTCAGGAAAAGTTGGAAAGTCTCACTACTCTGGTTGACTCCTTAATGGCCGCACAGAATCAGCCGCCGCCACCTAACAGTCAAGCAACGGTAACATCTGAAGTCACTACTCCAGTTTCTACAGTTGCATTCAACATTCCATCTTTCTCTATGCCAGAAGGTTGGGGCCCGCCTTTCAGTTTTGGTACAGGTTTCCGCCATAATTTCTCTGGGGTTCAAACAGCTACAACTGAAGCGCCTGCTGCACAAGGTTCAGCATTTATTCCACATTCAGGGGTAACTTTTTCCCAAATCACTATGGCACTTTCTCAACCCACTATGACAGTTCCGACCCCTACGGTTCACACTGTTCCTTATGAAGGCAATGAGATTTATCATGATCAAGGTGATAGCACAAATCCGCGTAATCTTGTGGAAGATCTCCAAGAACAGTTCAACAAGATTCAATTGGAAGTCAAAGCTATCCGTGGAAAAGATTTGTTTGGAAAGAATGCCCAGGAGCTATGCTTAGTTCCCAGTGTACAAATACCGGCTAAGTTCAAGGTCCCTGACTTTGAGAAGTATAAAGGAAGTTCTTGTCCACAAAGTCATCTCGTGATGTATGCCAGAAAGATGTCTACTTATGCAGATAATCATCAGTTGCTTATCCATTACTTTCAAGACAGTTTGACTGGTTCCGCACTGAAGTGGTACACAGGCTTGGATAGCACTAATATTCGGACTTTCAATGACCTAGGTGAGGCCTTTGTCCGACAATACAAGTATAACTCGGATATGGCTCCAGACAGAGATCAGCTCCGATCCATGGCTCAGAAAGACCATGAAGCTTTCAAAGAGTATGCCCAACGATGGAGAGAAACTGCTGCTCAGATTAATCCACCATTAAAAGAAAAAGAGATGACAAAGATCTTCTTGAATACTCTCAGTCCGTTTTATTATGAACGCATGATTGCTAGTGCTCCAAGTGATTTCACCGAAATGGTAAACATGGGGATGCGTCTAGAAGAAGGAGTCCGAACCGGACGTCTGACTAAAGAAAGTGGATCTTCGAGTGGAACCAAAAAGTTCGGAAGTGGTTTCCCAAAGAAGAAAGAACAAAGTGTTGACATGGTATCCCAAGGGAAGCCAAGAGGAAACGTCAATCGACAACGACAGATTGCTGCTATTGCGCCAGTCGTTAATACAACGCCGAATCCGGGATTTACCCCGCAATTTCAGCAACAACAGCCTCGACCACAGGCTCAGCAGCTGAACAATAATCAGAATCGTGTGCAAAGAGCTCCACAGTTTGATCCGATTCCAATGACCTATACAGAATTGTACCCTGCTTTGATTGAAAAAGGTCTCGTTCAAACTAGAGCACCACCACCAGTACCTGAGAGACTCCCATGGTGGTACAAAGCTGAGGTATCATGCCCATATCATCAAGGAGCACCTGGCCATGATCTTGAGCATTGCATAGCCTTGAAATATGAAGTCCAGAGGTTGGTTAGATCTAATCTTCTCTCTTTCAGAAATTTGAATCCAAATGTGCAAGCAAATCCGCTGCCCAATCATGGAGGGCATGTTGTAAACATGGTATATGGATGTCCTGGTCCATACCGGGTCTATAATATCAATTACTCAAGAGCAGATTTGGTACAAATGCACGCTACTCTTTGTCGGGGGCCAAATTTTCGCCAGCATCAATACGGTTCCTGCAGAATATGTTGTGTAGATCCTCACGGATGTTCAATTGTGAGAAGAGATCTCCAAGTTCTGTTGGATAATGGTACTCTTCAGATCTACCGAAATAGGGATGAAAATGAAGTTAACATGATAGGATGTTATCCGCATGAGCTTTTAGTCTCAGATATCAACTCGGAAATGCCTACAGTTAACGTCATCGTTCCTCATTTCAACATGCCTGAGCGCATGGAAGTTACTTACAACAAGCCAAGGGTTCCTATTGCTCCTTTGATCATTTGTCTACCTGGACCTGTTCCTTATGACTCTGACAAGGCAGTTCCATACAACTACAATGCAACAATGATAAAGGATGGACAAGAAGTTCCTTTACCAACTCTTTCACCTGTCGTGAACATCGCTGATGTGAGTCGAGTAACAAGAAGTGGACGTGTGTATACTCCACTACCTTCAAAGCAACCTGTTGCTCCTGTGACCGAACAAAATCCTGTTAATGTTCCAGTGGGAAATCCTGTGGAAACTCCTGTCAGTAATACAAACACTGATGTTGGTCAGTCCAGTGGAACCAATGTCAATTCTGACTTTGACGAAATTTTGAAGCTTATCAAAAGAAGTGAATACAAGATTGTGGATCAGCTTATGCAGACTCCTTCAAAGATCTCAATACTTTCATTGCTGTTAAACTCAGAAGCCCACAGGGAAGCCCTGATGAAGGTCTTAGATCAAGCTTTTGTAGACCATGATGTGACTGTTGATCACTTTGATGGAATAATAGCTAACATAACAGCTTGCAACAATTTAAGCTTCTGTGATGAAGAACTCCCCGAGGAGGGCAGAAATCACAATCTTGCTTTGCACATTTCTATGAACTGTCAGTCAGACTCTTTGTCCAATGTGTTGGTAGACACCGGATCTTCCTTGAATGTGATGCCAAAGACGACCCTTGCTCGTTTGTCTTACCAAGGAATGCCTATGAAATTCAGTGGTGTAGTAGTCAAAGCATTTGATGGATCGCGAAAATCTGTTATCGGTGAAGTCAACCTTCCCATGACAATTGGTCCGCATACATTTCAAATCATCTTCCAGGTCATGGACATTCAAGCTGCTTATAGCTGTCTGTTAGGACGACCATGGATCCATGAAGCAGGGGCAGTAACTTCTACGCTCCATCAGAAGTTAAAATTTGTAACAAATGGAAAATTGGTAACAATAAGTGGGGAGCAAGCCTTAATGGTGAGTCATTTATCCAATTTCTCTTTCATTGGTGCTGATGATGTGGAAGGAACTCAGTTCCAAGGTCTCTCTTTAGAAGATGAGTCTTTCAAAAAGAAAGCATCAATCTCTTCTTACAAAGAGGCAGTAAAAGTGTTGAAAGATGGAACTACCACTGGCTGGGGGCAAGTTGTGATCCCTACCAAGAATGAAACTAGAGCAGGACTCGGATGTTCACCGACATTCTCAAACTGCACCAAGAAGGATGAAACCCTTCGTCCGATCAAAGAAACATTCATTAGTGGAGGATTCCTTAACCCAATTCCTCAAGAGGTTAATGTCCTTATCGAAGAATGCATCGAAGAAGGTCTACCTGATCCTGAAGAAGAATGGAAATGTTATCTCAATGACTCGGGATACATATCTCAGGAAGAACCATATCCTCCTTTAGAGAAATCCAATGGCGAAGAAACTGAGCCTGTTCCTGCAGAAATCTGGGACACCTTGGGACAACCAAGTGGAAAATTTGATTACATGGTGAAATATACTGCACCTGAAAGTTACAAGATTGCGATTGAGGATATCCAACCAACTGGATGGGGAGAATCCTTTGAATATAACAGTCAACCAGAAGAGGCTTATCAGCCCTGTCAATTTTCTCAGCAGCCTGAAATTACTGAAGATTTCGGATTCAATGCATCTGCCAAGGTTTATAATCCTGAAGATGGTTATTATCACATAAATGCCATTTTTGAAGATGAAGGGGAAGATGGTCCCGCAACTGACTCAGAAAGTGTCGCTGACAATGAGTCTCTTCATCCTGGAGACTGGGAAATACATCCTGAAAATTCTGAAGATTGTGATTCGTCTTATGCTCTTCAAGAAGTAGAAGAAGACCGTTTCAACTCTACAAAGAACAAGGTTGACAAACCAGGACCTTCAAATCCTGCTCGACCAGCGGTCAATGTCAATACTGAAGATAATTCTGAGGAGAATTTTCCTGAATACATAATACACAGAGGAGTTCGTTGCTACTGGAAGGCTGTTGACGTTCCAAATGTTGTTCGCCGCTCAAAGTAATCACTTCGCTGTTATTTTGACCTCCTGCCTTGCCCAAAGCAGAGAGATGTTTTATAGGGCTTTGCTTTTAAATGTTCCGCCCAAATAACTTTGTGTATAGGGCTTTGTTTTTAAAAGTTTCCCTCTTTGTCCTGCCCAAGGCAAATGAGTTTGTGTTTAGGGCTTTGTTTCAAAAATGAATCATAAATAAAGTGTCATTTTGAATTCCCTACATTATATGTTTTATTTTTGCATTTTTCTGGAAATGGTAATCCTAAAAAACCAAAATAAAAAAATAATAATAAAATAAAAAAAAAAAACTTTTCAAAAAAAAATCTGCATACACTCCTGCATTCATAAATTTTCTGAAATAAATAATCACATGTGCAGATTTACTATTGATAAACCCATTGAATGCAATAACCCTATGCCCTCTCCCAACTTTGAGTTTCCTGTGTTCGAAGCCGAGGAAGAGGAAGAAGAGGAGATCCCGGACGAGATCTCTCGATTACTTAAGCACGAGGAAAGAGCCATTCTGCCTCACAAAGAGCCTTTAGAAAAGATCAACTTGGGTTCTGAAGAAGACAAAAAAGAAGTGACCATTGGATCGCTGCTTGATGCTGATATCAAGAGTAAGTTGACAGACCTTCTCAAAGAATATGTTGACGTGTTTGCCTGGTCCTACCAAGACATGCCTGGGTTGGATACCAATATTGTTCAGCATTACTTGCCATTGAAGCCAGAATGTCCGCCAGTTAAGCAAAAATTGCGAAGGACTCACCCTGATATGGCTAACAAGATCAAAACAGAAGTTCAAAAGCAACTCGACGCAGGTTTTCTAGTCACCTCTGAGTATCCTCAATGGTTGGCCAAAATAGTGCCAGTTCCGAAGAAAGATGGTAAAGTTAGAATGTGTGTTGACTACCGTGATTTGAACAAAGCCAGTCCAAAAGATGACTTTCCATTACCACATATTGACATGCTGGTTGATAACACTGCTAAGTTCAACGTCTTTTCCTTCATGGACGGGTTCTCCGGTTATAATCAGATCAAGATGGCTCCTGAAGACATGGAGAAGACATCTTTCATCACCCCATGGGGTACATTTTGCTACAAAGTGATGCCGTTTGGATTGAAGAATGCAGGCGCAACTTACCAAAGGGCAATGACTACTCTCTTCCATGACATGATGCATAAAGAAATAGAAGTTTATGTGGACGACATGATAGCCAAGTCCAGCACAGAAGAAGAACATATTGAATACCTTTTGAAGTTGTTTCAACGACTAAGGAAATATCAGCTTCGCTTGAATCCTAACAAATGTACTTTTGGGGTTAGATCTGGAAAACTCTTGGGTTTCATTGTCAGCCAAAGAGGTATTGAAGTAGATCCCGACAAAGTCAGAGCTATTCAAGAGATGCCTGCACCAAAAACTGAAAAGCAAGTAAGAGGATTTCTCGGACGATTGAACTATATCTCCAGATTTATCTCTCAAATGACTGCTACTTGTGGGCCAATTTTCAAGCTTCTCCGCAAAGATCAAGGGGTTGTATGGACTGAAGATTGCCAAAAAGCGTTTGACAGTATCAAGGAATACCTGTTAGAACCACCGATATTGATTCCTCCAGTTGAAGGAAGACCGTTAATCATGTACCTTACCGTGTTAGAAGAATCCATGGGTTGTATGCTTGGACAACAAGATGAAACCGGTAAGAAAGAACATGCCATCTATTACTTGAGTAAGAAATTCACAGACTGTGAGTCTCGTTACTCCATGCTCGAAAAAACATGTTGTGCTTTGGCTTGGGCTTCAAAACGTCTCCGCCAGTACATGATCAACAATACTACTTGGTTAATCTCCAAAATGGATCCAATCAAGTATGTCTTTGAAAAGCCTGCCTTAACAGGAAGGATTGCCCGATGGCAAATGCTGTTATCCGAATATGACATTGAATACCGTGCTCAAAAAGCGGTCAAAGGAAGCATTCTCGCCGATCACTTGGCGCATCAACCAATTAATGAATATCAATCTCTCAAGTTTGACTTTCCTGATGAAGATGTCTTGTACTTGAAAATGAAAGATTGTGACGAACCATTACCTGAAGAAGGTCCTGATCCTGGATCAAGATGGGGCCTAATTTTTGATGGAGCAGTAAACGCTTTTGGCAATGGAATTGGGGCAATCATCATCACTCCCAAGGGTACTCATATCCCGTTTTCCGCCAGATTACTATTTGATTGTACCAACAACATCGCAGAATACGAAGCTTGTATCATGGGTCTCGAAGAAGCCATTGACTTAAGGATCAAGATCCTGGACATATATGGAGATTCAGCCCTCGTGATCAACCAAATCAAAGACAAATGGGAAACTGTCCACCCTGGCTTGATTCCTTACAGAGATTATGCAAGACGTCTGTTGACTTTCTTCAACAAGGTTGAATTGCATCATATACCCCGAGATCAGAATCGAATGGCAGACGCCTTGGCTACTCTATCTTCCATGTTCAAAGTCAGTCACTGGAATGATGTGCCTAAAGTCAGAATTACGCGCCTTGAAAGGCCCGCCTATGTATTTGCAACTGAAGCAGTCATCGATGATAAACCGTGGTTCCACGACATCAAACGCTTCCTTCAAACTCAAGAGTACCCGCTTGGGGCATCAAACAAAGATAAGAAAACTCTAAGGAGGCTTTCTGGCAGTTTCTTCCTGAACGGAGATGTGCTATACAAAAGAAATTTCGACATGGTTTTGCTCAGATGCGTGGATAGACACGAAGCAGATATGTTAATGCATGAAGTGCATGAAGGGTCCTTTGGAACTCATTCAAATGGGCATGCAATGTCCAAAAAGATCTTAAGAGCAGGATACTATTGGTTGACAATGGAATCAGACTGTTACAAACACGTGAAGAGATGTCACAAGTGCCAGATCTACGCAGATAAGATCCATGTGCCACCGACTCTACTCAACGTTCTTTCATCTCCGTGGCCTTTTTCCATGTGGGGTATCGACATGATTGGAATGATCGAACCGAAAGCTTCAAACGGTCATCGTTTCATCTTAGTAGCAATTGATTACTTCACCAAATGGGTCGAAGCAGCATCTTACGCCAATGTTACAAGACAAGTGGTTGTGAGGTTTATCAAGAATAACATCATTTGCCGATATGGTATTCCCAGCAAGATCATTACTGACAATGGTTCAAACCTGAATAACAAGATGATGAAAGAATTGTGTGAGGAATTCAAGATTGAGCATCATAACTCTTCTCCTTACAGACCAAAAATGAACGGCGCGGTTGAAGCTGCTAACAAGAACATTAAGAAGATCGTCCAGAAAATGGTCGTCACTTACAAAGACTGGCATGAAATGCTGCCATTTGCTTTACATGGGTACCGTACTTCAGTGCGTACTTCAACAGGGGCAACTCCCTTTTCTCTAGTATACGGCATGGAAGCTGTGCTCCCCGTAGAAGTGGAAATCCCATCAATGAGAGTCCTCATGGAGACTAAGTTATCAGAGGCTGAATGGTGTCAAAGCAGATACGATCAGTTGAACTTAATCGAAGAAAAACGTATGACTGCTCTATGCCATGGACAGTTATACCAAGCAAGGATGAAACAAGCTTTCAACAAAAAGGTTCGACCTCGTGAATTTCGAGAAGGCGACCTCGTGCTTAAAAAGATCTTGTCTTTTCAACCAGATTCTAGGGGCAAATGGTCTCCTAATTACGAAGGCCCGTATGTTGTCAAAAGAACATTTTCTGGCGGCGCCATGACTCTTGCAACCATGGATGGTGATGAACTCCCACATCCTGTGAATGCTGATGCAGTCAAGAAATACTTTGTCTAAAAAATACAAAAGAACAGCTCGGTAAGTCGAAAACCCGCAAAGGGCGACTTAGGCAAAAATGAGCGTCTCGGTGGACTGAAAACCCGAAAGGGCGGTCCAGGCAAAAATTAGAGACAATAAACAGAAAAAATTCATCCTGGTAGATTGAAAACCTGAAAGGGCAATCTAGGCAAAAATTAGGGATTTATGACAAAGTAACTGCATTAGTCTATACTTCGTCACCTGAAGAGTCTGTACTTCATCAAAGGATCTTCAATCAAGCCATCGCCAATCTGAAGCAACAAATACAGTTGGAACTCAAAGTTGTTGGGGGGAATAGTGGTTATTGCTTTCAATGTAGCCTTTTCCGCATAATTACCATTTCCAACTTTTGTAAATATTCCATGGAATCACGCCTTTAGCTGATTTCCATCCTATTAAATAAATTTGAGCCTTGTGCCCATTTGTTTGCAATCTATAATTTCTTTTAGCTTGCAAAATGACGCTTTAGTTGTGTTATTCACTTTTGAAAAAAAATAATAAAAAAAAAGTTTTAAATGAATTTACTTTTCTTTTTCAAAATAAAAGCGAAATTTTCCTTTAAGTTGTGAACAACAGAAGGAACATCAACAGCTATCTCCATAGGATGAATCAAAGATTATGATAGGAAAAGGTCCTTTATCCACAGTGAAGAAGCTCTTCTATCCCCAGTGAAGAAGGTCTTTTATCCCCAGTGAAGAAGATTTTCCATCTCCAGTGAAGAAGTTCTTTCATCTCAATGAGAAAAGATGCTCATCTTCCCCAGAGAAGTTTAAAACATGCAGCACCATTCATCACTCGTGTTTATCTACACCATGTTGAAAAACATTTGCCAAGTATCTGGTTGTATTGCGACGCTGGTCCATCTCCAGTATATACTTCATTATCTGTCAGTATCGTCAGCATTCATGCTACATTCATGACATTCATCATTCATACGTATTTGCATCATTTATGCATTCTTGCATTTTTCATGTTTGCTTCGAAATCACTTGTTCAGGATATATCTATCCCAAAAAAAAAAGAAAAAGAGAAAAAAGGAAAAAAAAGAAGAAGAAAAAAGAGAAGAAAAAAAAGAAATAGGTATGGGCGTGTTATCTCTCCAGTAGGTCGTCACCCATAAGCAAAAAAAAAAAAAAAAAACATATTCTTTCTCCAGTTCCCCACTGAGATCATTCCTCGTGGAAGAAGGTTGCTTTAGTTTCTCCTCTCAAAACAAAGGAGAAAATACCCAGTTGAGTTCATTCCTCATGGGTACAAAGTCTTGTTTGACTGTCTATTTCCAATTCATTCTTGGTTAGAATCCTGTCTTTACCAGAGATTCAAATTCCGATTCCTTAAATAGAGTCGTGAAAAACAGACAATAAGAAATAGCCTCATCTGAGCAGCTTATGTCTCTTCCAAAAGACTTTTCCTCTCTAGGAAATCAATCATGAAGACCATGTGACAATCAGGGCCTTATTACTGTTCACAAGGCTGAATAACCAGTAATTTCCCTAGCAAAGTCTCCAAAATCATTTTATCACTCGGCTGATAATTGATCATGTCTTCAAAACCACTATCACAAGGCTGGTAGTCGGTAATCTTTTGTTCTGGTTATATTATTAAACATGTCTATCCCAATGCTGATAGTCGATAATATTAACTGAACCTTTGAAACTTTTTTACCTTGTCAAGTCTATCACAACGCTGGTAGTCGGTAATACAGTATCATACCTTTCACCTTCGCATTATTAAACAAGTCTATCCCCAAGCTGATAGTCGATAATGTCAATAGGTAAGCTTCTTCTTACAAAGCTATCATTCCCAGGCGAAGCATACACTTGCTTTCCCAAAGAGAAAAAACGGATTCTCTTCCTAAAAACGGATTGAGACATCCTTCCCGATCTCTTTTCCCCAGCGGAGTCAGTTTTGATATTCCCTCGGTAAAGATATCCTTGCATCATTCGCAATTTTGGTATCTTAGGTCCAAAATTTGCGTCTTCTGATATTTAAGTCTCTTCCACCCTATCAAAACGAAGATTTTCAATCTTCATGTCTCAGGTTGAAGAAACTTAAATAGGGGCATCTGTCATACCCCAATTTTTGACCTAAGATACCACCTCATATCATTTGCATATGCATCATTTGCATCTCTAACAAATTGCATAGCTTGTGTTTGCTACTTGTGACTCAGCAGGATTTAATCAGGAAATCACTCATCAGTGCAAATAACACTCAATTAGGGTTTTGTTCTCCCTTCATCTCAAATGAATCATCTTCATCAATAATCAACATTTGGTCCTCAGAGATTCATTTCAACAAGCTCAACAGCTTTGAGTCGACTGAATTAGGGTTTTGACTGAAGACAGCACACTCCTGACTTTTGCTCAGAATTTGACCTAATGGCTTGGGACATGATATCAAGACCTCAAGTGCATCATTTTGACCTAATCCATTGGCTCATAACATCTCCTACACAAAGATTGATCAGACAAATCCTCAGATCAGGGTTTTGAACTATCAGGGACTGAAATCAGGGATCACATTTGGGAAACCCTAAAAATCCCCAGGAAGTCAATCAAAGGTTTCAATCATCCTCAAATAATCCCTATGACAATATCCCATGGGAATTGCATCTCAATTCAAGGTCCACAGTCATCAATTTCATCAGGTCGACAATTAGGGTTTTGACCTAATTCACTGAATAACTGACTTTTTAATCAAGGCATGGTGCCACAACTCAAACCATGGCTCAATATCCTCTAATGCTTCAATATGATCCATTCATACCACTCATTTGGTGAGGATAGCCTGTTTCATTTGAAATCTCCAGAAACGCGATTCGACTGAAAAAGTCAACTATACAAGATCACCATTGACTTTTGGGGAATTTTGGTCAACCATGACTTTTGAAGTTTTAAATCATCAATATATGATATATGAAGTCATTTGATCAAGAAAAATCAAGAAAATCAATCAAGAATCAAAAAGTCAAAAGTTTGACTTTCATACTTAGAAAATTTTTCTAAGTGTTTTTCATGGTTTTTTCCAAACTTTGGGAGGGAATTTCTCAAAATTTCACTTACAAACTGAAAAAAACTTCCAACATGAAAGTTGTAGATTTTGATCCAATGAACAACTTTGTCACATATAATTTTTTTCCATAAGATCAACCATTTAAGAGATATGGAGCTTCAAAGTTGGCATCTTATGAAAATTTCACTTAAAACCTCATTTTTCTCAAAGTTCATGGATCTTTTTCACCCACTTCCTTAAAGATCTTGAAGAAACTTTCAACTAGGGTTTTGAAGTATGTAATATGATCTTTCCAAAATGTCCAAGAGCATGAAAAAATATGGAGTGTAGCTATGGTTTTGAATTTTGACATTAGTGACCATTTTCACTTGAAATTTCAAGCCATTTTTGCAAAGTTATGAACCAATTTGCCAAATAATGCAAGTAATGACACACCAAAGCAATGATTGAATGATATTTTCTGGTTTAAGATCAGATAGGAAAGAGATAAGAAGCTTGGCCAAAATAACCATGGTTTAGTTACTTTTAACCATTGCATTAAATGTGAAAGATTCCTTTCTATCCCTTAAGCCAAATCATCAAACTTTGAAGCAAGTTGCAAAGCTCTGAGTGCAGACTCTTTGGCCTATAAATAGAGGTCCAAACTCCATTCAAAATCACACCAAAGTCACACAAATTATAGGCTTTCTCTTTCTTTCTTAGAATGCAAGTTTCTTAAGTTTCAAAGAGGTAAAATGCTCAACCTCTAAACCTTTGAATTTCTGACCAAAGTGATGCTTCCCACAAACCCCAAACATCATATGGGATGTGTTTGATCCACTCACACACTCTAAAAACATCTCAAACTCAAAATCACTACCTCACTTCTCAAATATGCATAATCTAAGCCTTATCATGCCAAAATCCATTCAAGATCATTTCTGTCCAAAATAACACTTCTAACACCTCACATATATCACATATGAACTATCCAAACACTCACATATGATCTGTAACCTCATAATCTTCAGATTCGATTCACACTCCAAGGTTATGCAGTTCGGGTACCACAGCTTAGCACAGATGAATTCATATGGTTCCAAGCATCCAGACACCTTCCATAATCATCATTGAAGCTATTCAGATTGATACAAAGCATCTGTAACATCTCCAGATCAAAATCCAATTCTCAGTTTGGCCGTTTTTGAGGTAAGTGCACTTGAACTTCAAACTCATACTTGCACGCATCATAAATGAAATATGAGCATACCATCTTGTTTCTGCACCTATGAGGATCATTAACCCTCAATCAATTGCATCATAACATAATCATACACGATTTCACATTGAATTTCAGTTCTAGGGTTCTTCGTGTTCATCAGAAAATTGATAGTCTTAGAGTGAAAATAAATGAAATTAAATGCTATCATCATGTTCCTCGTCCAAAACCGAGCAAGATAGACCCTTCACTTGATCAATTTGGTTCAGTTTCAAGAATTTTCAAAATCAAATGGGGATGGTGTTCTTGGCGCCATTTTCTGTTTATAATTTTCAAATATCAGTTTTCAAATATAATTAAACGAAGTTGTTATAATAACAAGCTGCGCGCGCAGCTGGGTTGGCAAGTGTTTTGGCTGGTAAACACAAGGGCGTGGGTTCAACACCTCTAGGGACCAAAACCATTTTTTTTACAACTATTTTTCTTTCATTTTTTAACAAACTTCAATTAATTATTTAACTAACCAAATCAACTCATTTTTCATTCATTTTTTACACACCTCTCATTTAATATATATATTTTAAGAATATCAAAAAAAATCATCAAAAAATATTTATTTGATACATTTTAAATAGTTTTAAAATGACTTGTTTTTAAGTAATTTTAATACTTTTAAATACTATTTTTCATTTGATTTTCAAACTTAGTAACTTGTAAATATTTTTTGAAGCAAATCCTAATCGTCTAAGTGTTAATTGAGGATGATCTTTTGATTAAATTGACTTCTTTCAAAATTCAAATCGTTTTAAAACGAGCGATCGCGGTTCTTTTCAAAAACAATGAACCATTTCTTTTTGAAACTTTTGATTAAATCTTTTAATTGATCAATTGATTTTCAAAACGATGTGGGGCCTCTCGAATATTAGAGAGTATAAGTCCCTTTTCTTTTTCTTTGTACAGTTTTTCAAACAGAAAACTTTTTCCAAATTACTTCCAAACAGTTTTTAAAACAATAAATCTCACATCTTTTTTCAAAACCATCCACCCTGTTTTATGAAAATAAAACAGGGGCCTCTCGAATATTAGAGAGTATAAGACCCACTCCTTTTTCTTTTTACACAGTCTTTTTATTCAAAATAAATAAACTTTCTTTCAAAACAAACTTTCAAACCGTTTTTCAAACGACGCGACTGTAAATAAAACGATCAACCATGTTTTGTAAATAACTCCACGGGCCTCCACGTAGGTATAAGTCCCAAGCCCCTTTTGTACATACCCATTCCAGTACATGAAATTAGGTATTTCATTGTACGCCTTTTGTACATATCTCAATCAATGCGTTTTTTTTACTTTGAATAACAAACCAAAAATGAAGGTTTCTTTAAATCTTCCCAAAAATATACCATGGGCCTCCATGTAGGTATAAGTCCCAAGCCCTTTGTAAATACCTGTTTACATAGCTTTGAATAAACTCAAGTGGACTTCTCCCTGAGTGTGAGTCCCGAGCCCTGTGTATACAAATGGATCATGCTTACAGGTATATTTCCTTCATAAACTCCATTATATACACGCACTTTGTCATATATGTATAACTGTTCATATTTGTTCATGTACTTGTTCATGTTTGTTCGTACTTGTTCATATGTGTGTTTGTGTTATATATGCTTATTCAACTTAGTACAACACTAGGTTCCCCATAGCCTCCTATTGGGCTTCGTGCAAAGAATCTCCACTAGTTTAGGTTAGGACATAGAGTATGGTTTCCCGGTGAAATCGCTCTAAGAGCTCAAACCAACTATACCATGCCTCCCCTTGGGCTTTGTACAAACGAGTGACCCTCCCATAGCCTCCTCTTGGGCTTACAATGCAAGGACCCTCGATAGTCCCTCCCATAGCCTCCTCTTGGGCTTACAATGCAAGGACCCTCGAATAGCCTCCTCTTGGGCTTCGTACAAGGACCCATGGGCTTCTTATAAGCATCCCCAATATCCAAACCAAATACCCTAGGAGATTAGACATTTTTCATCTCTATGCTAGGAGTATCTCTTATATATCATCACAAACAATCAATCAATCAATCAAACTTTTTTGCCACAAGGCTGGCTAATCAATCAAACTGTTTTACCACCGTACTGGCTGATTAATCAAAGTTTTTGTCACAAGGCTGACTTCATTGAAACTTTTGCCACAAGGCTGGCTGATTAATCAAAGTTTTTGTCACAAGGCTGACTTCATTGAAACTTTTGCCACAAGGCTGGTTAAACAAACAAAAACATCTTTATCATTCTAAGCACCCTAAGTGGCATGGCCCCGGGCTTATAATGAAAAGATTTTCAAACAAAAACAAACAGATGTATGTGATGATATAGATTAGATACATCTAGCATTTAGACGACATTTGTCTATTTTCCTTTGCTTCCACTAGCATAAGTGGGAACTACGATTGCTCTGACTTTCTCAACATCCCTTTGAGAATACGTAGGCACAAGGTCGATCCTTGGCGAGCAAAACAAAACAAAAAAAACCATTCAAACCTTAGCACCCGTAGACCCCGAGCTACAGATGCTCTGATTCCCTCTAAGGGATATGTATGCAGAGGATCGCGATGATCTTTGCGAGCATAATCAAACAAACACCTTAGGTCCCACCTATTTCACAAGAACCTCCACCACAACAAGAATGGAATAAACAAAACAAAGAAACCTATAGAGTACTATAGATACGTTGGGTGCTAATACCTTCCCTTCGTATAACCAACCCTCTTACCCAAGATCTCTCCCCACTTTTTAGGTTATTGCAGCTTTTTTCCTTTTCCTACTTTGGAAACAATAAAAAGTTTGGTCCGTACAAAGAAAAATCATTTTTTGAGCACTCGAGCCCAAAGAAGGCATCAGGTGTCTCATCCCACAAAAAGAGGAAACAAAACGATTTTTCGCCCGCGACACTCACGAATAAATTTCACCTTTTCTGTAGTCTCTCTTACAATTTCAGGTCCGAGTACCACACTCTCGCCCGATTCAAACCAACATAATGGAGTTCTACACTTACGACCATATAGCGCTTCAAAAGGTGTCATTTCGATACTATAATGAAAACTGTTGTTGTAAGTGAATTCTATCAACGGAAGATAAGTATCCCACGAACCTCCCTTCTCTAGAACACATGCCCTCAACAAGTCTTCTAACGATTGAATAGTCCTTTCGGTATGACCGTCTGTCTGAGGATGATAAGCCGAACTCAACCTCAACTTAGGACCTAGAGCCTCTTGCAAACCTTTCCAAAAATCTGATGTGAACCTTGGATCTCTATCCGACACAATACTCAATGGTATACCATGTAGTTTCACAATCACCTTGATATAAATCTCAGCCAACTTCGCAACTGGAAAGGTGATGTTAATAGGAATAAAGTGAGCAGACTTTGTCAACCTATCAACACTCACCCAAACCGCATCGAAACCTCTCACAGTATTTGGTAAACTCGTCACAAAGTCCATAGAAATACTATCCCATTTCCACTCTGGAATATCCAACGGTTGCAACAACCCTGCAGGACGCAGATGCTCCACTTTCCACTTCTGACATACCAAACACGCATATACAAACTGAGCCACTTCTCTTTTCAAACCAGACCACCAAAAGATCTTCTTCAAATCCTGATACATCTTATTGGCTCCCGGATGAATACTCAAACTGCTTCTGTAACCTTCCTCTAAAATCATCTTCTTCAGCTCGGAATCACCAGGTACACAAATCCGACCACAGAATCTCAAAACACCCTGACCATCCACTCTGAAGTCGCCATCATCACTTTGATTTGCCACCATGAACAAATCAACAAGTTTCACATCCATTTTCTGTCTCTCGCTAACGGTCGACAGAAAATCATTCGTCACTTTCAACATACCCATCTTCACATTACCTGGCGTTAATTCAAATACTAAACTAAGATCACGAAACTTCCCCAAAAGTTCCCACTGCTCCGCCATCATCGCTGACATATGCAAAGGTTTCCGACTCAAAGCATCGGCAACCACATTAGCTTTACCAGGATGGTAATTCAAGCTAAAGTCATAGTCCTTAAGGAATTCAAACCACCTACGTTGTCCCATGTTCAATTCTTTCTGATCAAATAAGTATTTCAAACTCTTATGATCACTAAAGACCTCGAACCTTGCACCGTAGAGATAATGCCTCCAAATCTTTAATACAAAAACAACCGCAGCTAACTCTAAATCATGAGTGGGATAATTCTTCTCATGAATCCTTAACTGCCTCGAAGCGTAAGCCACCACCTTACCTTCCTGCATCAAAACACCACCTAACCCCATATGCGATGCATCACAATACACCACAAACGGTTCCTTAGGATCAGGTAAAACCAAAACCGGAGCTGAAGTCAACCTTCTCTTCAACTCTTCAAAATTCCTTTCACAAACTATGTCCCAAATAAACGCCTTACCCTTGCAAGTAAGCTGAGTTAACGGAAGTGCCAACTTTGAAAAGCCTTCTATGAATCTTCGGTAATAACCTGCCAAACCTAAGAAGCTTCTGATCTCAGTAACCGATCTCGGAACCTCCCATTGTAGCACCGCATCTACCTTGGATGGATCCACTGCAATCCCGTTACCTGAAATCACATGACCAAGAAAACTCACCTCTGATAACCAGAACCCGCACTTGGATAACTTAGCATACAACTGCTTCTCCTTCAAAACCTGTAGCACAACACGCAAATGCTCCTCATGCTCTTCCGGAGATTTAGAATAAATCAAGATGTCATCTATGAAGACCACAACAAACTTATCCAACTGATCATGGAATATGCGATTCATATACTCCATAAACACACCAGGTGCATTAGAAACCCCGAACGGCATCACCAAAAACTCATAATGCTCGTACCGAGTCCTAAACGCAGTCTTCTGAATATCTTCCTCCTTCACCCGAATCTGATGGTAACCAGATCTTAAATCAATCTTGCTAAACACACTGGCTCCCACCAACTGATCCATCAAGTCGTCAATCCTAGGAAGCGGATACTTATTCTTAATTGTCACCTTGTTCAACTGGCGATAATCAATACACAACCTCATGCTTCCATCCTTCTTCTTTACCAACAAAACTGGAGCCCCCCATGGTGAAACACTAGGCCTCACAAAATGTTTTGCTAGCAGCTCTTCCAATTGTTTCTTCAATTCCACTAACTCTGATGTCGACATTCTATATGGCGCCATAGACACAGGCCTCGTACCAGGAACTAGATCTATGGAGAACTCCACCTCTCTCTTTGGCGGCACATCAGAAAAGTCTTCAGGAAACACTTCGGGAAATTCTCGCACTACTGGAAAATCCCCAACTGCAGCTTGACTCTCCACAGTCAACGATGCAAACACACCAAACAATTGTGCCCCATCTTCTAACAGTCGATTCAACTCCTTGGTAGATAAGACACAAAATTCCGCATCCTTCTCAAGAAATGGAAATCTCACCAACTTATGATAACAATCGATGTGGACACGATTATTCATCAACCAATCCATTCCCAAAACTACGTCTAACTCGTTCATCGACAAACAAATCAAATCAACAGTAAAGTCCTTACCGAAGATTGATACCGGACAATTCTCACAAACTAAAGAAGTAGTCACCGACCCCATTCCTGGTAAATCGATAACCATCTCACCACCCAAATCAGATAGAACAAAACCTAATCTTTTAACACAATCATCGGCTATAAAACAATGGGAAGCACCCGTATCAATAATAACAATTAAAGAAATGCCATTAATAAAGCAAGTACCTCTGATCAGTCGATCACCCTTATCCGTCAGAGTTCCAGCCAAAGCAAACACCTTTCCACCAGCTTGAACTTTCTTCTTCTTACATTGACCGCTCATGTGTCCCTCTTCACCGCAATTAAAACACACAACCCCCTTGGACGCACAGTCGGATGATATATGTCCTACCCTTCCACACTTGAAACATTTCTTTGTGTCACTAAAGCAGACATCACTTTTGTGGCCAGGTTTACCACACTTAAAACATACAATCTTAGCAGGAGCATCTCCCCCACTAAACCTTGGTCCATAATTCATCTTTTGCTTACCCTTCCCTCCATCATACGGCTTCCCACAATTCTGCGGATCTTTGTTCCTCTTTTCATTAATCACCTTATGATGAGCATTATTATCCTCATCATAAATCCTACAGCTGTCCACCAAATCTAGAAATACCCGAATCTTCTGATACCCTACCGCCTTCTTGATATCAGAACGTAACCCATTCTGGAACTTAATGCACTTAGAAAATTCTGCTCCCTCACCAACAAAGTGCGGGTATAATTTCACAAGTTCATTAAACTTTGCCGCATATTCAGACACAGACATGCTGCCTTGAATCAACGCCAGAAACTCTGTCTCTTTCTTTCCACGGACATCCTCCGGGTAATACTTCCTCAAAAACTCCCTCTTGAACACCGTCCAGGAAATCTCTTCACCGGCTGCTTCTAACCTTGCCAAAGTCTCCAGCCACCAATCATCAGCCTCCACAAGTAACTGATGAGTGCCATACCTGACTTTCTGCTCTTACGTGCAATCCATCACACAAAAGATTCTCTCCATCTCCTTCATCCAAGTCAAGGCTCCCTCGGGGTCATGCGTTCCCTTAAACACAGGAGGATTCTCCCTCTGGAACGTCGCTAAACTCCGAGACCTTGCATTCTCACCTGTATGCATAGCTTCAGCCATAGCTTGCAATGCAGCAGCAATAGCAGCGTCATTACGTCCAACCATCTCTAAACTTCACATTAACACCAAGAGAAGTAAGCCCAAAGAATAACACAAGAATGGTTAGACCAAACGACACGACACTTGGTCGGACAAGACCGACCCGCTCTGATACCACTAATGTAACACCCCAATTCTACCCAGGCATATAGGTACAAATATCAGAGTATAAAAATTAAATTCATAAAAACAATTAGGGCGTTAAACTTAAGTAACCACGTAACCAAACATAACATACTCGCAAAAGATGCGTAACACAAATAATCAAAGAGGAAAGATTCTCATAAACACCTGAATGTATTCATACTTATATATATGCATCGGTAAACAAAATATCCACAACATTCCTCCAAAATACACCGTATGAGAAGGTATCCAAAATACATAATATGAATACATCCAAAGGATCAAATATACATCAAAAGGATCCTATAAGCATTATCTACAAAATAAGTGTTCGATCCCCCCCCCCTAAGTGTTACGTATCACGAGCGGACGACACCAAAATGGACGACTACAAAAAGAGCACCTACACTTGCGGATCACCTGCACATTACCCACGAGTAGGTAACATTAAGGCAGAAGGGTGAGAATATAATTCATAATGAAAGCATGATAAATATAGTAATTCCAACAAGTATCATCAAGAATCATACAATAGAGTAACCCACCAAGTCGGCCACAATCAATATATATAAGTAATGCGATAAATGAGTGAGATCATAATGGTAAGTACAAATGGTGATGAATGAGACTCGACTATGCACATGCATGTGGTACCAAATCCGGAGTAAACTCCTCCTTGTCATTATGACAAATACACCTTGCCGAGCATTATGCTGGGACTTCTTTCCCTCAGGAAAATACACCTTTGTCGAGCAGTAAGCTACGACTAACCGTCATCGAGCATCTAGCCCCCACTGATGACCTCTTGCCACTCGGACAAATACACCTTTTTACCGAGCATTAAGCTCCCACTGGTAATAATTGCCAATTCAGGCCACCTGTTAATAGCATTCCGCCATTAACGTAATGAAATGTCATGTTGTGCATACAAACGACTCAATTACATAACAACAACAACAACAATATAACTCGGTCACATATCCACATCACACCGGTTATATTAATCCACACGGATACATCATCAAAATTGCCACTCAGGCGTTCATATTCACACAGCACACATATACCGTCAAAACATACTTGATTAACAAATATCATTTCACAAAATACATTTATGAAAAATCATTCAACCACCAACACACTCCTCTTTATCATAAAGCATACTCAAGGGTTCCCATAATACTTCAAACGGCGCGTAGAAACGACCTACGGTTCAAAAGATACAACAAAACGAAGTTTGGAAAACCTATATTTCGCACAGTCCGCTTGAGCTCCGCTCAGCGGACCCAGACAGAAAATTATCAGACAAAAATGCAGAAACTTTGCTCAGCGGACCCCCACAGAGATTGTTCTGCAAAAGGACCTCCGCTCAGCGGACCCAGGCCGCTCAGCGGACCTGCGTAAACCTAGAAAAATCAGTTCTGCAACAGACCTGCAAAACCCCACCCAATCATCTCAAAACCTCAAATAAGCTTCCCTACACATCCTACACAATCCATACATGCCATATATTCATTCTAACAATCAATGATCCATGGTTCACTCACTAAATGTCAATAACCTAATAATTCCTTCATGAGCAAGAAAACATGGACAAATGAAAAACAAACATGATCAATGGGGATATCTATCATCATACTACACATACACACCACAAAATCAAGTTTATAACATCAAAACTCACAAGACACCCAATCCACCATTGTTGGTCAAGCTTAGAAAAGAGCAAGAACAAGAACAAAACACACAAAACTATAAGAATCATACAATCAAGATAAACTAGATTAACCCCCTTACCTTGGTTAGATTCTTGGTTCTAGCTTGGTTTGGATTTCTACAATTCTCTTCTTCTCTTTGTTTTTTCCCTTCTTTCTCTTCTCTTCACAAGTTTTCTTTCTTTCTCTCCAAAATATCTCTTTTTCTCTCTATATCTCTTTCTATTTCTCTACTTCTCATTTTCCCCCACTCAACTCTCATTAATTCTAATTTTGGCCCAAATGTTACTAAACATTAATTCTAACCAATTAACACCCAAAACATAATAATTACACACATGGAAAGTAATAAGTAAAATATTAACATAATTAATATTTACCGACTGACTCGACTCAAAAACGGTAAAATTAGGGAAATGTAGCAAACATCACAATTAATCAGAAAAACACATTTACGGGCGTTACAATATCCAAAATGGATCCGATCAAGTATATCTTTGAAAAACCCGCCTTAACAGGAAGGATTTCTCGCTGGCAGATGCTATTGTCCGAATATGACATAGAGTACCGTATGCAGAAAGCTATCAAAGGAAGCATCTTACCAGATCACTTGGCTCACCAGCCTATTGAAGAATAACAACCAGTTAAATTTGATTTCCCTGATGAAGATGTCATGTATCTAAGAATGAAAGATTACGAAGAGCCAGGCCCTGAGGAGGGACCTGAACTTGGATCTCGGTGGGGTCTAGTATTTGATGGAGCTTCTAATTCTTATGGCCATGGAGTTGGGGCAGTCATCATTACTCCTCATGGTTCTCATGTTCCATTCACCGCCAGAATTTGTTTTGAATGCACGAACAATATAGCAGAGTACGAAGCTTGTATCACGGGTCTTGAAGAAGCTATTGATTTGAGGATTAAAATTCTCGATGTGTATGGAGATTCGTCATTAGTAATCAACCAGATTAAAGGTGAACGGGAAACTCGTCATCCAGGGTTGATCCCGTATAGAGACTATGCTAGGCGTTTGTTGCCATTCTTCAACAAAGTCACTTTTCATCATATACCTAGAGAAGAAAACCAAATGGCAGATGCTCTGGCCACTTTGTCTTCCATGTACAAAGTGAATGCCCGTAATGAAGTACCTCGCATCATAATTAGGCGCCTCGATAGGCCCGCCCATATCTTCACAACGAAAACTGAGATAGATAACAAACCATGGTATCATGATATAAAGTGTTTCCTCAAGGATCATGAATACCCACCTGAGGCATCAAGTAAAGACAAAAAGACTTTAAGAAGATTAGCTTTCAATTTTTTCCTCAACGGGGATGTTTTGTACAAAAGAAATTATGACATGGTTTTGCTTAGATGCGTGGATAGACACAAAGCAAACATGTTAATGAAAGAAGTTCACGAAGTTTCTTTTGGTACTCATGCCAATGGTCATTCCATGGCTAAGAAGATGCTTCGAGCAGGTTATTATTGGTTGACAATGGAGTCTGATTGTTTTCAGTTTGTGAAGAAGTGCCACAAATGTCAAATTTATGCTGATAAGATACACGTCCCCCCGACTTTGCTCAACGTTATCTCTTCCCCATGGCCATTCTCTATGTGGGGAATTGATATGAATGGCATGATTCAACCCAAAGCTTCGAATGGTCATCGTTTTATATTGGTCGCCATCGATTACTTCACCAAGTGGGTTGAAGCAGCTTCATATGCCAATGTGACAAAGCAAGTAGTTGTCAAGTTTATCAAAAACAAAATCATCTGCAGATATGGTATCCTGAATAAAATCATCACTGATAATGGCTCTAACTTGAACAACAATATGATAAGAGAACTCTGTGAGAGCTTCAAGATCGAGCATCACAACTCTTCTCCATACAGACCTAAGATGAATGGTGTTGTTGAAGCTGCTAACAAAAACAATAAAAAATCTTGCAAAAAATGGTGGTTACTTATAAGGATTGGAATGAGATGCTTCCTTTTGCTTTACACGGATACCGTACGTATTTCCGAACTTCAACAGGGGCAACCCCTTTCTCTTTGGTCTATGGGATGGAAGCAGTGCTCCCGGTAGAGGTAGAGATCCCGTCAATAAGGGTCTTGATGGAAGCCAAGTGGACTGAGGCGGAATGGTGTCAAAACAGATTCGATCAGCTGAATCTAATAGAAGAAAAGAGATTGACGGCCTTATGTCATGGTCAGTTATACAAAAAGAGACTGAAGAAAGCATTTGACAAGAAGGTCAAACCCCGAGAGTTTAGAGAAGGCGATCTTGTGCTCAAGAAAGTCTTGTCCTTTCAACCCGATCCTAGGGGCAAGTGGACGCCGAATTATGAAGGTCCATATGTTGTTAAGAACGCTTTCTCTGGGGGCGCAATGATCCTTTCAACTATGGATGGAGAAGAGCTTCCCCGACCTATGAATGCTGATGTAGTCATGAAATACTTCGCCTAAAAAATAAAAGAACCGCTCACTAAGTTGAAACCTGAAAAGGCGACTTAGGCAAAAATTAGCGTCTCGGTGGATTGAAAACCCGAAAGGGCGGTCCAGGCAAAAGTTAGAGACATAAAATAAAAAATAGTCATCCTGGTAGATTGAAAACCTGAAAGGGCGATCTACGCAAAAATTAAGGATTATGACAAGTAACTGCATCTAGCCAGACTCTATTACCTGAAAGCAACCATGGACTCTTCACCGAATACAATTTCAACTAAAGCGGAAACACAGTTGGAATTCAAAGTTGTTAGGGAGAATAGTGATCATTGTATTTCGATGTAGCCTTTTCCAATCTTTACCATTTTCCAATATTTGTAATGATCCATGGAGTCATGCCTTTTGTAGAATACCATTCTATTAAATAAAATTTGAGCCTTTGCCCAATTGTTTGTTGTTCTTATTTATTTCCACTTCTTGCAAAATCTCATTTATTTTTGATGGTATTTTCTTTTGAAATCTTTGTTTTTTATGATAAACATGTTTTTTCGAAATAACAATGAAAACGTTTTACTTTGATTTGTGAACACATAAAGGAATGTCAACAAATTACTTCAAGAATGATTTAACCTTCAAGTACAGAGCTGAGCGGTCGCTCAAAACAGGCTATCATCATGACATGGTTTGCAGATATTCGCATGTAGTGGTTCTGGATATGTGATTTAATATCCCACGACTGAACACTGAATTTGAATGATCCCTAGTGATCCCTAAAGTTTGTATCCATCTCTTTCAAGGCGGGGTTCATGATTATTAATATTAGGAGGTTGGACTACGAACCCTGCTCCAAATGTGTGTTACCCTCCCACCAAGAGATTCAAATGTGATAGCAAAATTTTTAATCCATCAGTGACTTTTGTCATCCCCAATGAGACTTATCGAGTACTTACTATGAAATTTCGGTCATCGCCAGTACATATATCTTTGTCAGTTTTGTCAGCATATACATGACACGCATTCATTCATGGCTACATCATCCATACCTACATTATTCATGTGCATGCACATTTATCGATGTTTCTTTTTTACCTACTTCATTAGGTCGTATCAATCTCCGAATGACATGCATCTTCCCTAAGCAGAAAAGTGTATATCCTTTCTAAATTCCCCACTGAGTTTATCCCTTGTGGGAGTGTTTTTCTTTAGCTTTCCTTTCCATTTTGGATAGGACAAATCCTTAGATGAGATTATTCCTCATGAGGAAGAGTCTTGGTGACCGTTTCTCTCTAGCTTATTCTTGGACTAATTTTTGTCTCTAATCATTTAGACCTCTCAAATCAATGATATTTGGATCAAAAGTGTATTTATTTTACACCTTTGATGAAGACAAGATTCCTGCATCTTCAAGTAAAAAGTCGATGTCCACATGAAGATTCCTGTGCCTTCAGTGAAAGTTGGTATCCAGATGACAAGATTCCTGCATCTTCAAGTAAAAGTCGATGTCCAGATGAAGGTTCCTGTACCTTCAGTGAAAGTTGGTATCCAGATGACAAGATCCCTGCATCTTCAAGTAAAAAGTCGATGTCCAGATGAAGATTCTTGTGCCTTCAATGAAAGTTGGTATCCAGATGACAACATTCCTGCATCTTCAAGTAAAAAGTCGATGTCCAGATGAAGATTCCTGTACCTTCAGAGAAAGTTGGTATCCAAATGACAAGATCCCTGCATCCTCAAGTAAAAAGTCGATGTCCAGATGAAGATTCCTGTACCTTTAGTGAAAGTTGGTATCCAGATGACAAGAATCCTGCATCTTCAAGTAAAAAGTCGATGTCCAGATGAAGATTCTTGTGCCTTCAATGAAAGTTGGTATCCAGATGACAAGATTCCTGCATCTTCAAGTAAAAAGTCGATGTCCAAATGAAGATTCATGTACCTTCAATGAAAGTTGGTATCTAGATGACAAGATTCCTACGTCTTCAAGTAAAAAGTCGATGTCCAGATGAAGTTTCCTGTACCTTCAGTGAAAGTTGGTGTCCAGATGACAAGATTCCCGCATCTTCAACTAAAAAGTCGACGTCCAGATGAAGATTCCTGTACCTTCAGCGAAAGTTGGTATTCAGATGAAGACACTCCCGCATTTTCAAGTTACTTTACCATCAGTAAAAGTTGGTAGTTCGCCTTCAGTGAAAGTTGGTGTCCAGATGACAAGATTCCCGCATCTTCAAGTAAAAAGTCGATGTCTAGATGAAGATTCCTGTACCTTCAGTGAAAGTTGGTATTCAGATGAAGACACTCCCACATTTTCTAGTTTCTTTACCATCAGTAAAAGTTGGTAATTCACCTTTAAGTTTTTTTTCCTTCATTGCAAGTTTTTTGGACCTTACACCACTAACTCAAGAGGTAAACCCCCTGGCCCATATTTTCTTTTTAGTTTTATAATAAGTAATTTATTGGAAAATGATAAAACAAAAACACAAAAGATATTTAAATTTTTTTTTTGTATCACATTAAAAAAGACCAAAAATATTATGTTTTTAGATGTATGTTTAGAAATTTATTTCATAAAAACATTTCAAATGATCAAAAATGTTTTCTTTAAGTTTCTCATCTCTTTAATAGTCTTGCTAGAATTATTTCACGATTTGTTTGTCATATTCTTGTATGTGTGATCTTGTGTTTGATTATTGTTTTTTATCTTGCCATTCGCTTTAGGCTTCATTCCCTTCTAATTAAGATGAAATGCATATGCGATAAAATCAATCAGTTTTTATATAACTTCAAACACTTGATCAACATCAAGTTTCTTTTCCGTTACGCTTTATACTAAATCCTTATACTTTAAAAATGTCATAATAAACGTCTTGGTCAACACCAAGCGTCTTTTTCTTAAATGAAAATCTTTTCTTAAACAAAATGCTCCTTCCCTATTTTCAAAATTCCAAAGTTTTCTTTAAAAATAATCAAGTCGAATTCGATCTATAATGGATGAATCAAGAGGGGTTTGTACGTACTTGTACAAGTTGCTCTAAAGCATTTAGGCGATGGCCGTTAAGCTTTTGTTTGAATGCTTTGATTCCATTAAAGATCCTTAAAATTCAATTTGTTTCACCTTTCTCTACAAAACGTTTTTTAATCAAATCGAATTCGGTTTATAATGGATGAATCAAGAGGGGTTTGTACGTACTTGTACAAGTTGCTCTAAAGCATTTAGGCGATGGCCGTTAAGCTTTTGTTTGAGTGCTTTGATTCCATTAAAAAACCCTAAAAATTCGATTTGTCTCATCTTTCAACAAAATACTAAAAGTAAACGATTTTAACTCATTAAAATTCTCTTTTCATAAATAGATATTGGTCAATATCAAACTTTTTTCCTCCTACTCGTTTTTACATCTAAAAGAAAACTCTAATAAATCGAATTGAGTTTGGTCTATAATGGATGAATCAAGAGGGGTTTGTACGTACTTGTACAAGTTGCTCTAAAGCATTTAGGCGATGGCCGTTAAGCTTTTGTTTGAATGCTTTGATTCCATTAAAGACCCTTTAACTTAGTTCGCACCACCTTTTCATAAAGAGAGATTCACACGTCGTTCATTAAAATCAAACAACAAAAATTCATAGTTTTACTTCGAACTATGATTGCTCTGACTTTCCCATTGCACTAGGGAATACGTAGGCACAAGATACAAATGTCTTGGCGAGCACGATAATAAAAAACTTTAATTTTGTTTCTTTCTCATAAAAATAAGAACGCAAGTAAATATCACACTAACAATTAATCACAAGAATAATTAAATGGGTCCCATCGAGTACGATGGAGGTAAAGGGGTGCTAATACCTTCCCCTTACTTAACCGACTCCCGAACCCCAATCTGGTTATCATATTTATTTTATACCTTTTATCTTTCTTTGTGGGTTTTATCATTATTTTCCCTTCCCTTTTGGGGATAAATAAAATTTGGTGGCGACTCTGTATTTCGAATGTGCAAACTTCTGAATATTTTTGGCCGGCCACGACAAGACCCAGTGAGTTCCTGTCATGATGGCGTCCTAGAAACTGCAAAGTTCTACATATGGAGAAGTTAGAAAACCCCAGTGAGATCCTGACTTTATTTGTCAACACTTTTATGTTAACTTAATGTCCGACCTTGCATTTTTATGATCGCAGCAGATCATGGAAATTCTTAGATGCTCCTAAATAGATCTAGGCTAAAATATTTGCCCTACTTATGGCTATTTATTGATAGCCATGAGTGTATATTACCTAGCTGATTTGTACACACATTTGGATGTTTAATTCGATCCCTTTATGTTTAAGCTTGTCATAAGCACGTCTTCTCCGACTTGTTAAGGGTATTTGTTTAGTATAATCGTAATATTTTTCGACTCGGCTAGGAATCATGCTTTAATCGGAAATATTATTTGCATATCTTCTACTCCTATTACCGTAAAACTTGATGATTTTTTAGACTTTGGAGAAGTCAGAGAGGCCCATCGGGATCTCGATTTATAGGTGTTTTATAGGAACCCGGCTAGGTTCCCACTCTGGGATGCATTAGAGCCCCTTTTGAGGGTGAAGTTTTGAGCAAAAGCTATTTTGTTCTCCCATGATACCTAAGTTATTCATATACCGACTATTTGGGTAAATAAATAAATTAGCTTTGTCTTGGCCATCCTTCTAAATTTATAATTTCTTCAAAGCGAACAGAGGCCCAGAGGTGTAACCGGCTTTTGTGGAAAGAGGCCGCGATGGCATAATCGACTTAGATATGATAAAAAGGCTGCGATGACGCAATTGTTCCAGACGTGACAAGAAACCACGATGGTCTAGTTGACTTTACGTAAAAAAAGGCCGCGATGGCGTAATTTTGAAAAAAGTGAGAAGAGACTGTGATGGTCTAGTCGTCTTTATGTAAAAAAGGCCGCGATGACGCAATTTTGACAAATGTGACAAGCGACGGCGATGGTCTAGTCGTCTTTACGTCAAAAAGGCTGCGATGACGCAATTTTGACAAATGTGACAAGGGACGACGATGGTCTAGTTGACTTTACGTCAAAAAGATCGCGATGGCGCAATTTTGACAAACAAGATAAGAGACCGCGATGGTCTAGTCGACTTTAAGTCAAAAAGACCGCGGTGGCGCAATTTTGACAAATGCGGCAAGAGACCGCGATGGTCTAGTCCACTTAGGTAAAAAAGGCTGCGATGGCGCAAAATTGTTGAGTACTCCTTTGATCATGTACGGTCCTTCCTAGTTGAAATGAATCGACTAACTTTTCTTCTTCATCTTCAGATTTAAAGCATTTCGATTTCTTCAAGTTTAGTCTTCCTTGATCCAACAATAAATATAAAATTACATCCATGCTCCTTCCCAAATGATATGAGTCGATTTTGTCTTCTATAACCTTCCTAACCGGGATGCCTATGCTGCATGTTGTAAAGCTGAATTGTGCTAATTTGATCAGTACCATGAGAGACTTGGATATCTTTGTTAGTCATAAAATTGACTCTCATATCATATTAGCCATAGTCATGCAATTAGGGGTGCACAAAAAAACCGGTTATTGTTAACCAAATTAGTATCTAAATTGTTCCACTTTTTTAAATCCAAACCAAATGCAAAAATATAAAATTGGGTATACATTTTGTTATCCAAATATAAACCGGTTATTATGTGGTTCATCTATTGGGTACCCTATTCCAATTTATGAAACAGACTCTCAATAAAATATCTCTTTTGCTTCACACCCAAATGGTCCTCGCCTCGCACACAGTTGCGGTGAAACTGAATGCAAATTTATCTTAAGTGCTGATATTTACAGTAATTATAGATTAATACTCTATTTTTTTATGGTTATGAAAATACTTGCAAAATGTAATGTTGCTAGTTAAATCTCTAATCAAGAGCTCAAACTTGATATATATTGTCTATGAATATAAATAGTTTTAATTCAAATATTATGATTTTAGTAAGAAAATTGTTTAGGAATTTGCTGCATTATTTATTACATGTTGTTTGCTTCTCTCCTTGATGTTGTATCTTAACGTGAGCATGTAGATACCAGTAGAGATGCAGTAGCTAAGTATCCAATAAAAACTTCAAAATCAATAACCATCAAGAAATGATTTTGAGATTTTAAAACTGATTTTTTTTTTTAAAAAACCTGTTTTAAAACTATTTTTTTGCAAAATTAATTTTTTTAAGAAAATAAATAAATGGTTTTGAGAGAAACCGGTTTAAAACCAGTATTTTTTTAAAAACTGGTTTTTGTAAAAAACCGGTTTAAAACTGAACCGATCCATATCTAAACTGGTTTTAATAAAATAAACCGGTTTTAATAAAATAGTTTTATGATCCAAACCAAACCATATATATGGTTCAATTTGGTTTGGTTATTAATCCATGCACACCCCTACATGCAATTAATTGAAAAATGCTGCTTATACCAAAAAAGTGGATGACTATGTTGCTTACTTTTAAGAAGTATAGAATTTAGCTAGATAATAATAATAATAATAATAATAATAATAATAATAATAATAATAATAATAATAATAAATTTTGGTGATTTTTCCACTACCCAATCATTTCTAAAAATGTAATTTAATCAATATTAATACTATTAATATATAACCATTTCAAAAAAAACATAAGATATTCAAAGAGTTTTTTACTCTATCTCTCACCCCATCAATAGTTGAACAAAGATATCATTAATAATTAATTATTTTTGAAGTTATTATATGTAAAATGAAATTTTCCGTTCCACTTTTTTTTGGTTGAAAGGCTTTTTAAGAAAATTTTGAAATTATTAAATAAATATAGAAGAAAATTTAGTTAAAATTCTTTAGGTGTTATTTATATTATTTTCCGAAAAAAAAACATAACAAGTGCATAATTTATTCCTATACATTTAGGATTTCCTCCTATTTTTATTTTCTAAATGATATTTAAATACACTTGTCATATTTTAATTAAAAATATGACAAGTGTATAATTTCCTCCTATACATTTACAATTTCTTTCTATTTTTATTTACTAAATGATATTTAAATATACTTATCATATTTTAATTGGGAAAAAGTATAAAACACACCTAACAAATTTTACTTAACTTTCTCCTTAAATATATAACAAAATCAACATATTAATTGAAAATGTTTTATATATAAATTCAAAATATAACATTGTTGTAGCATAAGGTTTTAAAACACTTTAAAAGAATAATTTTGCATTTTGATACTACGATTATGATTACTAATTAAAATATCAATTAATTTTTTTTATTATAATTAATAAATAAAAGTTATGAAAATAAAATAATTATTATTTGTTAATAATAATAATAATTAAGACTAGAATAAAAATTATAAATTAAAAAAATTATTTTAAATTATAATTATTACAATTTTTTGAATAAAAGTTATAATTAAATAAATGATATTTTAAAGAAAAATAAATATGAAAAATATTTTATTATAGAACATGTAGTTTTGTTTTATTAATCGTAAACTTATTCTTAGGAATGTGACATTTTAAGATAAATTTTTTTCATTTCATTCACTCATTTGGCTAATAGATTTATTAAGATATTTTTTCCACCATTACTGTGCACTATCTAAAGTAAGTGTGTTCTCTATTCAATAATTTTTCATTAATAATATAATTATTTGTCATTATCACAATCCAACAAGTAACATATAATTTAAAAAATAATATTGAAAATAAATGAATTATGTATACACATATTCAATAAAACTATTTCGATTAAATGAATCACTAATTTAAAGTAATTGAAATAACCAAATAAACATAGAATCTAACATATTAATTAAAATCAATATTTTAAATACCAAATTAAAACATACAGTATCGAAGTATTAAAAAATTAAGGATTAAAAATCTAGCATTACGTTAGGGTTAGGGTAGGTATGAAAATATTGAATTAAAAAGTTACGGGAATTATAAGAAAAAGAAAGAGAAGAGAGAGTGAAAATACAAAAATAATCTACAATAATATGCAAATAGTATATTTTATTCTTTTAAAAAAAATGAATTACAATTTGGTGTATACAATAGTTTTAACACCGATTTATATCCATTGTGTTAAAACTATTGTTCATGGTGTCATCAAATTTATAAAGTTTTGCTGGGATGTTCATGTCAAACAAAATCACGCACGCATCTTTTATCATTTTCAACCTTGCTAGATAAACCATCTGTCATGATATTTCTCCTAACCTCCTTTCTATTTTCTTTATTCAAGTAAGGCCTTTTTTTTAATGAAGAAACTAAAACCTTCTTTCTTGAATAAAGGTTTTGCTTAAGATATTTTATTATTTATAATACAATGTTTTGCGTTTTTGACTTTGTTTTACAATCAATAAAATTAGATAAATTTGATTTGATAATACTTCTTTTTTATTTTCAATTATTAACTGTTTAATGTTTTACCATATCCAATTTATAACTATGGCTATGATAACTATCTTCAAATATATCAAATGTTTTTATGAAAGTATTGTTATTTATAAGATTCAAATTTTAAATATAAAATTAAAGTGACACGTATGTAGTTCCCCGTTTTTATTAATGATGTAACCGCATTTAACCAAAATCTCTTGGAAAACTTATAACAAAAATAGTATGAAAAATATATTTTATATTGGTATTTTGGTATTTCCTTTTTATTATTGAAAATGTTTGTAATTTGATTTTACTATTTACTCTATTGATCCAAAAATATATATTTCAATTTTTAGATATGTTGTTTTATACACTTACCTTTACTGGTATTATTAAATAGTGATTTTAAAAGACTTTAAAAAAAATATTATTAGAGAAGGTAATGGTGGACCTCCGGTAGTTTGATCGATAAATGTTTTGATTTTTTTTTTTGTTTTTTAGTCTATTTAACAAAAATTGGACAGTTTGATATTGGAAATGTAAGTCTGTATTTTCTTAAGTAGGAAAGAGTCATTTGGAATGACTTTTTCAAGTTGACGATTTCTAAATTATGATCTTTAAAAGTGAAGGTGATCCTCTAGAGTCCGATTGCTGAAATTTTTTAATATCTTTTTTGTTTCTTTAAACATCTTACACGATATGGACAATCTGAAATAGAAAATTCAAGTTGGTGTATTTTCAGTGAAGGAAATAACTAGTTAAGAATGGATTTTCTAGTGGAAGACTTATGAAATATGATTCGGGAAGGTGATGAAAGAACTCGGAGAGTCTGATTGATGTAATTTTAAATTTTTTTCTTAATGAAATAAGGCTTAATTGTTGTTTTATTTCTTTTTCCGTATAATTTTAAAAATTTTAAAATAAGTGACTTATTTATGATACAGTTTTTTAAATAATATTTGGCCCAACTTCTCATCTTCTACTATTAATCTTGCCTTAATTAGTGGTATTCTACTCCTTTAGTTGAACTACAAATTAATAAGGGCAAAATACCCTTTTTGGTCCCGTATGTTAACCTCGAGGTTCATTTTGGTCCCTTAACTTCAAAAAGTTTCATATTGGTCCTTTAACTCTTCAAAAGGTGTCATTTTAGTCCTTTTTGGCATATTAGCAACGGATTTAGCGACCAATTTTTGAGTTTTTTCGTCGCTAATATGACAAAAAGGACTAAAATGACACCTTTTGAAGAGTTAAAAGACCAATCTGGAACTTTTTGAAGTTAAGGGACCAAAATGAACCCCGAGGTTAACATACGGGACCAAAGAGGGTATTTTGCCAATTAATAATAGTAAAAAATAATAATAAATTTTGGTGATCTTTCCACTGCCTAATCATTTCTAATAATGTAATTTAATCTATAGTAATAGAATAAATGTATTAATATATAACCATCTATAAGAAAATCATACGATATTTAAAGAGTATGTTGAGAAGGACTATTTTTAGTGGAATACTTGTGAATTGCGATTGGAGAAGGTGATGGTGGACCTCCGGGAGTTCGATCGATGATTTTTTGAATTTGTTTGTTTTTTAGTCTATTTAACAAAAATTTGACAAAGTTGTGAACATAGGATCATGTGTGACATATCTATCAAAAATTAGTTTTATATTATTAGTTTATTTGATAAAAGATTCAACCATAAGTTTAATCAGTTGAACCAATTAAACCTTAAATCGGAAGCTTTGTTTGATCTATCTTTGGTCCGATTTTTAAAACATTGGTAAAAGTATTAATATGTAACCATTTATAAATAAAATCATAAGATATTTTGACTCTATCTCCCACCAAGTAATATATGTTAAAAGAAATTTCCGTTCCGCATTTTTTTTGGTTGAAAGACTTTTTAAGAAATATAGGAGAAAACTTAAATACAATTCTTTAGGTGTAGTTTATACTATTTTCCATAAAAAAATGACAAATGTATAATTTCCTCCTATTTTTACTTTCTAAATGATATTTAAATACACTTGATATATTTTAATCGAGAAATAGTACAAACTACACATAAAAAATTATAGTTAATTTTTCTCCATAAATATATAACAAAATCAACATATTAATTTAAAATAATATTTTATATATCAATTAAAAATAAAACATTTGTTGTAGCATAAGGTATTAAAACACGTTGTGTATAAGCTCGTGACCAAATTGTTAGTTAATCGGTTGAAGATTGTTTTGGATAAGTGGCCAAATTCCCATAATTCCGTTTAAGTTGGATCATTAGTTATATTTTTGTTTTTGGCCATTTGTTATGGGCCTGGGTTATGTATTTGACCCAATTGGGTTATGACCCGATTTGGTTTTTTCACTATCACCTAGGTTTGGCCGTGTAACATTTATTCATGTTTACTATTAACTAAATAATTTGGCAAGCTAGTACGAATTGATAGAGAACTAATCGTCGTTGGTTAATCTTCCGTATTCAGGTTCCAATACTATGAGAATAATATAATTTTGCAATATAATTCCTATTCATTAAATTCCACTTTGTGTTTATCATTTGCTTAATCAAATTATTCATAGAGTAGATTGTTTTGTTCGATTGATTTAAGTTTCTCAATTTATAAGCATTTTATCGTATGCTTAATCGTTAATCCGCTTTATGCTTAACCGAATGCTTAATTCGGCAAACGAGAAATATAATTCTTATAATATTGTTGTGCTTGTCGATTGATATTTTAATCGAACGGGAATGAAATCCGCTTATGGTAGTGAAGTTATAATAATCGATGATTGGTAAGAATCGAATCGGTAGATTGACTTATTTTATAATCACTTATTTCATAATCACTTAGTTGTACTATTTATAAAATCGATCCTAAAACCAACCCCCTAAATCGATTTACTGTTAGTTAGTAATAATCAAGAATCCTTGAGAGAACGATATTCGAGTTTTCGTTACCGCTAAACTACCATTTTTATAAAACACTCGTTTTTGATCTGTGCGTGACAACAAATCATTGAGATTACAGAAGGAAAATGGACCCTAAAAGTGATGAGGTAATGTTTCTGGGATACTATACCAACAGTATAGCATATAGAGTGTTCAACACAAGAACAAAGGTGGTGATGGAGTCCATAAATGTGGTGATTGATGAGTTACCAAAACAAGTTGATGTCGTAGATGATGTTGGAACATTCCTTCCTATGGATAATGCTGAAACATTTCCTCCTACAGAGAATGTTGAAACATCCCCTCCCCTGGCTGGTAATGGTGGTGACTCAAATGCAAATGCTGAATCTGCAGACACAGAGACAATTGCTAAAGGATCTTCTATCAGGATTCAGAAAGATCATCCTAAGGAGATTATCATAGGAGATCTAAATAAAGGGGTAACCACCACGTAAATAGAAGTTGTGTCAAACTCCTACTTTGTTTCAAAAGTTGAACAAAATAATGCCAAGGAAACCTTGACTGATGAGTTTTGGATTAATGCTATGCAAGAGGAACTTGAACACTTCAGGAGGAATGAGGTAGGGACTTAGTTCCAGGACCTGAAGGAATTAATGTTATTGGAACAAGTTGGATGAACGAGGTGTTGTTACCAGAAACAAAGCCAAACTTGTTGCTCAAGGATACACTCAAATTGAGGGATTGGACTTTGATGAGGCATTTTCTCCTGTAGCTCGCCTGGAATCTATAGGTTACTACTCGGAGTTGCATGTATTTTAAAGTTCAAGTTGTTCCAAATGGACGTAAAGAGTGTCTTCCTAAATGGCTATCTGAATGAAGAGGTGTATGTTGAACTGCTAAAGGGTTTCAGTGATCCCGCCTTTCCACACCATGTGTTCAAACTGAATAAAGCCTTGTATTGTTTGAAAGAAGCTCCCAGAGCTTGGTATGAAAGATTGACTGAGTTTCTAGTTTATCATGGATACAAAAAGGGTGGAATAGATAAGACTCTCTTTTTCAAAGAGAAGGATGTAAAACTTATGGTAGCTCAAATCTATGTTGATGACATTGTCTTTGGTGGGATGTCAGATGAGATAGTCCAACATTTTATCAAGCAAATGCAATCTGAGTTTTAGATGAGCTTGGTTGGTGAATTAATCTACTTTCTTGGGTTACAAATCAAGTAGATGGAAGACTATATTTTTCTTTGCCAAGAAAAATATGCAAATAATATTGTGAAGAAGTTTGGGTTTGAGAGTTCCAGTCACAAAAGAACTCTTGCTCCTACACACCTGAAGCCTGATTGGTAGCCTTCTCTACCTTATTGCAAGCAGACTAGATATTAATTTTTATGTAGGAGTATGTGATAGGTATCAAGCAGAACCTAAATTAAGTCATCTCAATCAAGTAAAAAGAATTATGAAGTATGTGAATGGTACATGTGACTATGGTATATTGTATTTACATAACTCAAACTCTGCGTTATCGGGTTATTGTGATGCTGATTGGGCTGGAAGTGCTGATGATAGAAAGAGTACTTGTAGTGGATGTTTATTTATGGGAAACAACTTGATCTCGCGGTTTAGCAAGAAGCAGTTATGTATCGCCTTGAACAACTGAAGCTGAGTATATAATAACAGGTAGCAGTTGTTCTCAACTATTATGGATGAAGCAAATACTGTAAGAATACAATGTCACACAAGATGTTATGACATTATTTTATGATAATTTCCAAAAATCCTATTCAACACATTAAGACTAAGCATATTGAGATAAGGCATCATTTTATTAGGGACCTTGTTGAAGAAAAAATCATAACACTCGAATGTAGCGGGGAAATTCTGATATCGAAGCCATGAAATTGACTCGAATCAATATTTCGCTTGAAATCGCCACCGCGCTTTATTGTTTCCAAAGGAAAAGGGAAAAGAACGAAAAAACCAAAGTTTTGTTTTTAAAATAAGAAAGATATCTCAGGTACGGGTGTTGATTATATGAGGGGAAGGTTTAAAGCACCCCTCATATATGTGGTACTCCACAGGAACCTTTTTGAAAATCTGTGTCGTGTGTGCTAAAAAGGGGTTTGTTTTATTTTTAAAATAAGCTCAGCAAAGAATTAAGCTTTGTGCCTACATACCTCCTCGGTGCAATGGAGAAGTCAGAGCTAATGTAGTTCCGCTTAAAAGGGAAAACATTTTTTAAAAACGAATAAACACTTTATCATCGTCAGAGAGAAATACTCAACCATTGATCTTGAGCATGAGAACAAATGAGTTCTTTGCATCGCAAATGAAAGAAGGGCTCCAACTCAGATAAAATCAACGAGTATGCCACTAGCTCTCTAACGCGGAAAAGATCTCATTATATCAATCAATTTCAAAATCGTGGGGTATAACCACTCGTTTCAACAATTAATTGTGTCTAAACTTTTTGAAGAAAAGCCGCTAAGGGCAAAAGATATTTTTAAGAAAAGGTTTTAAAAAGGTTGCAAACATAATAAGGTTTTTGAAAAAGGGAGAAGATTTTGAAAATCTAAGAAGTGAGAGGAGATGAAGAGGCTAACCTAATGCATAAAATAAAAGCTAAGGAAAGAAACGGTCTAACCAAATAAGAAGCCAACACTTGACATCAAGAGTCAAAGTAGATTTCCCATCCTTTGGAATATCAATACCAAACCAAAATTATCACTTGGGGATCCAGATGAACGTATTATCTTAGCACCACTTTGCATTAAGCACATTAAAATTCTGACGAAAATCGGGCAGAGTAACGGCTGTTTTCGGGTAAAATCCTTATCTCAATGCCTTGGAATTAACTATCAAGGACTTTCAAGGAAATACCTGCATACACAAACAGACAACAATCCAATGCCAGACTGACAGAATAACAACAGAGTAATAATAGAACAAGGGTCCAGAGGTACTAAGTCCATAAGTCCAAATCTCCAAAATGCTCAGGATAGTAACCGATAGTCTGAATGAGAGCCTTATGTGTTTTTTAGATTTTTGTTGATTATTAGTGTTTTAGCATAAAAGTAAAGTATGGTCCAAGTGGACAAAGAAAAAATAGCGGAAACATAAACATAGTGTCCAAGTGGACAAAGAGAAAATAGCGGAATGTAAATATGATGAAATGACAAAATAAAGCGATAAAGCGAGAAATATAAAGAGCAATATAATAAATTGCATAAATTAAAGTCAATTGTTAGATGTTAAAGATAATCATCTTGAAACTTGTCAAGTACGTTATCAAAGTTAGTAATGAAGATCGATGGTGAGTGAAGGATGTACTCGGATTTAAATTCAATGGACATTTATCAGAAGCTTGATAAAATCATAGCGACCACACGATAAACCTCCATAAGTCTTAAATCAACTGCATACAATTCTCTTCTATATTTTATCTTTTTATTCGGGACACGAAATATTGCGCTATGTTAAGCAGATCGCCAAGTGATTTATGTAGAAATCACCCTACAACGAGGCCGGTCAAAACTTTATGTGCTAATGCATGCAAGAGAAGCGATATGTAGATCACTCTCCGAAAGCAATACCGCACGAAAAGAAAAAAGGTAGCGCTCTAGTCTTTACCAAGAATCCATAGAATTCTCAAGGTGTTAAGACTTTCATCGATCAAAAAAAAAAGAGAAGAAGAAGATAAAATGCATAAAGTAAAATCAACTCACACTATCATTAATATCATTCATCTAATATTATGGATTTGGTCATTTCAAACCTATCAACATCCTAGATCCAATGATATTAATGAAATGGAGGAAGAAGAAAGCCTAAACAAGCATAAAAAAGGCAAAAAAACCACATTCTGCCAGCAGGAAATCGATTTCATGCAGGGGGAAATCGATTTCCATAGTGCAGTTTTCAAAAAAACAAGTTACGCACAACATGAAATCGATTTCAGCCTTGAGGAAATCGATTTCACCAGTGCAAATTTCGGCAAAAACATCATTTAAAGGCATGAAACTTGATTTGAACAAATATACAAACACCTTATGGTCACACATCAACTTGAGCACGAAATTTCCATCACAAAACCAGCAAATATCATCAATGTAGCATCTAAGATGCATTAAACCAAAACAACAAAGATCTACATCATGGATTTAGCAAATTACCACTTCTTGAACAAAAATCTTGGAGTAGCTTCAAGAACAAGCACAAAGTGTGTAGATCCTTCAAATTTGGAGATGAACAAACAAAGAAAAGAGTGAAATGTAGGAGGTTTAGTTCAAAATTAGCAAGATTCAATGTGAATCTCACTAATTCTATGAAAATGAACTTTGGGTGAGGGTTTTGGAAAGGGTGAGAAATGAATTTGCAAGCAATTTTTTGGCTCTCCAAGCTTGAGAAATGAGAGAGTAGTGACCTCTATTCATAGGATGAAAGCAAGAGTAGTGGCAATTTGGTCATTTGCTCTCGGTTAATTAACTTGTGTTTAATGGGTAATTAAATGGCATTTAAATGGTAAAAAATGGTAAAATGAGGTTAAAATGGAATTAATGAAGGGAATTATTTTGGTGAGGTGGAAAATTGGTAAAATGACAATAATGGTCAAAGAAAATAGGTGCCGAAATCAAATCAAGCTTCCCTCTCTATTTTTTTTTTTGAATTTCGCCTCAAGGAAATCGATTTCCCCAGGAGTGAAATCGATTTCACTCTGTTCCAGAACAGAATTTGGCGCAAAATACACTAGGGAAATCGATTTACCCAGGAGGGAAATCGATTTCATGCTGTCCAGAATGTGATTTTGTTTAAAATTGTTGTAGGGAAATCGATTTACCCAAGAGGGAAATCGATTTCATGCTGTCAAAAATGTGGAAAATACCTTGCTTATGGATGTCTTGGTTTAGTACCTACAAAATAAAAGCGTACAAAGAAACAAAACAATATTTTTGGTATTTGGTTAGTATAAAACAATCATTGGTGCTTGATGATTCCCCTCAGAGATGATCACAGTATCAAAGATAGAGCTTCAATATAGTGCTCTTGATTAGTGATTAAACTGCAAATGATGTATGATCTTAGGGTCAAAAATTGGGGTATGACATCGAGCATGCGAAAACAGAAAATCAACTTGCTGATAATTTTACAAAGGCTTTGGATGCAGTTCAGTTTGAAAATTAAGAAGAAAATTGGGCGTCTGTATGTGTGAAGAATTATAGCAATTATCGACTGGGCTGCAGTCAAGAACTGAAGAGAAAGAACAAAGATTAAAACACTGTCTCTCTCCCAATGAGACGAGTGTGCAACTTCAGTGAGGATTCAGATATCTTGTTACCATCAAGTGTATCCGTTTGATCCAGGAATTTCAGTGTAACTTGCTAGTGTTGGCCCAAGATTTGTTTAGCATTATTAATTATATGCTAATGTTTGTGTGTGGTTTCTCTTTGTTGGTTACTTACTTACCTTTTCTTTGTCCTATTATGGCTAAAAAGGGGGAGTAATATTGTATGATTTTACAGTAACCACTAACCACTGAAGGAGGGGGAGAGAGAAATTTATTTTTTTCTCTAGTGTGTTGCTGATGAGTTATTGCTATTAAGGGGGAGTGTTATGATTCTCCTTAATAGGTGTGAAGAGAAGCTGTATTGGCATGTGTGTAGAGATGTCAAACAAAATGTCTTAATATCATACTGATTGGTTGGGAATTGCCTATCTCAACTAATGTGTGCAGATTCAACTGACTACTAACATGTCTTGCATGTTCATTTTTCTGTTGCATCTCTGATTGTAGAATTTCTGATGCGTATTCTCTACAGGGCTGAGAATTACTTTTGTGTTTGATTTATTTTCGAACATTAAGTTGTTAAGTTGTTTTAGCCAAAATAAGCCAAAGGGGGAGATTGTTAATTCTCTGTGTTATGACTGGAATTATGTTTGGTAAAACTAACTTATGGGAACATGTTGAACAATATGTTCTATTCACTTCAACTAAAGAAGATATGTCGAGAATGATGTCCTATGCAGGGTCCATTTGACATTGTGTCTATTAGGTTACGTCTAGATCTATTGAAGTCGGTTTTATGTATAGGTGGAGAATATTTTGGAATATTATGTAATCCTATGTGGCGCTTGATTTAGGGATAAGAGATTGCCTCTGTTTTCAAGATATTTGATTGGTTTCTAAATATGGAGAATATTTAGTAAACTAATGATTGAAGCCTTGTCTTCATGGAGAAGATTGTGGAGTATTTTCTTTAATGCCCTGCTGCAATTTGAAGCCCAAGTCTAGTCTAGAAGATTGTTTTAAATAGCAAGCATCAAACTTAGTATTTGTGTGTAACTTACATTGTAGTTTTTGATAGGGTTTGTGCAGTCTTGTTTGTTGTGAGCCTCTCTAATATCATCTTGATAGAAGAATTTGGTGTTTTCATTGATTTGTAAGTTTTTTGTTCATTCATAAGCTTTTAAGCATTGAGTGACTGTGTTTTGGAAGCGTGTCTTCTAACATTTTGTAATTGATTGTCATGATTGTGATTGAGGTGGGTTGAGGTGGGCCTCATACCTAGGTGAGTCTTAGATAGAAGTATAGCACATGTAGTGATTAGGCGAGAAAGCTGTAAACCGGAGGTTGTTTACGTGTGAACCGAAGGTTTTTCGCATATTACCTCAAATTGATACTATCATAGTGGACTTATCCCTGCTTGATAGCCCCCCAGAGTAGGTATTGTTGATACCAAAATGGGTGAATAATTATGTGTGATATTTAAGTTTATGTACTGCACTTTTATATACCTTTATCAAAGCTTTTAAATAAGATCAAGTATTATTCTTAGTTAAGGTTCTTGACTAAGTATTTTTTATTGGAAAGTGTAATCTTTCTATTGGGTTCCCTTGGTACGGCGTGTGTGACTGTTGTTCATCACTGCGGTGATTAAAATTTGGATGTCGATTTCTCATATCTATATGTTGATTTCTAGGTTTAAGTTGCACTAGGTAGTGATTAGGAGATAAGTTGTAAACTGAGACTGTTTAGGCTTTGAACTAGTACTACTAATAGTGGATTTCCTTCATGACTTGGTAGCCTTCACAATAGGTGTTGTTGCACTGAACTGGGTTAACAATTCCTTGTATTATTTATCATTCTGCATTTAGTTTTCAGTTTTGATAAGTGTGTTATAAGTCAGCAGATGTTATAACATTTGTCGGAACATTATGTGTCGTTAGAACATCTATCTTGACATCTGTTGTGTAAGTGCTATAATTTAAATTGGCATCAGAGCAGGCACCTTGTTCTGTTTATTGGGTGAGCTCTAGGTAGAATATATTCTGGTACTATGGATAAAGAAGGAGTATACAACAATTGACCACCTTTGTTGGATGGTTCTAATTATGAGTGATGGAAAGTCAAAATGGTTGCCTTTCTAAAATCCATGGATAGAAAAGTCTTGAAGGCTATTCTGAAAGGATGGGATCATCCCATTATAAAGGACAAAGATGGGAATGTGTCATTAAAATCAGAGGAAGATTTTTCTGATGAGGATGATAGACTAGCTCTCGGAAATTCCAAAGCTATGAATACTCTATTCAATGGAGTATACAAGAATGTTTTCAAATTAATTAATACATGTACTATAGCTAAAGATGCTTGGGAAATCCTCAGAACAACTAATGAAGGTACATCAAAAGTTAAGATGTCTAAACTTCAACTTTTAACCTCCAAATTTGAGAACCTAAAGATGAATGATGATCAAAGCATTCAGGACTTTCATATGAATATTCTTGAAATTGCAAATATATCTAGTGCCTTGGGAGAAAATATGTCTGAAGCAAAACTTGTCAGGAAAATTCTCAAGTATTTACCTAAGAGGTTTGACATGAAGGTAACTTCCATTGAAGAAGCTCAAGACATTAACAACATGAGAGTTGATGAAATTATTGGGTCACTTCACACCTTTGAAATGATAATAAGTGACAGAACTAAAAAGGAGAAAGATAATAGCTTTAGAACTTCCGAAAATAAAAATGAAAAATATCAATATGACATGAACACTGATGAAGGATTGTCAATAGCTATTTTACTTTTAGGGAATGAGCTCAATCAACTATTAAATAAAGTAAAGACTAGACCAAATGTCTAAAACATCATAAGGGACAATACTGATCAAGGAAGAGTTTTCACAACATATAATCCTCTAAAAAATAATAGAGAAGTTGCAAAAAAGGCCATAGCCCTAACAAGGAGGTATGAATCTGATTAAGACTCTTATAATAAAGATCTATCTTATTAAGAGTTAGCTATCTCCTACAAAGATCTTTGTGATAAAACTGAACAAGTTTGCAAGATAAGTGAAACATAGATGAAGGACTTGACTCAACTTCAAGACGAAAAAGAAATACTCCAAGCCACAAATATTGAGATTTAAGATATGGTAAATCTTCTATCTTCCAAACTTGAAAGCATAGCTAGTAAATCTGGAATGTTAGATAAAAGATACCTTTATTAAAAAGAAGGATTAATCAACAATGTCAGACCAAATGTTCCAACATCCTGCCCAACCACAAAAAGGTCAAACTAGAATTAAGTCTAGATTGTGGAAGTGTCATTTCTATGGAAAGTATGGTCATATCAAACCCTTTTGCTTCAGATTTTATGGCTTTCCAAGGCATTCCCCTTATCGCAAAGACAATCATAATAGAAATTAGCAAAGATGGAAAGAAAAGAATTCTATCATTGGTCCTATGATCGATGCCTCTTCCAAAACCCCTTCTGAAGTTGTTGTCTGCCTACTCTTATGCTCAACAATTAAAAATGAAGGAATCAAAAGGGATAGACAGACTTTGCTCCAATTAAAAGTGGGATAGAGTCCATACTTTGCTCAAATTCTACAATTCTTCTCTTCGTTGCTTCACGTTCTCTGAGTACCACTTGGTTCCTACCTTGGAAGTGTATTATGCTTTCCTAGACATCTCTATTAAGGATAAGATACCCTATTATGGCACCTTGAAGGCTCCTACCTCTCTTGAGATTTAAACTGCTCTTTATTTGAGCAAATATGTGGTGGAAGCTAACATTGCTGAGAAAGTGAAATGTCTTGGTTTTCATCTGAAATTCTTGATTGAAAAGGCGTGCTCCGCTGCTAAAGATGATGAATGAGACAAATATAGAGCTCTCTTAGCTTTGGGGGTCTATGGCATAGTGATGTTTCCAAATATTGTGGATTTCATTGATATGAGCGCCATCCACATCTTCGTCATGAAAAATTCAGTGCCTACACTTTTGGGCGATGTTTATCATTTTGTCCATCACAAGAATAACCAGAAAGGAGGGTTAGTCATATGTTGTGCTCCCCTATTGTGACAATGGTTCAAATCACATCTTCCCAATCGTGGTGCTTTTGTTGATACTAAGGACACATCGAGGTGGGCTGATAGAATAATGGGACTTGTTTCCAAGGACATTGTTTGGTACAATAAGCAATTGGACAAGGCAGGGATCATTATATGATAACACTAGGAAAGAGATCCCCTTATTTTGTATGTTCCCCAATGTGTATTTAAAAACTAAATCTATAATCCTTAATAAAATGCCTAATAAAGGATGAAACTCATAAAAAGGGAAGAGAAGCTCAAGTCTCGCTTGTTTAAGGGAGTCACTTGAGTGTATTTTCCCAATAAAAACACAAACCACACTCTTTCTTTTCCTTTGCCTTATGGCGCTTAAGAGCATGTTATTTCCTTCCTATTTCCCCTGCATAATTCTCCAAAGGTCGAGCTTCTTATAGGATGCGAATGTAACTGTTCAACTAAAAAGCACACAACACACAATAAAAAACAGAGAAAATATTGAGCAGAACTACGGTGCACTGACTTCTCCACTGCACTATGGAGGTACATAGGCATAGAGTTCAGGATACTCTAGAGAGCATAATAGTTATTAAAACACCTTAGTTTATTCATGCATTGCATTCCCCCTTTAGCCAGTAAGAAGTTAAGCAGATACACCATTTGATTTGAAAACAAACAAAGGCGGATCACGTCGAGTACAACAGACGTGAGGGGTGCTAATACCTTCCTCTCGCGTAACCGACTCCGTACCCTTTTATTTGGTCGTAAGACCGTTTTCTTGTTTTGGTTAGATTTTTTGATATTCCTTTCTCTTCGAGAGATGAATATATTAATGGTGACTCTGTTATTTTTTTGCGGTAGCAACACAATGCAAATGGTGCAAGCTCAAGATAGAATGTGTCTTGCTTATCCCTCGGTCGGGAAACCTTTTTATAGTGAAGTCCATGGTCTAATGACCATTAATTAGCTTTGTAACGCTTGTAACGGTCCATAAATACTTGTAACGTCCTTATTAATCATATGTAACCGACTAAATCAATGGATTGTAACGTCTTATGACCATTGATTCCTCTATTTCTGTGCCGGCCACGATAGCTCTGGGTTGTCATCCCAATTTCTGACTTCTAGACGCTTTAGTAGCAGGTTGGCTGCTATTAGTTCTTAGCGTTGCTCGGCACATCCGACTTGGGCTCCCGATCCAAAGAATTATGGGATATGTACAAGTCCCACGATCTTGAGACCCATAAGGTTGAAGAATTATCTATGCGGAGGTCGAGGACTCCGAGTCGGAGAGACCCAGTTGGTTCTCGACTAGTTGCACCCCTTGAATTTGGGAGTATCTTATTGTAGATAGGGCGAGGAGCCCCAGTGAGTTCCTGTCATGATGGCGTCCTAGAACCTGTAAAGTTCTACATATGGAGAAGTTAGAAAACCCCAGTGAGATCCCGACTTTATTTGTCAACACTTTTACGTTAACTTAACGTCCGACCTTGCATTTTTATGATCATAGCAGATCATGGAAATTCTTAGATGCTCCTAAATAGATCTAGGCTAAAATATTTGTCCTACTTATGGCTATTTATTGATAGCCATGAGTGTATATTACCTAGCTGATTTGTACACACATTTGGATGTTTAATTCGATGCCTTTATGTTTAAGCTTGTCATAAGCACGTCTTCTCCGACTTGTTAAGAGTATTTGTTTGGAGAAGTCGGAGAGGCCCATCGGGATATCGATTTATAGGTGTTTTGTAGGAACCCGACTAGGTTCCCGCTCTGGGACGCAGTAGAGCCCCTTTTGAGGGTGAAGTTTTGAGCAAAAGCTATTTTGTTCTCCCATGATACCTAAGTTATTCATATACCGACTATTTGGGTAAAGAAATAAATTAGCTTTGTCGTCTTGGCCATCCTTCTAAATTTGTAATTTCTTCAGTGCGAACAGAGGCCCAGAGGTGTAACCGACTTTTGTGGAAAGAGGCCGCGATGGCATAATCGACTTAGATATGATAAAAAGGCCGCGATGACGCAATTGATCCAGACGTGAAAAGAAACCGCGATGGTCTAGTCGACTTTACGTAAAAAAGGCCGCGATGGCGTAATTTTGAAAAAAGTGAGAAGAAACCGCGATGGTCTAGTCGACTTTACGTCAAAAAGGCTGCGATGACGCAATTTTGACAAATGTGACAAGAGACGACGATGGTCTAGTTGACTTTATGTCAAAAAGGTCGCGATGACGCAATTTGACAAACGAGATAAGAGACCGCGATGGTGTAGTCGACTTTACTTCAAAAAGACCGCGGTGGCGCAATTTTGACAAACGCGGCAAGAGACCGCGATGGTCTAGTCCACTTAGGTAAAAAAGGTTGCGATGGCGCAAACTTGTTGAGTACTCCTTTGATCATGTACGGTCCTTCCTAGTTGAAATGAATCGACTGACTTTTCTTCTTCATCTTCAGATTTAAAGCATTTCGATTTCTTCAAGATTAATCTTCCTTGATCCAACAATATATATAAAATCACATCCATGCTCCTTCCCAAATGATATGAGTCGATTTTGTCTTCTATAACCTTCCTAACTGGGATGCCTATGCTGCATGTTGTAAAACTGAATTGTGCTAATTTGATCAGCCAGTACCATGAGAGACTTGGATATCTTTGTTAGTCATAAAATTGACTCTCATATCATATTAGCCATAGTCATGCAATTAATTGAAAAATGCTGCTTATACAAAAAAAGTGGATGACTATGTTGCTTACTTTTAAAAAGTATAGAATTTAGCTAGATAATAATAATAATAATAGTAATAATAATAATAATAATAATAATAATAAATAATAAATAATAATAATAATAATAATAAATTTTGGTGATCTTTCCACTACCCGATAATTTCTAAAAATGTAATTTAATCAATATTAATACTATTAATATATAACCATTTCATAAAAAATCATAACATATTCAAAGAGTTTTTTACTCTATCTCTCACCCCATCAATAGTTGAACAAAGATATCATTAATAATTAATTATTTTTGAAGTTATTATATGTAAAATGAAATTTTCCGTTCCTAATTTTTTGGTTGAAAGGCTTTTTAAGAAAATTTTGAAATTATTAAATAAATATAGGAGAAAATTTAGTTACAATTCTTTAGGTGTTAGTTTATATTATTTTCCAAAAAAATATATAACAAGTGCATAATTTATTCCTATACATTTGGGATTTCCTCCTATTTTTATTTTCTAAATGATATTTAAATATACTTGTTATATTTTAATTGAAAATATGACAAGTGTATAATTTCCTCTTATACATTTACAATTTCTTTCTATTTTTATTTACTCAATGATATTTAAATATACTTATCATATTTTAATTGGGAAAAAGTATAAAGCACACCTAACAAATTTTACTTAACTTTCTCCTTAAATATATAACAAAATCAACATATTAATTGAAAATGTTTTTATATATAAATTCAAAATATAACATTGTTGTAGCATAAGGTTTTAAAACACTTTAAAAGAATAATTTTGCATTTTGATACTACGATTATGATTACTAATTAAAATATTAATTAATTTTTTTATTATAATAAATAAATAAAAGTTATGAAAATAAAATAATTATTATTTGTTAATAATAATAATAATTAAGACTAGAATAAAAATTATAAATTAAAAAAATTATTTTAAATTATAATTATTACAATTTTTTGAATAAAAATTATAAATAAATAAATGATATTTTAAACAAAAATAAAATAGGAAAAATATTTTATTAGAGAACATGTAGTTTTGTTTTATTGATCGTAAACTTATTCTTAGGAATGTGACATTTTAAGATAAATTTTTTTCATTTCATTCACTCATTTGGCTAATAGATTTATTAAGATATTTTTTCCACCATTACTATGCACTATCTAAAATAAGTGTGTTCTCTATTCAATAATTTTTCATTAATAATATAATTTAAAAAATAATATTGAAAATAAATGAATTATTTATACACATATTCAATAAAACTATTTCGATTAAATGAATCACTAATTTAAAGTAATTGAAATAACCAAATAAACATAGAATCTAACATATTAATTAAAATTAATATTTTAAATACCAAGTTAAAACATACAGTATCGAAGTATTAAAAAATTAAGGATTAAAAATCTAGCATTACGTTAGGGTTAGGGTAGGTATGAAAATATTGAATTAAAAAGTTAAGGGAATTATAAGAAAAAAAAAGAGAAGAGAGAGTGAAAATACAAAAATAATCTACAATAATATGCAAATAGTATATTTTATTCCTTTAAAAAAAATGAATTACAATTTTCTGTATATAAGTGGCTCCACATATAATGGTTAAGTCACTCATCTTTTTGTCGAGCTTAGGTAGAAAAAAAACCTCTAATAAATTCATTCTAGTCAAATGGGTCTTACAATCATATCACTTTAATGAAGTTAATGACACCATATGAACAATAGTTTTAACACCGATTTATATCCTTTGTGTTAAAACTATCGTTCATGGTGTCATCAAATTTATAAAGTTTTGCTGGGATGTTCCCGCCAAACAAAATCACGCACGCATCTTTTATCATTTTCAGCCTTGCTAGATAAACCATCTGTCATGATATTTCTCCTAACCTCCTTTCTATTTTCTTTATTCAAGTAAGACCTTTTTTTTAATGAAGAAACTAAAACCTTCTTTCTTGAATAAGGGTTTTGCTTAAGATATTTTATTATTTATAATACAATGTTTTGCGTTTTTGACTTTGTTTTACAATCAATAAAATTAGATAAATTTGATTTGATAATACTTCTTTTTTATTTTCAATTATTAACTGTTTAATGTTTTACCATATCCAATTTATAACTATGGCTATGATAACTATCCTCAAATATATGAAATGTTTTTATGAAAGTATTGTTATTTATAAGATTCAGATTTTAAATATAAAATTAAAGTGACACGTATGTAGTTCCCCGTTTTTATTATTGATGTAACCGCATTTAACCAAAATTTCTTGGAAAACTTATAACAAAAATAGTATGAAAAATATATTTTATATTGGTATTTTGGTATTTCCTTTTTATTATTGAAAAGGTTTGTAATTTGACTTTACTATTTACTCTATTGATCCAAAAATATATTTCAATTTTTAGATATGTTGTTTTATAAACTTACCTTTACTGGTATTATTAAATAGTGATTTTAAAAGACTTTAAAAAAAATATTATTAGAGAAGGTAATGGTGGACCTCCGGGAGTTCGATCGATAAATGTTTTGATTTTTTTTTTGTTTTTTAGTCTATTTAACAAAAAATGGACAGTTTGATATTGGAAATGTAAGTCTGTATTTTCTTAAGTAGGAAAGAGTCATTTGGAATGACTTTTTCAAGTTGACGATTTCTAAATTATGATCTTTTAAAGTGAAGGTGATCCTCTAGAGTCCGATTGCTGAAATTTTTCAATATCTTTTTTGTTTCTTTAACCATCTTACACGATATGGACAATCTGAAATAAAACATTCAAGTTGGTGTATTTTCAGTGAAGGAAATAACTAGTTAAGAATGGATTTTCTAGTGGAAGACTTATGAAATATGATTCGTATAATTTTCCGTATAATTTTAAAAAATTTAAAATAAGTGACTTATTTATGATACAGTTTTTTAAATAATATTTGGCCCAACTTCTCATCTTCTACTATTAATCTTGCCTTAATTAGTGGTATTCTACTCCTTTAGTTGAACTACAAATTAATAATAGTAAAAAATAATAATAAATTTTGGTGATCTTTCCACTACCTAATCATTTCTAATAATGTAATTTAATCAATAGTAATAGAATAAATGTATTAATATATAACCATCTATAAGAAAATCATACGATATTCAAAGAGTATGTTGAGAAGGACTATTTTTAGTGGAATACTTGTGAATTGCGATTGAAGGTGATGTTGGACCTCCGGGAGTTCGATCGATGATTTTTTGAATTTGTTTGTTTTTTAGTCTATTTAACAAAAATTTGACAAAGTTGTGAACATATGATCATGTGTGACATATTTATCAAAAATTAGTTTTATATTATTAGTTTATTTAATAAAAGATTCAACCATAAGTTTAATCAGTTGAACCAATTAAACCTTAAATCAGAAGCTTTGTTTAATCGATCTCTGGTCCGATTTTTAAAACATTGGTAAAAGTATTAATATGTAACCATTTATAAATAAAATCATAAGATATTTTGACTCTATCTCCCACCAAGTAATATATGTTAAAAGAAATTTCCGTTCCGCATTTTTTTTTGGTTAAAAGACTTGTTAAGAAATATAGGAGAAAACTTAAATACTATTCTTTAGGTGTAGTTTACACTATTTTCCATAAAAAAAAATGACAAATGTATAATTTCCTCCTATTTTTACTTTCTAAATGATATTTAAATACACTTGACATATTTTAATCGAGAAATAGTACAAACTACACATACAAAATTATAGTTAAATTTTCTCCATAAATATATAACAAAATCAACATATTAATTTAAAATAATATTTTATATATCAATTCAAAATATAACATTTGTTGTAGCATAAGGTATTAAAACACGTTGTGTATAAGTTTGTGGCCAAATTGTTAGCTAATCGGTTGAAGATTGTTTTGGATAAGTGGCCAAATTCCCATAATTCCGTTTAAGTTGCATCATTAGTTATATTTTTGTTTTTGGTCATTTGTTATGGGCCTGGGTTATGTATTTGACCCAATTGGGTTATGACCCGATTTGGTTTTCACTATCACCTAGGTTTGGCCGTGTAACATTCATTCACGTTTACTATTCACTAAATAATTTGGCAAGCTAGTACGAATTGATAGAGAACTAATCGTCGTTGGTTAATCTTCCGTATTCAGGTTCCAATACTATGAGATTAATATAATTTTGCAATATAATTCCTATTCCTTAAATTCCACTTTGTGTTTATCATTTGCTTAATCAAATTATTCATAGAGTAGATTGTTTTGTTCGATTGATTTAAGTTTCTCAATTTATAAGCGTTTTATCGTACGCTTAATCGTTAATCCGCTTATGCTTAACCGAATGCTTAATTCGGCAAACGAGAAATATAATTCTTATAATATTGTTGTGCTTGTCGATTGATATTTTAATCGAACGGGAATGAAATCCGCTTATGGTAGTGAATATATAATAATCGATGATTGGTAGGAATCGAATCGGTAGATTGACTTATTTTATAATCACTTATTTCATAATCACTTAATTGTCCTATTTATAAAATCGATCCTAAAACCAAACCCGAAATCGATTTACTGTTAGTTAGTAATAATCAAGAATCATTGAGAGAACGATATTCGAGTTGTCGTTACCGCTAAACTACCATTTTTATAAAACACTCGATTTTGATCTGTGCGTGACAACAGATCATCGAGATTACCGAAGAAAAATGGACCCTAAAAGTGATGAGGGAATATTTCTGGGATACTCTACCAACAGTAGAGCATATAGAGTGTTCAACACAAGAACAAAGGTGGTGACGGAGATCATAAATGTGGTGATTGATGAGTCACCAAAACAAGCTGATGTCGTAGATGATGTTGGAACATTCCTTCCTATGGATAATGCTGAAACATATCCTCCTACAGAGAATGTTGAAACAACCCCTCCCCTGGTCGATAATGGTGGTGACTCAAATGCAAATGCTGAATCCGCAGACACAGAGACAATGGCTAAAGGATCTTCTATCAGGATTCAGAAAGATCATCCTAAGGAGATTATCATAGGAGATCTAAATAAAGGGGTAACCACCAAGTAAAGAGAAGTTGTGTCAAACTCCTACTTTGTTTCAAAAGTTGAACCAAATAATGTCAAGGAAACCTTGACTGATGAGTTTTGGATTAATGATATGCAAGAGGAACTTGAACACTTCAGTAAGAATAAGGTTGGGACTTAGTTCCAAGACCTGAAGGAATTAATGTTGTTGGAACACGTTGGATGAACAAGGTGTTGTTACCAGAAACAAAGCCAAACTTGCTGCTCAAGGATACACTCAAATTGAGGGAGTGGACTTTAATGAGACATTTTCTCCTGTAGCTTTCCTGGAATCTATAGGTTACTACTCGAAGTTGCATGTATTTTAAAGTTCAAGTTGTTCCAAATGGACGTAAAGAGTGCCTTCCTAAATGGCTATCTGAATGAAGAGGTGTATGTTGAACGGCTAAAGGGTTTCGGTGATCCCGCCTTTCCAGACCATGTGTTCAAACTAAAGAAAGCCTTGTATTGTTTGAAAGAAGCTCCCAGAGCTTGGTATGAAAGATTGACTGAGTTTCTAGTTTATCATGGATACAAAAAGGGTGGAATAGATAAGACTCTCTTTTTCAAAGAGAAGGATGTAAAACTTATGGTAGCTCAAATCTATGTGGATGACATTGTCTTTGTTGGGATGTCAGATGAGATAGTCCAACGTTTTATCAAGCAAATGCAATCTGAGTTTGAGATGAGCTTGGTTGGTGAATTAATCTACTTTCTAGGGTTACAAATCAAGTAGATGGAAGACTATATTTTTCTTTGCCAAGGAAAATATGCAAAGAATATTGTGAAGAAGTTTGGGTTGGAGAGTTCCAGTCACAAAAGAACTCTTGCTCCTACACACCTGAAGCATGATTGGTAGCCCTCTCTACCTTATTGCAAGCAGACTAGATATTAATTTTTATGTAGGAGTATGTGATAGGTATCAAGCAGAACCTAAATTAAGTCATCTCAATCAAGTAAAAAGAATTATGAAGTATGTGAATGGTACATGTGACTATGGGATATTGTATTTACATAACTCAAACTCTGCGTTATCGGGTTATTGTGATGCTGATTGGGCTGGAAGTGTTGATGATAGAAAGAGTACTTGTGGTGGATGTTTCTTTATGGTAAACAACTTGATCTCGCGGTTTACCAAGAAGAAGAATTTTGTATCGTGATCGCGACTTTACGTGTCTATTAATCTGATGACTGCAAGTGCACAGTCGTGTCGTGTAGTTTTAAAAGATATCGAATCCACAGGGACTATGAATCGATCTACCGTTATCTAAGGTTACTATGTAAAGCTAAGGCTACTAATATTTTGGTTGTTCCTAAGGGAGAGTGATTGTGAATATTAAGAAATATAATAATAGACGGATATCAGTATGTATTTCGTTTAACTTTAGGCGATCCGAGGGTCCATTGGCTAATGCATAATCCGATTAAAAATCTTTATTAATTCAATTGATTAAAAGTCCTCCTCTCAAACTTTCGCTCTGTTGATTTAGACTACTATCCTAACTCGTAATGTACGCTTTCGCCATCCCATTAGATTTTAGAAAGGCTTTTTGGAAACAACGTAACTAATAAAATGCTCGTTTTATGAAGTTGTTATCTATTTAAATCTCCTAATCTCAAACTTTCGCTCTGTTGACTCGGAACATGCTAATATCCCTAACATACGCTTTTGCCATCCCGCTCGGGTGTAAAAACATTTTTTTGAAAATAAATAAGTTCTAATTAGTTTTAATACGCTTTCGCCATCCTTAAAACTAATGTCCTATGTCTACTATCTAGTTAAAGATCTCAAACTTTCGCTCTATTGATTTTAACCTTTGACCGTCTTAAACCCTCAAACTTTCGCTCTATTGGTTTTAAGACTTACTAATTAAATTAGACATACAAACCAAAAACAAGTGATATTTAATAAAACATAATTAAGCCAATTTATTTCGGATCCCACAGTTAACTTACTTTACATACCGATATCTTAGTTAATTAGCCAGACATATTAATACGGTTAAGCATGCATAAATTAATTTGGTTTATAATGAAAGGCATGTTAAATGGCATATAATATATCATGCAATAACGATAATAAAATAAAGCGGTAAATGAATAAACCTGAATAAAATAAATTGCAATTGAATCTTGAAGTATCGAACTTCCACCACAGGTTGGCTGGATCGTTCTTCGGAATTAAACGGACAGAAATTCAAAACAAGGAAATAAAAACGATAAATTTAACGTAAGGCTAGATTTATAAAAGGTTCACAACAATTTCCGGTGTAGAAATTGTTATGAGAAAATATGACTGTTTAATTGAAAGCAGGAAGAAAATAGCAAGCGCGGAACAATTTCGGCAGCACTTCGTTAGCAGGAAATCGGACCCGTTGAAGTGAAGTATTTGCCTCTATTTATAGGCGAGGCTTTGCAGTTGGAATCCGTGAATGCAGGAATTCTGGGCTGAGAACTTGGAGACGCACGTCTCCACTTCTTTAGGGAGACTCACCACATGACTTGAGACGTGCGTCTCAAGTGGAGAAAATATAGGGAGAGCTGGAGACGGGCGTCTCCTCATCGTGACGTGGCAGAGAGAGACGTTGGAGACGGGCGTCTCCACGTGCTCTTTAGGTCTTTCCAGCTCCTTTGTGGGCTAGTCTGTCTCTTTGGGCCTTTGGGTCTCCTTTTGCACCTCTTTTTCACTTCAACACCCCTTTTTCATCTTCTAGGCACAAATAGTGGTCGTTTTAGCTCCATTTCTTCTCCTTTTCACAAATAGTCTCAATAAGAGTGTAAAACCTGAAACAAAGCAAATACTCGCATAATATCATAATAAAACAATATAATAAACGGAAAATGCTATGAATATCTACAGATTTCAAGCTAAATATACGATATAAAATCGTGTTATCAAATTCCCCCAGACTTGAACCTTTGCTTGTCCTCAAGCAAAATAATAAGATAAAGATAGGAGGACAGCAAAATGAAATACACTTCCACCACGTTGTTCGGTCACACTCAGCTACGTAGTGTTCTTGTTTGAAAATAATGTTGCAGATCCTAGCAATAAACTTATAGTAGCGACACTAGACAACTCCCAGCGTGCATACCAATCCGAATCATGCCATTATAGATTGACCTTGACTCGCCATCATGTTTTACCCTTTTCATTCGCGCGCAATCACATTAAGCCCATTATCTTGACACGCACATAGCAGAGTAGTCGGTTAGTGACTATGATCCTTCTTATGGAGTTCTGGCACATTTATGTGGTATACTCCTTAGCGCTCATTTGTAGATTGTGGGGAATCGGACAACAGTCCTTCCTACCAAGTTTAGTACCAGATAACTTCTAAACCAATCAACAATGAGTTTTAAATCCTTTGTATTTGAGATTTGTGACCGTTAGGTTAAATGATCTTGTGAGGATCACCTTACTTAGTAGGCACATTTCTATTGGCGGTTAAGAACATAATTATTATTATAAGGATCATACACTTATATTCATCGACTCTCTGCGTAGTTGGTATTTAAGACGGTGCCGACTGCTAGAATAAACTACTAAGGGTTACTTCAAAAATTAAATTCGATGGTTTCGGTATAAAGGGTATTCAAATCGGTTACGCATACTTGGGGGTTTTAGAGTGACGGGACAATAAGGGTATTGTCTTGAATCTTTATTGATTTCTATGCGTTGAGTATTTGAGTAGCTTCGTATTTCTTGAACGTGTGGGGTTATGCATTTATCGTTTTGGAGTAAAAATTTTGTTATGGCTCAAGAAAATGGAAGAAATTGTAATAGCCACGGAATTATACATATAAGACTTGAAATTCCATAAATATGCTTTATTGAATTAGAATAGAAACATTACAAGGAAAGGAAATAAACTGAAAGGAAATAATAATAAAGCGAGTAATACGACTCCCCCAGACTTAAATGATGCAGTGTCCTCAATGCATGTGAACTACTCCTCAGTGTTGCGGTTGCGGGAACTGCTTGCGCCTCTTGTACAAACACGGCGACGTCTATCAGTAGGAGAGCCATTTACACGAATGTTAAGATCATGCAATTGTGTAGCAATTTCGGTGTATTGACCTTCGTTCCTAATAGCGTAGTCACGGTGCTCTTGTTGCATCTCTCGAATAAGCCTTAGTGTTTCGTTTTGATTTGTCTGCATAGCTTGAAAGAGTTGGTCTTGGCGTTGAATTGTAGCATACATGGCATCAAGAGTAATAGGCGGAGGGTTGTTTTGAGGAGGTTGGTTGACATCATCTTGTGCTTGGTTGAATTCTTCTTCCATTGCATCCATAGGCTCATTATGATGTTCAGGTTGGTTATCTTGAGGATTATCATTAATAAGCCTCCAACGCTGAACATAACGGATGTTAATTCGCTTTGGGCATGGTAGGATGACATAAGGAATCAGAACATTGTTGACGACCAAAGTGTAGTGGCCATCATGAGGGGGTGAAACCAAGTGAGAGTCACGGCAGTAAGTGAGATCGAGAGATTGAGCAGGCATCATAAGATGAGAGAGGGAGATGAGGTCATCACCGAGACCTAAGGCACAGGCCAAGGAGGTAATAATTCCGCCAAACAGGAAGGGGTTTGTAGCGGGGGCGTTGATGCAGCCTTGGATGTGTTCGAGCATAAAATGTGCGGCATTGAAACGGATATTATTTAGCGCACAGTATAAGAAAAATAATTCATTTTGGTTTACCTTGTAGTTGTTGGATCTTGCAAAAATAGTGTGCCCCAAAACACGTTGAAAATAACGTATAGCGGGGTTTTGAATATGAGAAGCATGTAGAGTCCTCCAACCGGTAGGGGTTTTGCCAGTAAGATTAAACCAAAATTCGAAAGCAAGTTCTTCCCAAGATCGACCATTGAGTTCTTGAAAGATTGTGCGGAGAGCATTAGGTGCATTATTAAAATGCAAATACGTAGCCGCTGCTTCTTGATCCAAAGTAAATTCACGGTTAAACATCCGAAATTGGATGTTACCGGTTAAAAGTGGTTGATCAGAAGGAGTGTCATACTTGAAAGAGCTCAAGAACTCTAAGATGAGCGGCTCATAAGTTGGTACCGGTTCGGTACAGAGATGATGTAGGCTAGATTTTGTGAGCAAACAGGTAACACCATCTATGAGACCTAGAGTTTCTAGACATTCGATGTTCACGAATTTCGTGGGAACAACTGAACGTTCATAGAATGCGAGGTATTTGGTTCTTTGAGCAACGTTGTCTTCCTCTCGAAAGATAATATGTGAAAGGTCGGGAGGTGGCCTCTCAGGACGCACACTACGGATGATTGAACGTGGAGGCATGATGTGTTTGGAAAGAAAAATAGTATGGAGAGTAGAAGAGTAGAAAATGGTTTGGAGGTTGTGAAGAAAATGAGTGGTGGTGGTGTGGTTTTATAGTGAGGTTTGAAAATGGTGTGGTTAATGTAGAATTAAAATGGAGTTATGGTGATGTTTGAAGTTTGAATGGAATGGAGAAATGGGAAATGATGTAGAGTTAAAGAGGTGAATGATGGAGGATGAATGAGGTTTATGGTGTTTAAATGGAAGAAGGAATGGGGAGAATGAGGAATATTTAATGATGAATTTTGAAATTCAAAATTCAAAATTCAAAGAGGGAGAGAAGATGCTTCTGCGTGGTCAAACGAAATGCAACCTGCTGCCCTTGGGAGACGCGCGTCTCAGGCAGCCAGTCTGCTGGGGGACAGGGTATGGAGACGGGCGTCTCCTGTCCTTTTGCATGCAGAGTTCTGGTCCCACAGAGTTGGAGACGTGCGTCTCCTAGCCTACGGAGGTAGATTTCACGCATGCACTGGTTTGGACAAGTTCTGACAGATACCATTAAGTAGTGAATAATAGTTCAGAACAGTGTCATTGTTTAATACTATAAACAACAAAAATAATAGTAATCAGGAATATATAGCAGTTAATAGTAATGCAGTATAACACAGTAGTAGTAATGAATAAAATAATGCATTTGGAATTAAAACTGGTACTGAGTGTTGATAAAAACAGAATGTAAAAGTGGAGAAAATGAAATTCTAAACTAGAAATTTGAAATTGCTAAAACTAGAAATAAAATCTAAAAATCTAAGCGTTAACAACTAGCCACGTCTATTGTTGTGCACATTAGAATAAATGTGTTTGAAAACTTCGTCGAATTGAGCATTGACGGTGTCGATGAAATCGAAGAAGTGCATTTGTAGAGTGTGTAACTCGTTGTGCACATGTTGTACTTCGTGTTGCAGTGCATTGATGGCTAGTTCATGTGTTTTCTGATTAGGATTTCTTTGGTTCACTGATTCGGTGGATGCAGCAGGTTGTTGTGTGATCAGTGCATTTTAATGCACGTTCTTCCATGTTTGTACTCAAGCATTTCTTCGGTTTGTTTTATTTATTTTTATGTTTTAATATTTTATTTTATTTTTGCACTTAATTGTTTTTCGTATTAATTTTTCAGCATTAGCAGTCTGCACGGAAACGATCATAACTGGAGTTCCGGGAGTCCGATTGAGGCGTTCTAATAATCGACGGAAAGCTAAGAGAAAGGGCTACATTTCTTATGTTGGAGTCGAAGTCAGAATCGGACTGTAGCAGGGCCAGAAATCTCGTTGAAGTTGCAGCACTAGTTTTTAATTTAGTTTCGGGTCAATTTGGTTTTAGGGCCTGGGTCGTATGTCTGACCCAGTTGGATTGTAAAACGGGTTGTCTTAGTTTCTCCTAGGGCAGCAGCCGAAACACTATTCACGGTCACTATTCACGATTTGATTCTTGAAGCTTGTACGACCATCCATGGCGAACTAATCACTTTTGGTTAATCTGCCGTATTCAGGTTCCAATTTACTATGAGATTAATATAATTTTGCTTAGTTCCTATTCCTTCAATTCGACTGTATGTTTATCATTTGCTTAATCTAATTATTCATAGAGTAGATTGTTTGGTTCGATTGATCTATGTTCCCAATTTATTCGCGTTTTACCGTATGCTTAATCGTTAATCCGCTGTATGTTTAACCGAATGCTTAATTCGGCAAACGGGTAATATAATTCATATAATATTGTTGCGCTTGTCAATTATATTGTAATCGAACGGGATTGGAATCCGCTTAGGATAGTGATCTTATAATAATCGATGATTGGTAGGAACTGGATCGGTAGATTGACTTATCCCATAATCACTTATTTCACAAAACAGCTTATTTCAATAATTGCTTTGATAATCACTTTTTCGATCACCAAACCAACCCCCCTTATTTCGATTTTGCATTTAGTTAATAAAATCAAGAATCCTTGCGATACGACTCGAGCCATTGTCGTTGTACCACGTTTTAAAAATAACTCGTTTTGATCCGCGCGCGACAGCGGATCATTGTGGTTCAAGCTCGACATCAGTCATATCTTCAGTACAATCTTCAGCAGAATCTTCAGTAGGAGTCTCAGGCTCATACTCAGGAATGGGTTCATCTTCAGGAAGAGGCTCATATTCAGGCACATGATCATCCTCAGGCATAGGTTCGTATTCAGGTTCAAGGTGATCTAGGGGTATATTTCCATGTTCATAGTATCCAGGAGGAGTGTCAGGCTCAGATTCCGATGCGTGCATTTCTTCATAAAAATGTTCATAAGCTCGTGGGGTTTCAGGTGAGGGTTCTCTCTCAGGAATCTGACCATAGTAAAGCCAGTTAGCAGGGTTGTGTACACTCGTCCTTGGACTTGGTAAGGTGAACTGATCCAGTACTTTATTATCAATGAGTAAATCAAACTGATCAGGTCCAAGGTTACCAATGATACCTCGATTAAAGTAGAAGCGAAAGTCCATAGAATTGTGGGAACCAAAAGGTGTCAATCTAAGTAGAGGTGTTCTCAAACTTATGGCATTTGCAATCATAGTGACAAATCCGCCGATCAGAATAGGTGAAACTTCGTCTTGCGTGATGCGCTCGAAGTTTGTTAGCATGAATGCGATGGCGTTGACCGGACGATTCTGAGAGGTGCAGAACATGATGAATAACTCTTCTCTAGAAATTTCAATAATATTACTGGGTTTACCGAAAATGTAGTGAGCGATGATCTTATGCAAGTATCTGAAAGCAGGGTTATGGATGTTCTCGGATTGAAACTCGTTCTCTTCAGGGTTATCGTTTCCAGTGATCTTGCCCCAAAATCTCTCCAACTCCCAGTATGCAAGACTGTCTTCAGCTACTGTGGTGTATGCATCTGATCCATGAGGTAGTTCTAACATTTCAACAAAATCTCGGATGCAAAACTGATATTCTAAACCAAAGAGTCGAAAGAGGATAACTCCTTTCCTTAGCCCTTGTCCAAAGTTAGGAAGATAAGTCAAAGAGCTCAAGGATTCCAGAGTGAGCTTTCGGTAAGTACTAAACTTGCGGAACAGGTGAGAACCGGTCCAACCGATTTGGTTCAGCAAGTGCATGATGCTTTCTTCGATTCCAAGTCTTTCCATAGTCGGCTGGTGAGGATAGCGAGTCAAATCCATTTGCCTCTCAGCCAGCTTAGCATATCTCGCTTCTTGCCCTCTACCACGGAACACAACTTCCATATTGTCAACTTCTTGCATCTTGATGAGTTAGTAGTTAAGAAAACCTATAAGTTGAAAATATTAAGATTAAGTTAGAACTAGGCTAGTGTTGTTTTAAAAAGGAAAAATAAAGAGAAAAATAAAATAAAAAGTGTAACAAGTTATAATAATAAATATAATTATAAAAAGGAAAGATTTCCGCGATTTAAAGATAGCGGTTATAATTATAGTAATTATTATAAAATGTAGGAAAAATATAAAAATGTAGAAAAATTAAAATAATTCAAAAATAGAATAGAATATTTAAATAAAAACAAAATTAAAAATAAAAATAAAAATAATTGTGGGTTGTCTCCCACCAAGCGCTTTGTTTTATGTCGTAAGCTCGACGATTTTAAAATAGAAAATTATTTTTTCGAATGAGCGGGCAGCTCGTCAAGTTTAAAAATTTGAATGTTTTCATCGTGTTCGAGATGATGGTAATACTTAAGACGTTGCCCATTTACGACAAAAGGTTTGACGGTTTCTCCTTTGATTTCAATCGCTCTGCTTGGAAATATGTTAGTGATTTCGAAAGGGCCAAACCATCTAGATCGTAACTTTCCAGGAAATAATTTTAATCTAGAATTAAATAGAAGTACTTTATCGCCTATGCTAACATTTTTCCTAGATATACGCTTGTCATGCCATTTTTTCGTTCTCTCTTTATAGATTTTGGCGTTTTCGTAAGCGTCTTGTCTAAGTTCGTCTAATTCGTTTATGTCTAGAAGTCGTTTCTCACCAGCGGTAGTGTAGTTTAAGTTTAAATTTTTAATGGCCCAATAGGCTTTATGTTCTAACTCTACCAGAAGGTGGCATGATTTTCCATAAACGAGTTTGAATGGGGTAGTTCCAATTGGAGTTTTGAAAGCTGTTCTATAAGCCCATAAAGCTTCATTTAACTTGGATGACCAATCCTTTCTAGATATAGCAACAGTTTTCTCCAATATTTTTTTTATTTCGCGGTTAGATACTTCTACTTGTCTGCTTTTTTGTGGATGGTATGGTGTAGCTATTCGATGATTTACTCCATATTTTCGAAGGAGTTTTTCAAGGATTCTTGAAATGAAATGGGACCCCCCATCGCTAATTACCAGTCTTGGCACACCGAACCTAGGAAAGATGACGTTTTTGAAGAGTTTGATAACTACTCGTGTATCGTTTGTAGGAGAAGCGATAGCTTCTATCCATTTTGAAACGTAATCGACAACTACGAGAATATATTGATTTCCGAATGATGATGGAAACAGACCCATAAAGTCTATTCCCCATACCTCAAATATTTCTACTTCTAGGATGCCCTTTTGAGGCATTTCGTCACGTCTCGAAACATTTCTGGTTCGTTGGCATCTATCACAGTTTAATACAGCTAAATAAACGTCTTTCCACATGTTGGGCCAGAACAGTCCAGATTGAAGGATTTTGGCGCAAGTTCTAGATGTGCTATGGTGTCCTCCACACGGTGCAGAATGACAGTGTGTTATTATGCTTCCTATTTCTTCCTCGGGTACACAACGTCTAAAGATTCCATCGGGGCCTCTTTTGAAAAGGAGCGGGTCGTCCCAATAGTAATGTTTTAGGTCATGGAAAAATTTCTTCTTCTGTTGGTAACTTAGATCAGGAGGAAGTACACCAGCAGCTAGGTAGTTTACGAAGTCTGCATACCAAGGTGTGTTAGAGCGGGCTAAAGCTACTTCTGCGAAGTTATTGGTTTCAGTGATTGGATGGTATGGTTCTAATTCGTTAGCTTCTAACTGAGCGATGAGTCTTTCATAAGGGAAATCATCGTCGATTGGTACTTGTTCGGGTTTCAAATTTTCCAGTCGAGAGAGGTGATCTGCTACGACATTCTCAGTTCCCTTTTTATCTTTAATTTCCAGGTCAAACTCTTGTAATAACAGGATCCATCTTAACAGTCTCGGTTTGGCGTCCTTCTTGGTTAAGAGGTACCTAATAGCGGCGTGGTTAGTGTATATGATTATTTTGGCTCCTACCAGGTAAGAACGGAACTTATCTAACACGAATACTACGGCTAATAATTCTTTTTCTGTCGTGGCGTAATTCATTTGAGTTTTGTCTAGGGTTCTACTCACATAGTATATGACATGTAGTTTCTTATCTTTTCTTTGCCCTAGAACGGCTCCTACAGCATAATCGCTTGCGTCGCACATTATTTCGAAAGGCTCATTCCAGTCGGGAGGTTGCATAATCGGCACAGAGACTAATGCTTGTTTAAGCGTATGAAATGCTTTAGTGCATTTATCGTTAAAAATGAATTCGGCGTCTTTCATCAGTAATTCGGTTAAGGGTTTGGTTATTTTAGAGAAATCTTTAATGAAACGTCGGTAAAAACCAGCGTGTCCTAGAAAACTTCTTATTTCTCTAACTGTTTTGGGAGGTTGAAGGTTTTCGATAATTTCGATTTTAGCTTTATCCACTTTGATCCCTCTATCGGATACGATGTCTCCAAGTACGATTCCTTGTCGAACCATGAAATGGCATTTTTCCCAATTAAGGACTAGGTTAACGCTTACACATCGTTTAAGTACCAATTCAAGGTTCTCTAAACATGTTTCAAAACTTCCTCCACAGACAGAGAAGTCGTCCATAAGAGAATGTACCATAAGGACAGGTAAACGTGGTCTTTTCTTGGTCGTCAGGGTGGATAGGAATTTGGAAAAATCCGGAGTATCCATCCAGATAATAGAAATGTGAGTGTTTAGCTAGGCGTTCGAGCATTTGATCTATGAATGGTAAAGGGAAATGGTCTTTTCGGGTGGCTTTGTTTAGCTTCCTATAGTCAATGCACATTCTCCATCCAGTTTGGGTACGTTGTGCTACAGATTTGCCTTTTGCGTTAGTGATTACAGTGACTCCTCCTTTATTTGGTACGACATGAGCAGGACTAACCCATTTACTATCGGATATTGGATATATTATTCCGGCTTCTAGCAGTTTTTGGATTTCCTTTTTAACCACATCGCTCATAATGGGATTTATTCGCCTTTGATGTTCCCTAGAGGTTTTACAATCTTCTTCGAGCATAATGCGGTGCATACAGAGGGAAGGACTTATTCCTTTCAGACCCGATATGTTATATTCTAAAGCGGTTGGGTATTTTCTTAGGACAGTAAGTAATTTTTCAGTCTCGGTTTGTCCTAAATTGGCGTTAACTATAACTGGTCGGTTAAGTTCTTCGTCTAGAAATTCGTACCTAAGGTCGGTAGGTAGTGTTTTAAGTTCTATAGCAGGTTTCTTAGGCCCAGGTATAGGATCAAGAGTCAATGCTAAACATTCACTCAGGTGGTTATCTTGATATTCCCCACGCCAGTTGTCATCTTCAAAAATTGGCGGTATAGGAATTCTTAGGATCTCGGTTTCCTTATGTGGTTCGGATTTTATTTTATTTACACACTCGTCGATTATGTCGGCAGAGCAGCATGTGTCAATTATAGAAGGTGCTTTTAGGAATTGGGAAAGAATAAATTCTATTTTCTCTTCTCCTACTTCGAAAGTAAGCTTTCCTCGCTTGACGTCTATAATTGCACCAGCGGTTGCTAAGAATGGTCTTCCTAATATGATCGGGATGTTAGAATCTTCTTGGATATCCATTATGATGAAGTCAGTTGGGATGTAGAATTGGCCTACACGAACAGGGATATTTTCTAACATTCCTACAGGGTATTTAACTGAACGGTCAGCTAGTTGAAGAGACATTCTCGTTGCCTTAAGCTCACCCAGATTTAGCTTCTTACAAGTTGAAAGAAGGCATCAAGCTAACACTGGCTCCTAAGTCGCACAAGGATTTTTCTATAATAGTATTTCCTATTACGCAGGGTATAGAAAAACTACCAGGATCTTTCAGTTTGGGAGGCATGTTATTTTTGATGATAGCGCTACATTCAGCGGTAAGTGTTACAGTTTCGTTATCCTCGAGTTTCTTTTTGTTCGATAAAATTTCTTTCAAGAATTTAGCGTACGAAGGCATTTCGGTTATGGCTTCTGTGAACGGTATGGTTATGTTTAATTGTTTCAGAAGTTCTACAAATTTTTTAAATTGCGCTTCGGTTTTTGATTTAGCTAATCTCTGAGGGTAAGGAATTGGTGGCTTATAAGGTGGTGGTGGAACATAAGGTTTCTCTTTTTCGGGTTCCACTTCGTTGTTGTTCTCATTGGTCTTAGCAGTTTGATCATCAGTTGATGTCTTTTTGGTTTCCTTTGGCTCTTGTTGTGACATGGGTGCGTTTTGAGTTCTAGAATCGATAGGTCCATCGTAGTTTGTTCCACTTCGTAGTGTTATCGCGTTCGCATGTCCTTTAGGATTAGGTTGTGGTTGAGCAAGAAACGTGCCAGCAGGGGCAGCAGTAGGTGCTTGTTGTTGGGCTACTTGTGAAATTTGAGTTTCTAACATTTTGTTATGCGTAGCTAAGGCATCTACTTTGTTCGATAATTGTTTTAGTTGCTCGCTATTGTGGATGTTTTGATTTAGGAAGTCCTTATTGGTTTGTTGTTGGGAATCTATAAAGTTTTCCATCATGATTTCTAGATTCGACTTCCTAGGGGCATTTTGAGCAGCTACAGGCGCTTTTTGATAGCCAGGAGGGACAGCAGGTGCTTGTCCAGACGCGTACAACGCGTTGTTGTTCTTATACGAAAAGTTCTGATGGTTTTTCCATCCAGAGTTGTACGTGTTAGAATAAGGGTTTCCTTGAGCATAATTTACTTGATCAGATGGGATTCCAGTCAAGAGTTGACATTCGGCAACTGCGTGTCCAGTTAATCCACAAATCTCGCAGTTAGGTGCTACGGCAGCAGCGGTGGCTGAAGGAGTGATTGTTAAGTTTTCGATCTTTTGAGTTAAAGCGTCTACTTTAGCGTTAACGCGGTCTATACCACTTACTTCGTACATTCCTCCTTTGGTTTGGGTTTTCTCTAGAGCGGCTCGTTCTCCACCCCATTGGTAATGGTTTTGTGCCATGTTCTCTATAAGGTTGTATGCTTCATCATGGGGTTTGTCCATTAGTGCTCCGCCAGCAGCGGCATCTATAGTCATTTTAGTGTTATAAAGGAGACCACCATAGAAAGTATGGATGATCAGCCATGGTTCAAGTCCATGATGAGGGCATAGTCTAAGCATGTCCTTGTATCGTTCCCAAGCTTCGAAGAGTGAGTCGTTATCTTTCTGGGTAAATCCGTTGATTTGACCTCTTAGCATAGCGGTTTTGCTAGGCGGAAAGTATCTCGCTAAGAATACTCTCTTCAATTCGTCCCATGTAGTTATGGAATTAGAAGGTAGGGATTGAAGCCACGCGATAGCTCTATCTCTCAAAGAGAATGGAAAGAGACGTAATCGAATAGCTTCAGAACTAACGTTGTTAGCTTTGACAGTGTCAGCATATTGCACAAACACAGATAAATGGAGGTTGGGGTCGTCTGCAGGGCTTCTAGAGAATTGATTATGTTGAACAGCTTGTACCAACGAAGGTTTCAGTTCGAAATTGTTCGCCTCAATCGCAGGTGGTGCGATACTTGAGTGCGGTTCAGCGCGTGAAGGAGCGACATAGTCTCTAAGAGGACGAATAGCAGCCATCTCTAACTTCGGCGTAATTTGATCGATTTGATCAGTAAAGGTCAATTCCTGATTAATCGGAATTGGTGCTACTTCGGGAAGATTGCGAGCTTGACATTTGACGTTAATGAAACGTTCGATCTCGTTAATTCGTTGTATTAAATCTCCTCCTTGTGAACGAGTATTTGGCATATAATCGTCCAGAAAGAAAGGAAAGAATTTCCCTAGTCTCTACGGTGTAACAGTGAGTTACGATATCGACTTAAATAGTCCCCGGCAACGGCGCCAAAAACTTGATCGCGACTTTACGTGTCTATTAATCTGATGACTGCAAGTGCACAGTCGTGTCGTGTAGTTTTAAAAGATATCGACTCCACGGGGACTATGAATCGATCTACCGTTATCTAAGGTTACTATGTAAAGCTAAGGCTACAAATATTTTGGTTGTTCCTAAGGGAGAGTGATTGTGAATATTAAGAAATATAATAATAGACGGATATCAGTATGTATTTCGTTTAACTTTATGCGATCCGAAGGTCCATTGGCTAATGCATAATCCGATTAAAAGTCTTTATTAATTCAATTGATTAAAAGCCCTCCTCTCAAACTTTCGCTCTATTGATTTAGACTACTATCCTAACTCGTAATGTACGCTTTCGCCATCCCATTAGATTTTAGAAAGGCTTTTTGGAAACAACGTAACTAATAAAATGCTCGTTTTATGAAGTTGTTATCTATTTAAATCTTCTAATCTCAAACTTTCGCTCTGTTGACTCGGAACATGCTAATATCCCTAACGTACGCTTTCGCCATCCCGCTCGGGTGTAAAAACATTTTTTGAAAATAAATAAGTTCTAATTAGTTTTAATACACTTTCACCATCCTTAAAACTAATGTCCTATGTCTACTATCCAGTTAAAGATCTCAAACTTTTGCTCTATTGATTTTAACCTTTGACCGTCTTAAACCCTCAAACTTTCGCTCTATTGGTTTTAAGACTTACTAATTAAATTAGACATACAAACCAAAATCAAGTGATATTTAATAAAACATAACTAAGCCAATTTATTTCGGATCCCACAGTTAACTTACTTTACATACCGATATCTTAGTTAACTAGCCAGACGTATTAATACGGTTAAGCATGCATAAATTAATTTGGTTTATAATGAAAGGCATGTTAAATGGCATATAATATATCATGCAATAACGATAATAAAATAAAGCGGTAAATGAATCAACCTGAATAAAATAAATTGCAATTGAATCTTGAAGTATCGAACTTCCACCACAGGTTGGCTGGATCGTTCTTCGGAATTAAACGGACAGAAATTCAAAACGAGGAAATAAAAACGATAAATCTAACGTAAGACTAGATTTATAAAAGGTTCACAACAATTTCCGGTGTAGATATTGTTATGAGAAAATATGACTGTTTAATTGAAATCAGGAAGAAAATAGCAAGCGCGGAACAATTTCGGCAGCACTTCGTTAGCAGGAAATCGGACCCGTTGAAGTGAAGTATCTGCCTCTATTTATAGGCGAGGCTTTGCAGTTGGAATCCGTGAATGCATGAATTCTGGGCTGAGAACTCGGAGACGCACGTCTCCACTTCTTTAGGGAGACTCGGCACATGACTTGAGACGTGCGTCTCAAGTGGAGAAAATATAGGGAGAGCTGGAGACGGGCGTCTCCTCATCGTGACGTGGCAGAGAGAGACGTTGGAGACGGGCGTCTCCACGTGCTCTTTAGGTCTTTCCAGCTCCTTCGTGGGCTGGTCTGTCTCTTTGGGCCTTTGGGTCTCCTTTTGCACCTCTTTTTCACTTCAACACCCCTTTTTCATCTTTTAGGCACAAATAGTGGTCATTTTAGCTCCATTTCTTCTCCTTTTCACAAATAGTCTCAATAAGAGTGTAAAACCTGAAACAAAGCAAATACTCGCATAATATCATAATAAAACAATATAATAAACGGAAAATGCTATAAATATCTACGGATTTCAAGCTAAATATACGATATAAAATCGTGTTATCATATCGCCTTGAACAACTGAAGTTGAGTATATAATAGCAGGTAACAGGTGTTCTCAACTTTTATGGATGAAGCAAATACTGTATGAATACAATGTCACACAAGATGTTATGACATTATTTTATGATAATTTGAGTGCTAAAACTATTTCCAAAAATCCTATTCAACACATTAGGACTAAGCATATTGACATCAGGCATCATTTCATTAGGGACCTTGTTGAAGAAAAAAGCATAACACTCGAGCATGCGAAAACAGAAAATCAACTTGCTGATAATTTTACAAAGGCTTTGGATGCAGTTCAGTTTGAAAACTAAGAAGCAAATTGGGCGTCTGTGTGTGTGAAGAATTATAGCAATTATCGACTTGGCTGCAGTCAAGAACTGAAGAGAAAGAACAAAGATCAAAACACTGTCTCTCTCCCAATGAGACTAGTGTGCAACTTCAGTGAGGATTCCGATATCTTGTTACCATCAAGGGTATCCGTTTGATCTAGGAATTTCAGTGTAACTTGCTAGTGTTGGCACAAGATTTGTTTAGCATTATTAATTATATGCTAATTTTTGTGTGTGGTTTCTCTTTGTTGGTTACTTACTTACCTTTTCTTTGTCCTATTATGGCTAAAAAGGGGGAGTAATATTGTATGATTTTACACTAACCACTAACCACTGAAGGAGGGGGAGAGAGAAATTTATTTTTTTCTCTAGTGTGTTGCTGATGAGTTGTTGCTATTGAGGGGGAGTGTTATGGTTCTCCTTAATAGGTGTGAAGAGAACCTGGATTGGCATGTGTGTAGAGATGTCAAACAAAATGTCTTAATATCATACTGATTGGTTGGGAATTGCCTATCTCAACTAATGTGTGCAGATTCAACTGACTACTAACATGTCTTGCATGTTCATTTTTCTGCTGCATCTCTGATTGTAGAATTTCTGATGCGTATTCTCTACAGGGCTGAGAATTATTGTTGTGTTTGATTTATTTTCAAACATTAAGTTGTTAAGTTGTTTTAGCCAAAATAAGCCAAAGGGGGAGATTGTTAATTCTCTGTGTTATGACTGGAATTAAGTTTGGTAAAACTAACTCATGGGAACAAGTTGAACAAGATGTTTTATTCACTTCAACAAAAGAAGATATGTCGAGAATGATGTCCTATGCAGGGTCCATTTGACATCTTGTCTGTTAGGTTACATCTAGATCTATTGAAGTCGGTTTTATGTATAGGTGGAGAATATTTTGGAATATTATGTAATCCTATGTGGCGCTTGATTTAGGGATAAGAGATTGCCTCTGTTTTCAAGATATTTGATTGGTTTCTAAATATGGAGAATATTTAGTAAACTAATGAATGAAGCCTTATCTTCATGGAGAAGATTGTGGAGTATTTTCTTGAATGCCTTGCTGTGATTTGAAGCCCAAGTCTAGTCCAGAAGATTGTTTTAAATAGCAAGCATCCAACCTAGTATTTAAGTGGAACTTACATTGTAGTTTTTGTTAGGGTTTGTGCAGTCTTGTCTGTTGTGAGCCTCTCTAATATTATCTTGATATAAGAGTTTGGTGTATTCATTGATTTGTAAGTTTTCTGTTCATTCATAAGCTTTTACACATTGAGTGACTGTGTTTTGGAAGCGTGTCTTCTAACATTTTGTAATTGATTATCACGATTGTGATTGAGGGGGGTTGAGGTGGGCCTCATACCTAGGTTAGTCTTAGATAGAAGTATAGCACATGTAGTGATTAGGCGAGAAAGCTGTAAACCGGAGGTTGTTTACGTGTGAACCGAAGGTTTTTCGCATATTACTTCAAATTGATACTATCATAGTGGACTTATCCCTGCTTGATAGCCCCCCAGAGTAGGTATTGTTGATACCAAACTGGGTGAATAATTATGTGTGATATTTAAGTTTATGTACTGCACTTTTATATACCTTGATCAAAGCTTTTAAATAAGATCAAGTATTGTTCTTAGTTTAGGTTCTTGACTAAGTATTTTTTATTGGAAAGTGTAATCTTTCTATTAGGTTCCCTTGGTACGGGGTGTGTGACTGTTGTTCATCAGTACGGTAATTAAAAGTTGGATGTCGATTTCTCATATCTATATGTTGATTTCTAGGTTTAAGTTGCACTAGGTAGTGATTAGGAGATAAGTTGTAAACTGAGACTGTTTAGGCTTTGAACTAGTACTGCTAATAGTGGATTTCCTTCATGGCTTGGTAGCCCTCACAATAGGTGTTATTGCACTGAACTGGGTTAACAATTCCTTGTGTTATTTATCATTCTGCATTTAGTTTTCAGTTTTGATATGTTTGTTATAAGTCAGCAGATGTTATAACATTTGTCTGAACATTATGTGTTGTTAGAACATCTATCTTGACATCTGTTGCGTAAGTGCTATAATTTCAATTGGCATCAGAGCAGGCACCTTGTTCTGTTTATTGGGTGAGCTCTAGGTAGAATATTTTCTGGTACTATTGATAAAGAAGGAGTATACAACAACTGACCACCTTTGTTGGATGGTTCTAATTATGAGTGGTGGAAAGTCAAAATGGTTGCCTTTCTAAAATCCATGGATAGAAAAGTCTTGAAGGCTATTCTGAAAGGATGGGATCATCCCATTATAAAGGACAAAGATGGGATTGTGTCAATAAAATCAGAGGAAGATTTGTCTGATGAGGATGATAGACTAGCTCTTGGAAATTCCAAAGCTATGAATACTCTATTCAATGGAGTATACAAGAATGTTTTCAAATTAATTAATACATGCACCATAGCTAAAGATGCTTGGGAAATCCTAAGAACTACTAATGAAGGTACATCAAAAGTTAAGATGTCTAAACTTCAACTTTTAACCTCCAAATTTGAGAACCTAAAGATGAATGATGATCAAAGCATTCAGGACTTTCATATGAATATTCTTGAAATTGCAAATATATCTAGTGCCTTGGGAGAAAATATGTCTGAAGCAAAAGTTGTCAGAAAAATTCTCAGGTATTTACCTAAGAGGTTTGACATGAAGGTAACTTCCATTGAAGAAGCTCAAGACATTAACAACATAAGAGTTGATGAAATTATTGGGTCACTTCACACCTTTGAAATGATAATAAGTGACAGAACTGAAAAGGAGAAAGAGAATAGCTTTAGAACTTCCGAAACTAAAAATGAAAAAAGTCAATATGACATGAACACTGATGAAGGATTGTCAATAGCTATTGTACTTTTAGGGAATGAGCTCAATCATCTATTAAATAAATTAAAGACTAGACCAAATGTCTAAAACATCATAAGGGACAATACTGATCAAGGAAGAGTTTTCACAACATATAATCCTCTAAAAAATAATAGAGAAGTTGCAATAAAGGCCATAGCCCTAACAAGGAGGTATGAATCTGATTAAGACTCTTATAATAAAGACCTATCTTATTAAGAGTTAGCTATCTCCTACAAAGATCTTTGTGATAAAACTGAACAAGTTTGCAAGATAAGTGAAACATATTAGAAGGACTTGACTCAACTTCAAGAGGAAAAAGAAAAACTCCAAGCCACAAATATTGAGATTTAAGATATGGTAAATCTTTTATCTTCCAAACTTGAAAGCATAGCTAGTAAATCTGGAATGTTAGATAAAGTTTCTCAAACTGAAAAAAGAGGTAGAAAATTCATTGGTATAAGTTTTAACTACCAGTCCTTCAATAATAAAAGGAGAACATGTGTGACAAAAGATACCTTTATTAAAAATAAGGATTAATCAACAATGTCAGACCAAATGTTCCAACATCCTGCCCAGCCACAAAAAGGTCAAACTAGAATTAAATCCAGATAGTGGAAGTGTCATTTCTATGGAAAGTGTGGTCATATCAAACCCTTTTGCTTCAGATTTTATGGCTTTCCAAGACACTCCCCTCATCACAAAGACAATCATAATAGAAATTGGCAAAGATGGAAAGAAAAGAATTCTATCATTGGTCCTATGATCGATGCCTCTTCCAAAACCCCTTATGAGGTTGTTGACTGCCTACCCACATGCTCAACAATTAAAAATGAAGGAATCAAAAGGGGTAGACAAACTTTGCTCCAATTAAAAGTGGGATAGAGTCCATACTTTGCTCCAATTCTACAATTCTTCTATCCGTTGCTTCACGTTCCCTGACTACCACTTGGTTCCTACCTTGGAAGTGTATTATGCTTTCCTAGACATCTTTATTAAGGATAAGATACCCTATTATGGCACCTTGAAGGCTCCTACCTCTCTTGAGATTTCAACTACTCTTTATTTAAGCAAATATGTGGTGGAAGCTAACATTGCTGAGAAAGGGAAATGTCTTGGTTTTCATCTGAAATTCTTGATTGAAAAGGCGTGCTCCGCTACTAAAGATGATGAATGAGACAAATATAGAGCTCTCTTGGCTTTGGGGGTCTATGGCATAGTGATGTTTCCAAACATTGTGGATTTCATTGATATGAGCGCCATCCACATCTTCATCATGAAAAATCAAGTGCCTACACTTTTGGGCGATGTTTATCATTTTGCCCATCACAAGAATAACCAGAAAGGAGGGTTGGTCATATGTTGTGCTCCCCTGTTGTGACAATGGTTCAAATCACATCTTCCTAATCGTGGTGCTTTTGTTGATAGTAAGACACATCGAGATGGACTGATAGAATAATGGGAATTGTTGCCAAGGACATTGTTTGGTACAATAAGCAATTGGACAAGGCAGGGATCATTGTATGATAACACTTGGAAAGAGATCCCCTTATTTTGTATGTTCCCCAATGTGCATATAAAAACTAAATCTCTAATCCTTAATAAAAAGCCTAATAAAGGTTGAAACTCATAAAAAGGGAAGAGAAGCTCAAGTCTCGCTTGTTTAAGGGAGTCACTTGAGTGTATTTTCCCAATAAAAACACAAACCACACTCTTTCTTTTCTTTTGCCTTATGGCGCTTAAGAGCATGTTATTTTCTTCCTATCTCCCCTGCATAATTCTCCAAAGGTCGAGCTTCTTATACGATGCAAATGTAACTGTTCAACTAAAAAGCACATAACAGACAATGAAAAACAGAGAAAATATTGAGCAGAACTACGGTGCACTGACTTCTCCACTGCACTATGGAGATACACAGGCATAGAGTTCAGGAAACTCTAGAGAGCATAATAATTATTAAAACACCTTAATTTATTCATGCATTGAATTCCCCCTTTAGCTAGTAAGAAGTTAAGCAGATACACCATTTGATTTGAAAACAAACCAAGGCGGACCACGTCGAGTACAACAGACGTGAGGGGTGCTAATACCTTCCTCTCGCGTAAGCGACTCCCGTACCCTTTTCTTTGGTCGTAAGACCGTTTTTTGTTTTGGTTAGATTTTCTGATATTCCTTTCTCTTCGAGAGATGAATATATTAATGGTGAATCTGTTATTTTTTTGCGGTAGCAGCACAATGCAAATGGTGCAAGCTCAAGATAGAATGTCTCTTGCTTATCCCCCGGTCGGGAAACCTTTTTATAGTGAAGTCCATGGTCTAATGACCATTAATTAGCTTTGTAACGCTTGTAACGGTCCATAAATACTTGTAACGCCCTCATTAATCATATGTAACCGACTAAATCAATGGATTGTAACGTCTTATGACCATTGATTCCTCTATTTCTGTGCCGGCCACGATAGCTCTGGGTTGTCATCCCAATTTCCGACACATCCGACTTGGGCACCCGATCCAAAGAATTATGGTATATGTACAAGTCCCACGATCTCTAGACCCATAAGGTTGAAGAATTATCTATGTGGAGGTCGAGGACTCCGAGTCGGAGAGCCCAAGTTGGTTCTCGACTAGTTGCACCCCTTGAATTTGGGAGTATCTTATTGTAGATAGGGTGAGGAGCCCCAGTGAGTTCCTGTCATGATGGCGTCCTAGAACCTGCAAAGTTCTACATATGGAGAAGTTAGAAAACCGCAGTGAGATCCCAACTTTATTTGTCAACATTTTTACGTTAACTTAACATCCGACCTTGCATTTTTATGATCGCAGCAGATCATGGAAATTCTTAGATGCTCCTAAATAGATCTAGGCTAAAATATTTGCCCTACTTATGGCTATTTATTGATAGCCATGAGTGTATATTACCAAGCTGATTTGTACACACATTTGGATGTTTAATTCGATCCCTTTATGTTTAAACTTGTCATAAGCACGCATTCTCTGACTTGTTAAGGGTATTTGTTTAGTATAATCGGTAAATTTTTCGACTCGGCTAGGAATCATGCTTTAATCGGAAATATTCTTTGCATATCTTCTACTCCTGTTACCGTAAAACTTGATGATTTTTTAGACTTTGGAGAAGTCGGAGAGGCCCATCGGGATATCGATTTATAGGTGTTTTGTAGGAACCCGACTAGGTTCCCGCTCTGGGACGCAGTAGAGCCCCTTTTGAGGGTGAAGTTTTGAGCAAAAGCTATTTTATTCTCCCATGATACCTAAGTTATTCATATACTGACTATTTGGGTAAAGAAATAAATTAGCTTTGTCGTCTTGGCCATCCTTCTAAATTTGTAATTTCTTTAGTGCGAATAGAGGCCCAGAGGTGTAACCGGCTTTTGTGGAAAGAGGCCGCGATGGCATAATCGACTTAGATATGATAAAAAGGCCGCGATGACGCAATTGATCCAGACGTGACAAGAAACCGCGATGGTCTAGTCGAATTTACGTAAAAAAGGCCGCGATGGCGTAATTTTGAAAAAAGTGAGAAGAGACTGTGATGGTCTAGTCGTCTTTACGTCAAAAAGGTTGCGATGACGCAATTTTTACAAATGTGACAAGCGACGACGATGGTCTAGTTTACTTTACGTCAAAAAGGTCGCGATGGAGCAATTTGACAAACGAGATAAGAGACCGCGATGGTCTAGTCGACTTTACGTCAAAAAGACTGCGGTGGCGCAATTTTGACAAACGCGGCAAGAGACCGCGATGGTCTAGTCCACTTAGGTAAAAAAGGCTGCGATGGCGCAAAATTGTTGAGTACTCCTTTGATCATGTACGGTCCTTCCTAGATGAAATGAATCGATTGACTTTTCTTCTTCATCTTCAGATTTAAAGCATTTCGATTTCTTCAAGATTAATCTTCCTTGATCCAACAATAAATATAAAATTACATCTATGCTCCTTCCCAAATGATATGAGTCGATTTTGTCTTCTATAACCTTCCTAACTGGGATGCCTATGCTGCATGTTGTAAAACTGAATTGTGCTAATTTGATCAGCCAGTACCATGAGAGACTTGGATATCTTTGTTAGTTATAAAATTGACTCTCATATCATATTAGCCATAGTCATGCAATTAATTGAAAAATGCTGTTTATACCAAAAAAGTGGATGACTATGTTGCTTACTTTTAAGAAGTATAGAATTTAGCCAGATAATAATAATAATAATAATAATAATAATAATAATAATAATAATAATAATAATAATAATAATAATAATAAATTTTGGTAATCTTTCCACTACCCGATCATTTCTAAAAATGTAATTTAATCAATATTAATACTATTAATATATAACCATTTCAAAAAAAATCATAAGATATTCAAAGAGTTTTTTACTCTATCTCTCACCCCATCAATAGTTGAACAAAGATATCATTAATAATTAATTATTTTTGAAATTATTATATGTAAAATGAAATTTTCCGTTCCACATTTTTTGGTTGAAAGGCTTTTTAAGAAAATTTTGAAATTATTCAATAAATATAGGAGAAAATTTAGTTACAATTCTTTAGGTGTTGTTTATATTATTTTCCAAAAAAAAAAAAATATAACAAGTGCATAATTTATTCCTATACATTTAGGATTTCCTCCTATTTTTATTTTCTAAATGATATTTAAATACACTTGTCATATTTTAATTGAAAATATGACAAGTGTATAATTTCCTCCTATACATTTACAATTTCTTTCTATTTTTATTTACTAAATGATATTTAAATATACTTATCATATTTTAATTGGGAAAAAGTATAAAGCACACCTAACAATTTTTACTTAACTTTCTCCTTAAATATATAACAAAATCAACATATTAATTGAAAATGTTTTATATATAAATTCAAAATATAACATTGTTGTAGCATAAGGTTTTAAAACACTTTAAAAGAATAATTTTGCATTTTGATACTGCGATTATGATTACTAATTAAAATATCAATTAATTTTTTTTATTATACTTAATAAATAAAAGTTATGAAAATAAAATAATTATTTTTTGTTAATAATAATAATAATAATAATTAAGACTAGAATAAAAATTATAAATTAAAAGAATTATTTTAAATTATAATTATTACAATTTTTTGAATAAAAATTATAAATAAATAAATGATATTTTAAACAAAAATAAAATAGGAAAATTATTTTATTAGAGAACATGTAGTTTTGTTTTATTGATCATAAACTTATTCTTAGAAATGTGACGTTTTAAGATAAATTTTTTTCATTTCATTCACTCATTTGGCTAATAGATTTATTAAGATATTTTTTCCACCATTACTATGCACTATCTAAAATAAGTGTGTTCTCTATTCAATAATTTTTCATTAATAATATAATTATTTGTCATTATCACAATCCAACAAGTAACATATAATTTAAAAAATAATATTGAAAATAAATGAATTATGTATACACATATTCAATAAAACTATTTCGATTAAATGAATCACTAATTTAAAGTAATTGAAATAACCAAATAAACATAGAATCTAACATATTAATTAAAATCAATATTTTAAATACCAAGTTAAAACATACAGTATCGAAGTATTAAAAAATTAAGGATTAAAAATCTAGCATTACGTTAGGGTTAGGGTAGGTATGAAAATATTGAATTAAAAAGTTAAGGGAATTATAAGAAAAAGAAAGAGAAGAGAGAGTGAAAATACAAAAATAATCTACAATAATATGCAAATAGTATATTTTATCCTTTTAAAAAAAATGAATTACAATTTTCTGTATATAAGTGGCTCCACATATAATGGTTAAGTCACTCATCTTTTTGTCAAGCTTAGGTAGAAAAAAAACCTCTAATAAATTCATTCTAGTCAAATGGGTCTTACAATCATATCACTTTAATGAATATCACTTTAATGAAGTTAATGACACCATATGAACAATAGTTTTAACACCGATTTATATCCTTTGTGTTAAAACTATTGTTCATGGTGTCATCAAATTTATAAAGTTTTGCTGGGATGTTCACGCCAAACAAAATCACGCACGCATCTTTTATCATTTTCAGCCTTGCTAGATAAACCATCTGTCATGATATTTCTCCTAACCTCCTTTCTATTTTCTTTATTCAAGTAAGACCTTTTTTTTAATGAAGAAACTAAAACCTTCTTTCTTTCTTGAATAAGGGTTTTGCTTAAGATATTTTATTATTTATAATACAATGTTTTGCGTTTTTGACTTTGTTTTACAATCAATAAAATAAGATAAATTTGATTTGATAATACTTCTTTTTTATTTTCAATTATTAACTGTTTAATGTTTTACCATATCCAATTTATAACTATGGCTATGATAACTATCCTCAAATATATCAAATGTTTTTATGAAAGTATTGTTATTTATAAGATTCAGATTTTAAATATAAAATTAAAGTGACACGTATGTAGTTCCCTGTTTTTATTATTGATGTAATCGCATTTAACCAAAATCTCTTGGAAAACTTATAACAAAAATAGTATGAAAAATATATTTTATATTGGTATTTTGGTATTTCCTTTTTATTATTTAAAAGGTTTGTAATTTGATTTTACTATTTACTCTATTGATCCAAAAATATATTTCAATTTTTAGATATGTTGTTTTATAAACTTACCTTTATTGGTATTATTAAATAGTGATTTTAAAAGACTTTAAAAAAAATTATTATTAAAGAAGGAAATGGTGGACCTCCGGGAGTTCGATCGATAAATGTTTTGATTTTTTTTTTCTATTTAACAAAAATTGGACAGTTTGATATTGGAAATGTAAGTCTATATTTTCTTGAGTAGGAAATAGTCATTTGAAATGACTTTTTCAAGTTGACAATTTCTAAATTATGATCTTTTAAAGTGAAGGTGATCCTCTAGAGTCCGATTGCTGGAATTTTTTTATATCTTTTTTGTTTCTTTAACCATCTTACACGGTATGGACAATCTGAAATAGAAAATTCAAGTTGGTGTATTTTCAGTGAAGGAAATAACTAGTTAAGAATGGATTTTCTAGTGGAAGACTTATGAAATATGATTCGGGAAGTTGATGAAAGAACTCGGAGAGTCTGATTGATGTAATTTCTAAAAAAAATTCTTAATGAAATAAGGCTTAATTGTTGTTGTATTTATTTTTCCGTATAATTTTTAAAAATTTAAAATAAGTGACTTATTTATAATACAGTTTTTTAAATAATATTTGGCCCAACTTCTCATCTTCTACTATTAATCTTGCCTTAATTAGTGGTATTCTACTCCTTTAGTTTAACTACAAAATAATAATAGTAAAAAATAATAATAAATTTTAGTGATCATTCCACTACCTAATCATTTATAATAATTAAATTTGATCAATAGTAATAGAATAAATGTATTAATATATAACCATCTGTTGCACCCCAATTTTTGACCTCTAAGATCCCATCATTTTCTAAGTGTTATGATCATTATTGTTATACCCCAAAATTTGCCTGCATTTTTTTTTTTAAAAAAAAAAGAAGTCAACAGACTTCTGTCTAAAAATTTGGATTTTTATACAATCTTGGATTTTTATTTCATAAATATCCTGATTTTATAAATACTCAATTTTTAGAATTTTTTATACAGTATTTTGGTTCGCTGCTAAATATATTCTTACATAAACGCCAAATACTGTTTATCACTTCATACACTGTTTATTTCAGATTTATTTTTAGATAAATAATGCTGACGCAGTTGGTACAGAATTAAAATTTGCAGGCGCGGAGTCCGGGTTTCAGATTATACTGGTAACAATTAAATTATTATTGGTTTTATTTCTCACTAATTTTTATACTATATTATTTTTTCAAAATCTCTTTCTTTCTTTTCAAATATCTTCCTTTCTTTTCAAATCTCTTTCTTTCAAATCAAATTCTAGCTTTATTCTATACCCCTTTTCTTTTCAAAACCTACCATACTTTTTTTCAAATCCTACTACTATTCAAAACGGTAACACTCCATTCCCAACGTCTCTATCTCTCTCTTTTCACTCTATAAATACTCCTCATTTTTTCCATAAATTCTCACATCAAATTTCACTCATCTCCCAAATTTCTATCACACTATCTCATAATTATTTTCTTCTTCCCCGACAAAAATGGCAAAGTGGATGGATACACTTTTTCTTATAGTCGTCACTATTTTTACGGTGATCATGTCCTTCTTCTGTCTGCATAGTCCTGAAAAATGCGGACCTGCGATGGTTACACTTCCGATCATCTATTTTCTATTGTTCATAGCATGGATTATTAATCGTCATATGTAAAGTTTGTCGTATCTTCTGTTTTTTAGAATGTACCGTTCTTTATGTTTACCGTACTGTTCGCTACGTTTTGTTTAGGCAATATTTGTACTGTCAGTATTAAGTATTACACTATCTATTATACCGTTGTTTAACTAGTAATATAATATTATGTGTGTTTATTGCTAGTTAAATATTTATTTTTCTATGCATTAAATCCCTTTCAATCTTATTATTGACGGTAATTTTGTTCGCGTATAGTGTATTTTAGTTATTTATTATATTTGTGTTTTTCTAACAAATCATGTAAATAATTTCTCACCATCAACACAACAAAAAAACAAAAAGGAAAAATTGACTTTAACTGTTAAGTTTTCACTTTAACTGTTACGTTAATACCCGGACAACTAGTTACCAGTCAAACCCGCTATCAGCGCAATTCTCCGTGTTTGTACCATCAGTCAAATCAATTTTTCGCACTTCAAATTTCCAAGATTTTTTTCTAGAAGTCTTCTGATAATCACGTGATCAACAGAGACTGAACACTGCACAAAAATCAGGTACGCCTAACTGTCTCCTACACAAACAGTCCCTAACTAGGTTTTTTATTTTTTTTTCTTCAGGAGAATGAGTTTTTGAGACCTCAAATGGATTTAATGGATCACCATATATCTCAAAGTACCACCAGAAAAATTTTCAAACTTCGATTCGCTCGGACGCACAGTCAACAGCTCAAACAGTCAACAGACGACCAGTTTGACCAAAAAGTCAACAGACAGTCAAAAAATGCAATTTTTTGTCAACATCCATATTTTGTCAAAAGATTCATCAATTGATCAAGGATTTATCATAATTCATCAAGAAAAGTTCAGAAATCAACAAAACTCAAAATTGCAAAATTAGAGTTTTTTACCAAAAAGTCAACTGAACTTTGACCGACCATAACTCTCTCATAATTTATCAGAAAAATTCCAACCAAAGCTCATTCTCAAGGAAATTCAATTCTCTACAACTTTGATGTTGGGACCAAGGTCAAGAAATGCTTCCGCCTAAGTGATATTAGCCAAAACATTACAGGTCATTTTCAAAGTCAACGAAAAGCAGTTTTTTGTCAAAGCCCATATCATCAAGATAACTTCTCCAAATGCAAAAACGCTTCCAAAGTGGCTTGTAGAGGACATCTTGGGCTTTCCAAAAAGTACAAGATCACTTTCATAATATCAAAATTGAGGGAGATATGCCTTGATGAAGTTGACCTTTTTTGGAAAAATGCATAAAACAAGTAATGACCAAAACTTGATTCTTTTTCAAAAAGGCCAATTCTTTTGTGATTCAATCTTGATTCCCATATGTCTAAAGGGCATCCACGACCTATCCATGATTCATGACACTTTTATTTCATTTTAATTAAATTTTATTCATTTAAAGTTTAATTAAAGTGAGATAATTCAAAGATATTATCAAAGATGCTTATGGTTGCCAATCAAGACCAATTCAAGATGCTTAAAGATATTATTGCAAGATTGAAGAGAATAACACTTGAGTGTTTTAACCATGGTTAAAGAAATGCACTCATTGAAAGAATATTCCATTCTTTTTCCACAAAATTAATCATGACTATTCCAACTTGCAAGGCTTCCATATCAAATCATTTGCCTATAAATAGAACTTCATTTTCTTCATTCAAGAAGAGAAAAAAAAGGAGAAAAAAAAAGAGGAGGAACAAGAGGAGAGCACAACAACAAACACCAAAGTCATAGCATAAGTTTTATATTTTCCAAAAGTTTCAATAAACTTGTAAAAAATCAAGGCTCATTCAAATAGCCACTTGCAATCATTTCAATCACTCTATTCCATTCTTGGGACATCATATAGTAAGTACAATGTAATTTTTAATATGTAGTAGTGTTAGGAGTTCATGAATTAAAAACTCCATATTTATGCATATTTTCAATTTCTCAAAAAAAAAAGTTTTAATTTTAGTTTTAAGTTGATAAAATGTTTATTTAATTTTTAACATAAAAATATTTTATTTCTTTTCATAATTAATTTATTTTGCTTAATTAATTAGTAATTATGTAAATATTGCTTTTTTTAATTATTTTCAACCAATCAAAAAACTCCAAAAATATTTTCCTTTTAGATTTAGGTTTATATTTTTATAATCTAATTCTTGACATAAAAAAGAATATTTTTCTTGTTAAGTTTAATTATTTGTATAATTATTATTTTAATTAGCTTGTTAATTAACTTAAAATCAATTCCAAGAAAAATCACAAAAAAAAAATGAATTAACTTTAATTTGTTTTTATATTTATTTTTGTATATTATTTGATATTATTTCTTATCTTTTTCTTTGTCCCGAATTGGAATAAAAGATCAAATATGACAGAGATTGTATGCAGTTGATTTAAGACTTTTGGAAATTTATCGTGTAGTTGCTATGATTCTATCAAGCTTCTGATAAATTTTCATTAACTTTAAATCTGAGATCATCATTCACTCACCATCGATCTTCACTAACATCGTGGATATACTTGACTAGCTTCAAGATGATTCGCGTGCTAACATACTAACAATTAACTTTAAATTCTGCATTTTATTATATTGTTCTTTATATTTCTTCTTTTATACTTTATTTTATCATTCATCATATTTATGTTTATGTTATTTTCTCTTTGTCCATTTGGACATATTATTTATGTTTCTGTCATTTTTTCTTTGTCCATTTGGGCATATTATTTATATTTCTACTATTTTTTCTTTGTCCATTTGGACATATTATTTATGTTTCCGCTATTTTTCCTTTGTCCATTTGGACATATTATTTATGTTTCCGCTATTTTCTCTTTGTCCATTTGGACATATTATTTATGTTTCCGCTATTTTTTCTTTGTCCATTTGAACATATTATTTATGTTTCCGCTATTTTCTCTTTGTCCGTTTGGACATATTATTTATGTTTCCGTTATTTTCTCTTTGTCCATTTGGACATATTATTTATGCTTCCGCTATTTTTTCTTTGTCCATTTGGACGCATTCTTTATGTTTCCGTCATCTTCCTTTTGTCCACTTGGACCATATTTTTTCCTTTGAGCTAAAACATTAATAATCAAGATAAAACTTTAAAAAAAGCACTTTGCACACTTGCACCTCTATGGTTTTCCCTCTTGTTACTTTTTTTTAATCATACCATCATTTAAGAAAAGTATTAAATGCATAGGAAAAATCTTATAAATTGAGAGTAGATAACTCCTAATTGCTTGCTCAAATACTTTCATTTTCAAACAACGTATTTTCAAAACTTCTCATCTATTTTCAAAACTTTCATCTGGTATTTGAAGGGCATTATTCCCGGTGAAACTCTTCAGAGACCTATGTGACCTATTGTCCATCTTCACTTCTTCTATTTTCAAATCAATAAAGCATTTAAAAAGTGAGCTAAGCAATTAAGAGCCCATGGATAACCATGGATACAAAGGGTGCTTAAAACCTTCCCTTTGTATAACCAACCCCCCGAACCCAAAATCTGTCAAAAGGTCTTTTTCTGTTCTTTTATGCCTTTCCTAATATATTTGGATAAAATAAAAGTCGGTGGCGACTCTTGCAAAAATATAAAAAAATCAAAAATAGAAAAAAGAGCAAGGAGTCAGTTCGCAAAAACCGAGTTTACACCATCTATAAGAAAATCATACGATATTCAAAGAGTATGTTGAGAAGGACTATTTTTAGTGGAATACTTGTGAGTTGCGATTGAAGAAGGTGATGGTGGACCTCTGGGACTTCGATCGATGATTTTTTGAATTTGTTTGTTTTTTAGTCTATTTAACAAAAATTTGACAAAGTTGTGAACATATGATCATGTGTGACATATCTATCAAAAATTAATTTCATATTATTAGTTTATTTAATAAAAGATTCAACCATAAGTTTAATCAGTTGAACCAATTCAACCTTAAATCGGAAGCTTTGTTTAATCGATCTCCGGTCCGATTTTTAAAACATTGGTAAAAGTATTAATTAGTAACCATTTATAAATAAAATCATAAGATATTTTGACTCTATCTCCCACCAAGTAATATATGTTAAAAGAAATTTTCGTTCCGCTTTTTTTTTTGTTGAAAGACTTGTTAAGAAATGTAGGAGAAAACTTAAATACAATTCTTTAGGTGTAGTTTATACTATTTTCCATAAAAAAAACTACAAATGTATAATTTCCTCCTATTTTTACTTTCTAAATGATATTTAAATACACTTGACATATTTTAATCGAGAAATAGTACAAACTACACATAAAAAATTATAGTTAATTTTTCTCCATAAATATATAACAAAATCAACATATTAATTTAAAATAATATTTTATATATCAATTCAAAATATAACATTTGTTGTAGCATAAGGTATTAAAACACGTTGTGTATAAGACCCAATTGGGTTATGACCCGATTTGGTCTTTTCACTATCACCTAGGTTTGGCCGTGTAACATTCACTCACGTTTACTATTCACAAAATAATTTGGCAAGCTTGTACGAATTGATAGAGAACTAATCGTCGTTGGTTAATCTTCCGTATACAGGTTCCAATACTATGAGATTAATATAATTTTGCAATATAATTCCTATTCCTTAAATTCCACTTTGTGTTTATCATTTGCTTAATCAAATTATTCATAGAGTAGATTGTTTTGTTTGATTGATTTAAGTTTTTCAATTTATAAGCGTTTTATCGTATGCTTAATCGTTAATCCGCTTTATGCTTAACCGAATGCTTAATTCGACAAACGAGAAATATAATTCTTATAATATTGTTGCGCTTGTCGGTTGATATTTTAATCGAACAGAAATGGCCGCTTAGGGTAGTGAAGTTATAATAATCGATGATTGGTAGGAATCGAATCGGTAGATTGACTTATTTTATAATCAATTATTTCATAATCACTTAATTGTACTATTTATAAAATCGATCCTAAAACCAACCCCCTATATCGATTTACTGTTGGTTAGTAATAGTCAAGAATCCTTGAGAGAACGATATTCGAGTTGTCGTTACCGCTAAACTACCATTTTTATAAAAAACTCGTTTTTGATCTGTGCGTGACAACAAATCATCGAGATTACAGAAGGAAAATGGACCCTAAAAGTTATGAGGGAATATTTCTGGGATACTCTACCAACAGTAGAGCATATAGAGTGTTCAACACAAGAAAAAAGGTGGTGACGGAGTCCATAAATGTGGTGATTGATGAGTCACCAAAACAAGCTGATGTCGTAGATGATGTTGGAACATTCCTTCCTATGGATAATGCTGAAACATCTCCTCCTACAGGGAATGTTGAAACAACCCCTCCCCTGGTCGGTAATGGTGGTGACTCAAATGCAAATGTTGAATCCGCAGACACAAAGACAATTGCTAAAGGATCTTCTATCAGGATTAAGAAAGATCATCCTAAGGAGATTATCGTAGGAGATCTAAATAAAAGGGTAACCACCATGTAAAGAGAAGTTGTGTCAAACTCCTACTTTGTTTCAAAAGTTGAACCAAATGATGTTAAGGAAACCTTGACTGATGAGTTTTGGATTAATGATATGTAAGAGGAACTTGAACACTTCAGGAGGAATGAGGTTAGGACTTAGTTCCAAGACCTGAAGGAATTAATGTTATTGGAACACGTTGGATAAACAAGGTGTTGTTACCAGAAACAAAGCCAAACTTGTTGCTCAAGGATACACTCAAATTGAGGGAGTGGACTTTAATGAGACATTTTCTCCTGTAGCTCGCCTGGAATCTATAGGTTACTACTCGGAGTTGCATGTATTTTAAAGTTCAAGTTGTTCCAAATGGACGTAAAGAGTGCCTTCCTAAATGGCTATCTGAATGAAGAGGTGTATGTTGAAATGCTAAAGGGTTTCGGTGATCCCGCCTTTCCAGACCATGTGTTCAAACTGAAGAAAGCCTTGTATTGTTTGAAAGAAGCTCCCATAGCTTGGTATGAAAGATTGACTGAGTTTCTAGTTTATCATGGATACAAAAAGGGTGGAATAGATAAGACTCTCTTTTTCAAAGAGAAGGATGTAAAACTTATGGTAGCTCAAATCTATGTGGATGACATTGTCTTTGGTGGGATGTCAGATGAGATAGTCCAACATTTTATCAAGCAAATGCAATCTGAGTTTGAGATGAGCTTGGTTGGTGAATTAATCTACTTTCTTGGGTTACAAATCAAGTAGATAGAAGACTATATTTTTTTTGCCAAGGAAAATATGCAAAGAATATTGTGAAGAAGTTTGGGTAGGAGAGTTCCAGTCACAAAAGAACTCTTGCTCCTACACACCTGAAGCATGATTGGTAACCTTCTCTACCTTATTGCAAGCAGACTAGATATTAATTTTTATGTAGGAGTATGTGATAGGTATCAAGCATAACCTAAATTAAGTCATCTCAATCAAGTAAAGAGAATTATGAAGTATGTGAATGGTAAATGTGACTATCGGATATTGTATTTACATAACTCAAACTCTGCGTTATCGGGTTATTGTGATGCTGATTAGGCTGGAAGTGCTGATGATAGAAAGAGTATTTGTAGTAGATGTTTATTTATGGGAAACAACTTGATCTCGCGGTTTAGCAAGAAGCAGTTATGTATCGCCTTGAACAACTGAAGCTGAGTATATAATAACAGGTAGCAGTTGTTCTCAACTTTTATGGATGAAGCAAATACTGTAAGAATACAATGTCACACAAGATGTTATGACATTATTTTATGATAATTTGAGTGCTAAAGCTATTTCCAAAAATCCTATTCAACACATTAGGACTAAGCATATTGACATCAGGCATCATTTTACTAGGGACCTGTCGCGGGGAAAAATCATTGTCCTTTTTCTGGGATGAGACACCTGATGCCTTCTTTGGGCTCGAGTGCTCAAAAAAATGATTTTTCTTTTGTACCGACCAAACTTTTTATTATTTCCAAAGTAGGAAAAGGAAAAAAGCTGCAATAACCTAAAAGTGGGGGGAGAGATCTTGGGTAAGAGGGTTGGTTATACGAAGGGAAGGTATTAGCACCCAACGTATCTATAGTACTCTATAGGTTTCTTTGTTTTGTTTTCATTCCATGTTATTGAGGGGTTCTTGTGAAATAGGTGGGACCTAAGGTGTTGGTTTGATTATGCTCGCAAAGATCATCGCGATCCTCTGCATACATATCCCTTAGAGGGAATCAGAGCATATGTAGCTCGGGGTCTACGGTTGCTAAGGTTTGAATGGTTTTTTTTGTTTTGTTTTGCTCGCCAAGGATATGACCTTGTGCCTACGTATTCTCAAAGGGATGTTGAGAAAGTCAGAGCAATCGTAGTTCCCACTTATGCTAGTGGAAGCAAAGGAAAATAGACAAATGTCATCTAAATGCTCGATGTATCTAATCTATATCATCACATACATCTGTTTGATTTTTGTTTGAAAATCCTTTCATTATAAGCCATGGGCTGTGCCACTTATGGCGCTTAGAATGATAAAGATGTTTTTGTTGTTTAACCAGCCTTGTGGCAAAAACTTTCAATGAAGTCAGCCTTGTGACAAAAAGTTTTGATTAACCAGCCAGCCTTGTAGCAAAAGTTTCAATGAAGTCAGCCTTGTGACAAAAACTTTGATTAATCAGCCAGTGCGGTGGCAAAACGGTTTGATTGATTAGCCAGCCTTGTGACAAAAACTTTGATTAATCAGCCAGTACGGTGGCAAAACGGTTTGATTGATTAGCCAGTGTGGACCTCCGTTTTTTAATCCGGGCCATACCTCTGTTCTGGAGAGATACGTGAACTGACTCTTTTTTATCGCTTAATGCTTTCGCATTTTTGAAAATTCACAGAGTCGCCACCGACCTTTTATTTTATCCAATTAAGGAAAGGTTTATAAAAGAAACAAAAAAAGACCTTTAAGAAATTCTGGGTAAGGGGGTAGGTTATACAAAGGGAAGGTGTTAGCACCCTTTGTATCCATGGTTATCCATGGGCTCTTAAGTTTGCTTAGCTCACTTGTTTTTCGATCACTTTTCAATTGCTTTAGAATGCTCATATGTGGTTTTAAATACTTTTGTAAATTGAATTTTGTAATGATCCGTGTGTGGATGTATATAAAATGCTTGTTTATCTTTCGAAAGATGTTTTTGAAAAGAACGTTAACTTTGTAATAATCTGTGTTTGTATGTATACAAAGTATTGTCTTTTTTGGAAAGTTTAGAAAAAACAACAGTGTATGAGAATTTTGTTTGTTTTGATTTGAGCAAGCAAACTAGGAGGTCTACCCTGAGTTGTAAGGTCTTTATCCTATTTCCTTTAAAAATCTATCCTTTCACCGGATATAAACGCAAGGTTCGATTTTGTACTCAAAATAGTAGAATTTTGACTTTGATTTTGAAAAGAATGAGAAAGGGATTACCTTAAAAGGTGCAAGTGTGATTGTGTTTGGATTCAGATATTTTATCTTTGAAGTTAGTGATCTAACGGTTCAGTTTTATCTTTGACATACACGCAGTTTATATTTGCTGGAAATTAAAATGCGGAAATGTAAAGTGCGGAAAGTAAATCTACGCTATTACATCGATTGTGCAGGAAATGTAAACTAGCCTATTTACATGAATTTGACATCCTATACATTTATCTAGGAATTTAAATTGCAAGAAAAATAAAAGGCATGTTTTTTGGATTTTTTATGATTGATTTTAATTATAATTAATGCATGATTAATTAAATTAAAATGAAGAAAAAAGATGAAAATAGATTTAAACCTAGAAATCAAGTTTAAAATATGTACAAAATATTTGTTAATTAATTTTAAAACAAAACTAATTTTTTGGAATTTTTGGAATTGATTTGAAATTGATTTAAGTTAATTAAAACATAATTATGCAAATAATTATACAAATAATTAAAACTTAAAGAGAAAATTATTCAAAATATGTACAAAATTAGTTTATAATATTTAAACAATATTTAACATTAAGAACAATTTTTTTATGATTTTTTGATTGGTTAGAATAATTAAAAAGCAAATATATAAATATATACTAATTAATTATACAAAATATTGAAATTTTGAAGGAAAATAAAATATTTTTATTTCAGAAAATAATATATTATTTTAGAAGTCTAAAAATATTTTTTGTGTATTTTTTGGATTTTTAAAACTATTTTTAATTAATTTAACAAAGAAATTAAAATAAAAATAGAAAATAAAAGGATACTGATCAGGTGTGGAAATTAAATAAGGTCCATGGGATAGGTCCTCATTCTGATGCGTTGGATGGATAATAAATGAAATCAGATGGCTCAGATTGTGAGGGTCCACCAATTATGACGCGCTTGCAAACACTGAAACCAAGGGTTAAGTTTAAAAAAACGCGCGCTTGCTGTCCAATGAGGTGAGGACACCTCATCATCTTCAACCTCTCGCCAGGACTTTTAATAGCGCTTTCTTATCAAAAGCGCTGTAATAGATGAAGCTTAAACCTGGAAAATAACGAATAGGGGTTAGACATAAAAGAAATTTGGCGCGACCTATCCATTCAACTCGTCTGATCCACACGAACTCAATGGTACCACTTAGAACCTCTAATTTTGCCTATTTCAGAAAGCCCTAATTTTTAGGTTATGAACCCTAAAATGGTAACTTCGTGTGTAAGCGTCTAAAACTCAATTAAAGTTCCAGAAATGATCTACACACCACACCAAGTCCAAATATATGTCTACATCTTGCTAGATATGCGTGTGTTATGAGATACAAGTTAGTTTTAGTTTGAGCAAATCGTGACCTGTGTAGCTCGATTCAGTGAGGTTTAAGACTTGCAATTGATTGGAATAGTTTCAGTGAAGCTCAGAGATGATGTTTGAATGCTTAGTTTGTATTGAAATTGACTGAAATTAAAAATTCGAATTTGAATTTTCTTTGAAATTTTTTCAAGTGGTTACAAGTGTATTATGAGTAAGGCTTTGTTTCTGCACTTGTCTCCTTTGTTACTGAAGTAAGCTAGCCTATTTATAAGCATTGAGGTGCTTAAAATCTAAGCTAGAAAGCAATAAGTGCTTTTGCTAGAATCTTGACTTTTCCACATATGTAGCTTGGCATTTAAGCCACTATGGCTTGATTTTCTTCTCTCCCTCTGCTGTACTTTGCTTTGAGACAGAGTTGAATAAGTCATATTGATGAGTCATGCTTGGAATACAAGCTATCCATTATCCTTTCATTTTTCCTTTTAATTTAATATTAAAATAAGAAAAAATAAGCAAAAATGGATGAAAAATGTTATGGGCTTAGTCTGGGTCGTGGGAGGCCCATAATATCATGGAAATGATGTTTGAACCATGAAAACTTGGCTCCATTTGGAAAAAATGCATTTTTGAGCAATGTTGATTTTATGCAATTTCCAAAATTTAGCCAACTTCAACAAGGTGTAAATCCCTCAATTTTTGTCATATGAAGGATATCTTGCACTTTTTGGAAACCTTAAAGAGTCCTCTAACCAATGTCTTTGGTCTCATGTCAAAATGATTTTTTATGCTCCTTGTGTGTCCTTTTGAAAAAAGTGTCTTTTTGTTGACTTTGAAAATGACCTGTAATGTCTTTGATCATATTTTTCAAATGGTAAATCCAATGACCATGGGATCAATGGAATTTGAAAGATAATTGAATTTCCTTAAAAATGAGCTTTGGTTTGAATTTTTTGGATGAAGGATGAGAGAGTTATGATCAGTCAAAGTTGAGTTGACTTTTCAGGCAAAAACCCTAATTTTGAATCTTAGGGTTTTGTTGATTTTTGATCTTTCCTTGATGAATTATGATCATCCAATGATCAAATGATGAATCCTTTGACAAAATATGGACTTTGACAAAAAATTTCATTTTTGACTGTCTGTTGACTTTTTGGTCAAACGGGTCGTCTGTTGACTGTTTGAGCTGCTGACGGTGCGTCTGAGTGAATTGAAGTTTGAAAATTTGTATGATGGTACTTTGAGATATATGGATGTGTATGAAATCCATTTGAGCTCTCAAAAACTTGTTTCTCCTGTAAAAACAAGAAAACCCTAGTCAGGGACTGTTTATGTAGGAGACAGTTAAGCGTACCTGATTTTTGTGCAGTGTTGAGTCTCTGCTAATCGCGTGATATTCAGAAGACTTCTAGAACAAAAATCTTGGAATTTTGAATTGTGAAAGATTTATTTGATTGATGGTACAAAACACTGAGAATTGTACTGCCAGCAGCTTGGCTGTCAACTGACTGTCCAGGTATTGATGTAGCAGTTAGAGTGAAAAATCAACAGTCAAAGTTAATTTTCTATTTTTGTTGTTTTTGTTTTATGTTTTATGTGAAAAATGAAAGTTTATTTACATGACTTGTTATAAAAACACAGACATAATTGTAGCAACCTGCCTAAAAATTTCAGCTTTCGAGTCGCCACCTATTCTGAAGGGCGAATAGGAAACCCTACGCAAATAAGAGATTGAGGGTAAGTTATTATAATCAGGCTGAGGGAAGGTGTTAGGCACCCTCAGCCCTTTCCTAAAGGCTAATATATCAAAGATTAGGGTTACATGGCAGGGTTTGTAAAGAAATGTGGCAAACAAAATTATAATGACATGATTGAGATTTTGAAGAGGGGGGGACTCGCCTTGTTGCCAAGTGCCTACGTACCTCCTTAGGGAGGATCAGAATCTACGTAGTTCGGGGAAGGGTTGTACGCCCTTTAAAGTTTGAATTTGATTTGATATGGTTTTTTAGAGGCTTTTTGAATAGCCTATCGTAGTTTGATTGTATTGTAGTTTGAATGGATTTTAGAATTATTTTAGGGTTTGGGCCGTACAACCCTGATTTGGGACAATTAACCGCAATGATCAATAGGTTTGATCACCATAGTTAACAGATTAAGGATTTGCATTGTTACCAATTCAAATCGATTAATTCGATTATCACTAATAACAACTTATTGTATTTTATTATTTTATGAATTTCGCGCTTTTTATATTGTTACCTCTCATAATCGGTTAGCACGACTACAAATAATAACAAATTAAATTGAATAACGAGGCAAGATTAATCACCACAACCAATAAGATGATTGCAGCCATTTAATCGAATTTTAGTCGGATTTTATTTTTAATTAAATGGCATTTTAATTAAAATTATTGTTACCCACAACGATTAATCGATTTAATCGGCGCGAATAACAAATTAAAAATTTTAATATAATTATCATGTATTTATTTTATTAAGAAAATAATTATAACATAATATATATATATATTAAAATAATTATTTTAATTAAAAGAAAACAAACTAATTAAAAGAAAATAAGTTTTATTGAGATAAGATTCCATGTGATATTCATGAGGGCTCATGTTATAGGTGCTTGATTATTTAGCGCTGGATCTGGTCAGGGGAAGATCCTATGGTGAGGATCTGAGGGTGTACGACGCAGGTATGAGGCTAAGGCACATGGGATCACATAGAAACAATTCCAGAAAAATATATGTTGGAGGAGAGGCTCGAACCTGCGACCTCTCCCCACACACGCGCGCGCCTCAACCAACCCAACCACACAAGCTCTTTGTTTATTGTATGCTTCCAGACGAATAAATCAAATACGTGACCCTAAATGGATTTTTATGCGCGCGAGATTCAAACCAGCGAACCAGGATGTGACAACACATCATCTTCCCCAAAGAACCTGTAGTTTTTTCTGAAAATTAGCTATGAAATAGCTACGGTTTTTTCGTAGCAAACCAAGACCTGCAAAAATAGCGATTCGTACACACACAAATATAAATGAGGCGCGACCTATCAGGATTGCTCGTCTCCCCCACGCGAATTTAACCACGCCCTTGATTTGTCCTAATTTAAACCCTAAAGAAAACCCCCAAACGAAACCCTAAACCTCTACTCGGCCTCCCATGGCTAATCCCGTTTAAGGCACCCAAACTTCAAACAAATTAAACAGAAACGATCACAGCACCCAGAGAAACCATAATATATGATCAAAACACTATGGGAATGCATACAACATGCTAATCGAGCAAAGTTTCAGAAGGACCTACCTTGACTTATGGGAGATTATTCTGGGGGTGCTGATGACGCGTGAGTATCCCAATAGATTCAGAATCCCTTGGTGAACCTTGTGCAATGCTTGAACCTTGTTAAAAACCTCCAATGCCTTGAAACCGAATCTCAATTTCGTGCTCACCTTTGAGTTCTTGCAGTTGCGTTTTTGTCCAAAATTTCTCCCCCAATCCTTGTGCCTTGTCCTCAATACTTATAGAGAGACAAAATTAGGTTAAAGAACCAAGCCCAAAGCCTTTCAAATCCATTCTAGCAATCTTTGGAAATTTGTTTAGTTTCTTGAATCACAAGTTTCTCTTTTTGGCCAAATCTTGCATTAACCTTTTCCATTTAATTGTGCACGAAAATTAACATATATTTGGTCATAAATATTGATTGGAAACAATCAATATATCTCTCTTATCAAAATAATTGATTTTTATCTTAATTAAATCATTAAAATAAAATAAAAAATCAAATTAAATTAAATATAATGTTAAATTTCGTGCCCTTTTGTTTTGGACAAGCTAATGGCTTGTGGATCAAGTTTGTACCATAAAAACATAGGCCCATTTGCAAGATTTCTCAATTTGAACCCTCCTTTTTCATATTTGGCCCTTCAAAATCACCTAACTTTGATCAAGCATATCTCACTCAATTTTTAAGCTATGAGGGGGATCTAATACTTTTTAGAAACCTCAAGAGGTCCTCTACAAGCCACTTTGGAACATATTTTTCATTTGAAGCTTTTATCTTGACCATATTCTCTTTGGGAAAAAACTGTTTCTGAAGGATGCCTGAAAATGACCTGTAATCTTTTGCTTTGTATCTCTTAAATGAAGCATTTCTAGCCCTGGCTTGTGAGACACAAAGTTGTAGAGAATCCAATTTCCTTCAAAATAGGCTTTGAGTGGGGAATTTTTGATGTTCCATGTGAAAGTTATGCCCAGTCAAAGTTGGGTTGACTTTCTCCTAAAGAAACCCTAATTTGAACCTTTTTGTATTTGTTCATCTCTGAGTTTCTATTAATGGAATCATGATCAATTCTTGATCAAATGATGATCATGCACCCTATACTTGATGTTTGCCCAATGATCATGGTTTGAATCATGCTTTCATATTAGTTGACCTTCCAGTTTACATCAGTTGACTGGATCATTTGAGTGAGCAAGGTTTTGGAGTTTGTTCCTAAACCTTGTTATGAGAGAAGTGTGGAAGGTAAATTTTGGGGTATGACAATAATAAATAACTAATATTTACTGTATGCGGGCAAAATTACCGATAATAACCCTGAAAATCATTTAATGCACAAAAAAATGAATATTTGACTGGCAGAAAACACATAAAATATTATCTGAGTAATTAAGCAATATTATGACAAATAGTACAACATTTAATACTGACAGTACAAATATTACATACTATATTGAACAGTACGACGAATAAACGGTACATTTAAGAAATAAGAAATACGACAAATTTTAAGAATGACGATTGATAACCCATGCTACAAATAGTAACATGTAGATGATTGGGAGCATAAGCATCCCAGGTCCACAGTGTTCCGGGCTATGTAGACAGAAGAAAGACATGATCACCGTAGCAATGGTGATGACCATAAGAAAACACGTTTCCCACCACTTTGCCATTTTGTCGGGGAAGAAAAAAGGATGGATTATGAAGTGGAAATTTGAGAGATGAATTAGAATTTGATGTGAGATTTTATGGAAGAAAATGAGAGGTATTTATAGAATGGAAAGAAGGATAGAGACGTTGGGGAATGATGTGATTCCGTACAAAAGGAAAATTTGAGTGGAAGTAAGATTTGAAAGAAAGTGTATGATAGTGTTGGGAAAAAGAGAGATGTGGAGAATAAAGTTAGGATTTGATTTTTTGAAAAAGAGATTTGAAAAGATTTTTGAAAATAATGGAATATAGTACAAAAATTAATGGGAAACAAAAGATAATAATAATCTACTTGTTACCAGTACAGTCTGAGTTTCCTGATTCTGCGCCTGCAAAAAGATTTAACTCTGTACCAATTGTGTCAGTACTATTTATCTGTAAATAAATAAATAGCATGTGTGAAGTAATAAAGAGCATTTGGCGTTTGCGTAAGAATAAATTCAACTGCAAGCCAAATTACTGTATAAGAAAAATTCTAAAAACTAAGTATTTCATATGTTAGGATATTTGTTGAAATAAAAATCCATGATTATATGAGACTCTTAATTCTCAGATTGGAGTTTTCTTAAAAAATGATGCGGGCAAATTTTGGGGTATAACAGTTGCCCCTATTCAATCTTCTTAAACCTGAAGAGATTGTCTGAAATCTGAAGGTAGAAGATGATTGAATATTTAGATGCCCTGAAAATTTGCACTTACCTTGATCAGAAGAGATGTTGGAAGTTGCATTTGAATGTCGTCTGCGAAATGTTGTTGGCAGATTGGAACATTACTTGAGATGGGCTTTCAGATGCCACCTGGTAAATGTGTTGATGGTTTGTTCATCAGAATGAATCCATTGATTATATCTTGATGAAGGATTTGAAAGTCTTTGTGTTGACTGTTTCGGAACCGTCCAAGGTTACCGCTTTAAGTCTTGGAAGATAATCGTTACGGAACTTGTCCAAAGTTTTTCCGATTTAGATTTTGGAAGTTGATCATTGTGGAACCGTTTGAGGTATCGCTTTAGATCTGCAATGTTAGATCGTTCTGGAACCGTCTGAGGTATCGCTTTAGATCTGTGATGCTAGATCATTTTGGAACCGTCTGAGGTATCGACTTTGATCTGTGATGCTAGATCGTTTTGGAACCGTCTGAGGTGTCGCTTTAGATCTGTGATGTCTGTTTTTGAGTTGGTAAGTGATCAGAATGAATCTTCGGCTTGATTATATCTGAGAGAACCGTTCATGGAATTAAGGTGAACACTGCATGTGATTGAGAACATCTTTGTTGAAGATATCCGTCTACCTGAAAAATCAAGTTAATGATATGCAATGTTTATGATGCATGTAAATGTGAGATATTCCCGGAGAAATATGCATGGGATGTTGTGTATGAATATGCGCATGATGCATGATGTATGAATATGATGTATGAATATGAATATGTGATGTATGAATGTGAGATGTCAAGCTTCTATTTGGGAAAATAAATTTCCGCCAGTCATCTGGATATGACTATATTGTGATCGTTGATGATCTTTTGTCTTGTTTGAGTACCCTTGGCTGGGGAAATTCTTTGAGAACCCTGGTATCCTGTTGAAGGATCTTTGAATATCTCTTGGGAATGAAAGGTAGCTGGAAGTTCTGATGCCCTTTCAAATGGGAATGAGGAAGATGCATAATCCTCCGATGCACTATCTGACCAAGTCCGGGTGCGGGGATCACACCTTCTGAAGATAGTAATCTGGAACAAACCTGCTGGGGGATAAGACTTCTTTTGAAGAGAAAATCTTTTTGAGGAATTTGCTGAGAAATGCGTTTCCCTTGGTGGTTTTCTTCTGATGGGATGATGTCAAGATAATTGGGACATTTCCTGAATGCCATTCCTGTTTTTCCTGGTAAACATCAATCATATTCAAATGTACATGCTCATTCAAAATTATCATTGGGACGCTTACGTATTTAAACAGAAAAAGTGAAAATGGTGATTTTTGAGCCTAAGCTGCATTGATTTTTGAAAAAGAGCCATGATAGGCTAGTTAGCACAGGGAGACAACAATCCTAGAAGTAGGAAACTGTCAGAAAGTTTTGGAAAATATTTATAGAGATAAATAGCTATGTGAAAACGATCCAGTCAAGTTTCAACTCTGCTATTGCCAATCTGTCTTCGAGCATCTCATCCCTCACTTGTTGGAAGAAAGTGATTGGACTGATCGGTGTCTTTGAGGTGTTGAATCTTGATGGTGAGTAGGCAGCTGAACGGAACACAGTTGTATGCTTCTTTCCCTAACTTTTGCCTAGGCTGCCCTTTCAGGTTTTCAGCCTACCGGGATAGTATTTGTTTAGTCTCTAATTTTTGCCTGGACCGCCCTTTCGGGTTTTCAATCCACCGAGACGCTCATTTTTGCCTAAGATGCCCTTTCAGGTTTTCAACTTAGCGAGCTGTTTTTTTTTTCTTTTTAAGAGAAGTATTTTTTGACTATGTCAGCATTCACAGGATGTGGGAAATCCTCACCATCCATGGTGGCAAGCAACATGGCGCCGCCGGAGAATATTTTCTTGATTATGAATGGTCCCTCGTAGGTGGGAGTCCATTTGCCTCTGGGATCACCTTGTGGTAAGATGATGCGTTTGACAACCAAGCCACCAGTTTGGTATGCTTGACTTTTGACTTTTTTGTTGAAGGCTTTGATCATACGCTTTTGGTATAGCTGAGCGAGCCTTTTCTCATCAATCAAGTTTATCTGGTCCAACCGTGTTTGAATCCAATCGTCTTCGTCTAGATTGGCTTCTTTCATAATCCTTAGGGAAGGAATCTGAATTTCAATTGGAAGAACTGCCTCCATACCATAGACTAAGGAGAATGGAGTTGCCCTTGTTGAAGTACACGCAGATGTGCGATAACCATGAAGAGCAAAAGGCAACATCTCATGCCAGTCTTTGTAGGTTACTGTCATTTTTTGTATGATTTTCTTGATGTTCTTGTTGGCAGCTTCCACCGCGCCGTTCATCTTTGGTCGATATGGAGAAGAATTATGATGTTTGATCTTGAACTGTGTGCAAAGTTCAATAATCATTCTGTTGTTTAGATTTGTGCCATTGTCCGTGATAATCCGTTCAGAGATGCCGTACCGACAAATGAGATTGTATTTGATAAACCGGGCCACCACATTCTTGGTAACAGAAGCAAATGAAGCTGCTTCTACCCACTTTGTGAAGTAGTCAATAGCGACCAGGATAAAGCGATGTCCGTTGGAGGCAGTAGGTTTGATTTCTCCAATCATATCAATACCCCACATTGCAAAAGGCCAAGGAGCCGTCAGGACGCTTAATGGAACTGGAGGTACATGTACTTTGTCAGCGTATATCTGGCATTTGTGACATGTTCGGGAGTGATGATGGCAGTCTGTTTCCATGGTAGACCAGTAATAACCTGCTCTCAGGATCTTTTTAGCCATTGTATGTCCACTGGAATGAGTACCGAAGGCACCATTGTGTATTTCTTCCATGATCTGTTCTGCTTCCTTCTTGTTTACACAGCGAAGTAAAGTCGAGTCATGGTTGCGTTTGTATAGGGTTCCATTGCTTAGAAAGAATTTGGCAGCAAATCTCCTTAGAAACTTTCTGTCGTTAATGGATGCCCCTTCAGGGTACTCCTGAGCTTTGAGATATCTTTTTACTTCATGGAACCATGGTTTTTCCTCGGTTCCTTCGGTATTGATCTCATTGCAATAGGATGGTTCATCTTTCCTGTAATTTGTGATCATAGGCGCCTCGTTGTCCCACCTGACTTTGAACATGGATGACATGGTAGCTAAAGCATC